>NC_091977.1:354697040-354997040 GCF_044704955.1 Pristiophorus japonicus
TATCTGGCTGTGGACCCTTTCCCTGCGGTAAGACCAACTCACTACACGTGATACTCACGTCATTCTCAGCATCGTGGATGCTCCAGAGTAAATCCACCCTCAGCTCCAATTCCGTAACGCGGACCGTCAGGAGCTGGAGGCGGATACACTTCCCGCACACGTAGTCGTCAGGGACACCGGAAGTGTCCCTGAGTTCCCACATGGTACAGGAGGAGCATAACACCCGACCGAGCTCTCCTGCCATGTCTTAACCCTTAGATACACTTAAACTGGTAATAACAATGTTAAAAGTTACTGACCAATATAAGAAGAAAAAGAAAAACTACTCACCAATCACCAGCCAATCACTTACCCCCTAGGCTGTGACGTCACCTTTGTATCTTTGCCTTCTCCCTGTAGCTGCACCGGTACGCCTCTCGCCGACCCCGGACTCGCGCTGCTCCGAGCTCCCGCCTCCTCGACTGACTGCTCGAACTGCTCGACTCCCGCTGGCCTTTATAGGCCTCTCTTCGACCCCGGACTCGCGCTGCTCCGAGCTCCCGCCTCCTCGACTGACTGCTCATACTGTCTTGCCACCACGACCTACCACCTTACTAGGGTCTTTCCTTTCCCTATGACTCTCTTTTTTCATATAGTATACTAAATCTCCTGAATTGGACCCTGTCTCAGATGGTCCAGTATGATGCCTCAGTGCTCTATGAATTTTCTCTGATACCTCAGCCTTGATAAAAGCCGGTCTCCCTTCATGCAAATCATTTAAATGCTTAGAAAAAATGGCACTAATTGTCATGCCTTCTCGAGTAGGAGGCTTATCAAAGAACAGAAGGATTAGGGATTGCGCCCATAAACTAGTTGGTCAGAATTATGGCCCCTATTTTCTATTTGCTGGATTTTTGGCGCCTGCACATGTTAACGTACAATTTTTTTGTGTACATTTGCGGCAGAAAATAAAATCGGTACTTTCACCAAATAAATATTTCAATTGGGCGCAGCGCTCTCCGAGGTTAGTCTGGGGGGGCGGAGCTTCAAGTTTGCGCGAAAAACTCTCTGGGCATGCACGAAAAGCTGAAGTTGCCAGGGCAATCAGAGACACTGAAGCAAGCTGAAGCCCGCTCCCCTAAAATGTCTACTACTGCATCGCTGGGGCCACAAAGGACCTCTCCCTCCACTGGACCCACAGCCACTGCACCCCACCCGGCTGGATCTGCTGCCACCGCTCGCCCCCAACCCCCATCACCCCGGCTGGACCTGCTGCAATCCCGGGCCAAAAGGACTGCTTCCCATTGGTTGGACCCGCTGCAATCCCCGGCCTAATGGCCCTCCCGCTCCCAAACTTCAACTCACAGAGGGAGCGGGACTGAGTGGGGGGGCCATTCCGCCCGGGATTGCAGTGGGTCCAGCTGGTGGGAAGCAGTCCTGTTAGCCCGGGATTGCAGTGGGTCCAGCCGGTGGGAAGCAGTCCTGTTAGCCCGGGATTGCAGTGGGTCCAGCCGGTGGGGAGCAGTCCTTCGCCCGGGAATGCAGCGGGGGGAGCAATTCTTTCGGCCCGGAAATCTTCTTCCTTTGCTCCAAAAGGAGTTCCCTGTGGAAAAAAAAAGGTATTTTATCGTGTATTCTTATTGTCTCGTTCCTGTCCTCTTGTGTCCCGCGTTGATCCCTTAAGTTAACCTATGGTTTTTTTTTGCGGGGCTTTTGGGCAGTGTGCGCCACGCTGAAAAAAATCGTGGACAGTCAAAATCAATTAAGTCCACAAAAATGGCGCCCAATCCCATTTTGAATCACATCTGCGGCAAAAATTTTTAAACTGGCACACATGATCGGCTCCGGCGTCCAAACATTGGCGAAAGTTGGAAAGGGAGTATTTCACGCCAAAAAACGTTTGGACGCCAAAAAATGGCGCACAATCATGGCGAAAATAGGGGCCTCTAGCCTCCAACTAACTGAAGAGAATTCTTTGTACGAACGGTCCATGCTGGGGCAGTTAACGTTTTACACTCTATTAAAGTTTACACTCTCCAAAATATTACGCACCATGTCATCAATCACAGCGCGATTCCTTTCACTAAGACCATTGCTAAAAGGACTCTGAGCTGCTGTATTTATGACAGTGATATTCCCCATTTTTTCTTCTGTTGATGTAACTGGATTTTCTGTACATGCTTTCCTCACCATTCTGTCTGACTGTAATCCTTCCGTTATAGTGACGCCTGCGTCCGGTATCTGGAAATATTTCAAAACCATTCTTTGAGTCACAGTGGAATGCCTCGCTTGTTCCATGAAGGCTGAAGGGAATGTGTATTTCCCCAGGAATGTTTAAGATAGCAGACATCTTCTTTTCTGAGAACTGGACACCAGTTGCTTATCCATATCTAGCACAATCTAGTAATTTAAACACTAGTACAAATCCAGGGATTCCAAAATTAAACTTTGTCAACCTTTTGTACAATTTGTTAAAGTCTATGATATACTTTTCCATTGAAAAACAGTCCATTTTCTGAAATCTATCAAATTCTACAAGGCCATTTGACAAGTCATCTTTTTTTGTAGATTTTATCCAGGAATTCTATTAGAAGGTCAAAGCCTTCATCATTATCCAACTGATCTTCATCCATCTCAGAAAATACCTTGTTTCTGATTTTATTCGTTCAGGGAGTGGCAACGCCAAGGCCATGCCTTGTTTTCTCTGGTAGAGCAGTAACCCGTGTCCACGTGTCAACCTCATTCTTCTACTGGTCATATGGTTCAAACTCCGAGAACATCGCAGGATAGACAGACCTCGACAATCTAAACTTGCTTTCTGCCATTTTTCACAATGGCCATTAGGCTTTCAAGTTTTATGTCCCAAAAAATATACTAGTTCCTAACCTCCATCTTTAGGCAACCATTCTCTGCTACCATGTAAAAGTCAGATAGCCAGGCTGTGAAGGATAGAGTACCTGAGCCTAATCTGTAGTTAAGAAGGCAAATGGTATGTTAGCCTTTATTGCAAGGGGATTACAGTATAGGTGTAAGGGATTATATAGGGCTTTAGTGTGACCACACCTGGAGTACTATGTACAATTTTGGTATCCTTACCTAAGGAAGGATAGACTTGTCTTAGAGAGGGTGCAACGAAGGTTGACTAGATTAATTCTAGGATGAGAGTGTTGTCCTATGAGTAGAATGGGCCTATGCTCCCTGGAGTTTAGAAGAATGAGAGGTGATCTCATTGAAACGTATAAAATTCTTAGGGCTTGTCAGGGTAGATGCCGAGAGGCTGTTTCCCCTTCCTGGAGTGCCTAGAACAAGAGGGAATAGTGTCAGGATAAGGAGTCGGCCATTTAGGACTTGTGGGGAGAAATTTCTTCACTCGGGATTGTGAATGTTTTGAATTCTCTACCCCAGAGGGCTGTGAAATCATTTAGTATATTCAAGGCTGAGGTCAATAGATTTTGGGGCACTAAGGGAATCAAGGGATATAGGGCAGGAACGTGGAGTTGATGTAAAAGTTCAACCGTGATCTTATTGAATCACGGAGCAGGCTTGAGGGGCCGTATGACCTACCCCTATTTCTTATTTTCTTATACACATGTGCGTTTATATTCTGCAGTGGCCAATTTAAGTAGACTGTTCTGTATTTGTGATTGTTTTGTCAAGTAAATCCTACCTGGGAAGTCTGGTACAAATTGCTTTTCTTATTTTTAATCTGATTAGGGAGGTAATCATTTATAGTCTTGAAAATGGTATCAACTGCTGCAGCACTTATTGCAACTCATTTTGTATTTGCTGGTATATAAATATTAGGGATTAAAGGAAGACAATGCTATTCAAGCAAAACAAAATCACAGTACAATATCGAAAAAAAGGACAAATTGTGTAAAGCAGTAAGTGGTACCAATTGAAGGGAGCCTTGTTGTCAATATTCTATTTAAAACCAACTTCAGGGTCCTTTTCGATTATTTTGCTTAGTGCATGTTGATGACATAGAGAAAAATCTAGAATTAGTTACTGAGCGTCACAGTGCGATCAATATAGATGAATATCATTAGCCATTCACCCAGGGTTCTTCATGAAGTTTATTGCCATATTAATTGAGTTCTCACAATGAATCTCATTAACTGCCTTCAAGCCAATTCCAAAAATAATGCCATCAGTATGAATCATTCAGAAAAAAGCACAGTGGACTAGTGGGCGAAGGGTGTCTATCTTTGTCACTATTTAATTTGCTAATGCGTTACTATTAGTGAAACTATATGGATCATTTAAAATCTGTTATCTTTTTTTACTGTCCTCTCTTTCCCCTACCCCGCACCCCACCCCCCTAAATAAATTCCTGGAACTTTATTTGGACTGATGGTAAAACTCTATTGTCTCCCGAATTTATTAAAACGAAATCCAAATTCTCCATTTATTTATTTTTAAATCACCAGAGATCTCTGGACTTGATTTCTCAATGCCAAAATAAAGAATTGGATTTTTTCATGGCTTTCTTGGCCCCAGTTGTTTTAATTAGTAGACTCTTCAACTCACCGTGACTTTCTTCAGTAAATAAAGATGAGCTGGTTTAGGTGAAGAACTGAAATAAGATCTCCATCAGTAAGTTTAAAAAAAACATTTGAAAGGAGAGATCATAACATATATTCCCTGAAGTAGGAGATGGTATGGAAGGGAAGTCCCTAATAAAATAATCATGCATGGACTCTGGATAGGCTGAATGGCTTTCTCTCACTCTAGAGTTTCTTATGTTAAGTCTATGGGGCTAGAACCTCCACTTTTTTTGCATGTTTAACGTCCACTTAACGCCCATTTTACTGTTGAAATGACGTATAATGGCCAGATATCACCCATTTAGCCACAAAATGGAAACTGACAGGCATTTTTTTGATACCTATCGGCGAGCGTTAATTTCCCCATGTGCTTAACGCCGGGAAAAAATAATACCGCCCGCCCACTTTTTTGGGGCGGAATCATCAGAATGGGCGAAATCAACACCCATAATATTGCCCAGCATTAATTTCCACACTGATTTAATGCTGAGATTCAATAATACCTCCCGCCCACATTTTTTTGTTGTAGAACGCATATTTACCGAAACTAGCGGCCATGAGATCGCCCAGCCCACAATATCGCTAGCCCAAAAAAACGTCCAGAAAAAGTGGAACTAACCAGAACTAATCACAGCATTATGGAAGCCATGTTGTAGATCACATGTCACATCTTTTAAAAGGCTGCTGTGCTTCAACCTCGGGGGAGTTCAGATGTACTCTGGAGGTCATTGGAGTTGATGTGAACATCTGTACAAACATCTTGACCATATTGTGATCGATTGGAATTGAATGGGTATCTTCGTCAAGACATTCATTGTTTGTGACCAATCGGTGGAAAACAGAGAGCTACTGCAATGGGGCCTGTCCTTTCTCACCCTCTCTTGATGACCAATTACATGCAACAGACTCGAGAGTGCAGAAAGTACGCTCCACCGCATTATGTGCCCAATGTAAGATGTGCCAAACTGATGAGGAGGACCAGACGTTACACCCCCCACAAGTAGAGGGACAAGCGGTCTTACCTCAACTTGCCTGACACCACCTGCCTTCGGAGACTGCATTTCCCCAAAGAGATTATCACTGAGGTATGCCAGCTGATAAGGGGAGATCTGCAGCCTGCCAGCACCATCAGTACTGCACTGTCTGTCGAGGTCAAAGTCACCGCGGTACTGTCATTCTATGCCTCGTGTTCTTTTCAGGCCACAGCTGGCGACATTTGCGGACTTTCTCAGCATGCCACACATTGCTGCATTAGACAGGTCACTGAAGCCATGTACGCATGCAGGAGGGACTTGATCAGTTTCCCTATGACCAGGGAGGCACAGAGTGAGAGGGCTCTAGGATTCTCCAGAATTGCAAACTTCCCCAAGGTGCAGGGAGCAATAAACTGCACGCACATCGCGATGCGCACACCTTTTCAGGATGCAGAGGTTTTCAGGAACCGCAAGGGATTCCACTCCCTGAATGTCAGTGAATGCTCAATTTCCAGGCAACATCCATGATGCACATCCTGCGTGAGAGCACTACATCTGACTTGTTTAACAATAAGCCACAAGGTCAATGCTGGATGCTTGGTGACAAAGGATATGGCCTCACCACCTGGCTGATGACCCCACTGTGTGACACCCACACCGAAGCTGAGAGGCGATACAATGAGAGCCACAGAGCCACTCGCAATATCGTGGCGAAAACCATTGGAGTGCTGAAGCAGCGCTTTAGATGCCTGGACCACTCAGGAGGCGAGCTCCCATACCACCCTGAGCAGGTAACTCAATTTGTGGTGGTATGCTCCATGCTGCACAACTTGGCTATCAGGAGGGGACAAGAATTGCCTGATGAGTCTGACAGTCCACCTCACCAAAAATAGGAAGAGGAAGACGAGGAGGCAGACGCTGACATCGGCCCAGACAATCAGGCTGACACTGAAGCCATGCCCCTGCCTCCCTGTAGACCGCATGAAAGAGCCCGTGGTGGCATGATAGCTACAAGAGTCTTGCGTCAGGAGCTCATCAATGATCGCTTTGCCTGAAAGAACGTTGGTGTTATTTACAAGGCTGATACACTGCTGGGTGTGCAGGTGATACATCAATGGTGGGCATCACCTTGGTGACAGTTAAAGTTTAAGTTGATTGAAGTTAAGTGTAATTATACCCTTTGATGTTAAGGAATCACCAGCGTGTAACGGTGCAGCTATCTGAGCCAATGCGCAACAATGTTTTGTTAAAAAAAAACATTTAAACCGAACATTTGTCTGAAATCATCAGTATTTCTGTAAAAACCAACCCTTCCCCTCCCCCCCCCCCACCCTGCTTCTCCTCCCCACCTCTACCCCTTCCCCTTCCCCTCCTGACGCCAAGCCGCCTGGCCAAGGAGCTCCTCAGGCAATACTTCATTGGCAGGCGGGGGGGGGGGGATGACGGCCGAAACGCTGCTTGGATGGATACGGGAGAGGACGGTCCTGAAGTCTGAAGTGGGAATGTGCTCTGAGCCAGAAGCAAGATGTTGCTGCTGGCTCTCGTGTGGTTGGCAATGGGGGTGCGGCACCTTGGGGTGCAGTGCCGTGCTCCAGGACCACTAGGAGCCCTCTGCCACCAGTGTTCCTGGCTACCAGCTCCAGGGCCTCCACAATCCCTTCCATGTTATATATTATTTGTTGGACAAAACTCGGTGCCAACTATGTTCTTGGTGCTTAATAGGCTTTTTGCTGCTGGTGAATCTCCCTCGTGCCCCCCACAACAAACAAACAAGCCTTCAGTCCCTCTCAGCTCTCTCTCTCTCTGTCTCCTCTTCTGCGCATGTCATGATGACCCTTGACCTCCTGAATCGTGGGAATCGAGTGTTGCCATGCTGTTGTTAAGGATGGCCACACTTTACGAGATTTAACGCTACTGCCCATTTCATATCGCTCGCCGTAACGCCCATTTTAAAAAATGGAGACTAGGTGCTTTGAGAATGGATGAGAAGCCGGCAATCTGAAAACCCTTTTTACCGCCCATGCTGGAAATAACGCCCATTTTTGGGCGATAAGCACAAAAGTGGAAAATCTAGCCCTATATCTATGCAGTAAATTTTAAATCCTACTTGTACCAGGTTTAGTAAGGGGTGCTTTTGCACAGTTTGGGAGTGGTGGTGCAGTATGCTTACTGCCCAGAGACTATGGGCTCAATTTTCCCCAATGATTTGCGCCATTTATTTGGCATGTGGCACTTTTTTTGGCCTAAGTTTAAAAAATACAAGTTTCCCCAATCAACGTGCGCCAGCGTAACTCAATTAATTATGATTTTTTTAGGTTCCTTTATTTTGCGTCATAGGGGCGTAGTGCGTCCCGCGCCAATTCTGGATAGTTAAGCAAGTTTGGCTGGCTCCAATTTACTCCAATTCTTCTTAGGACAGCATATGTGGCCTCTGTGGAAAAACCTTCTAGTGAGTTAAGAAAATTGGCGCAGGTAAGTAAATCAGTGCAGCAAGTGCCCGGACAGCAGCAGCAGAGAGGTGTGAGAGAGTGGGAGAGAGGGGTCGGGGGTGGGGTGAAGCCTTTCGTGCATAGTTATGTGCGGGGATCGAGAGGCAATTCGGCCAGGGATAGGTGCGGGGACCGGCATTGAGAGGCCATTCGGCCAGGGACAAGAGCGGGGACTGGGAGGCCATTCGGCCAGGGATAGGAGTGGGGACTGGGAGGGGGAGGCCATTCAGCCTGGGATAGGGTCGGGGACTGGGACCGGGAGGCCATTCGGCCAGGGATAGGAGTGGGGACTGGGAGGGGGAGGCCATTTGGCCTGGGATAGGTGCGGGGATCGGGACCAGCATCAGGAGGAGGGGAGATAGACTTATGTCATTACACTTTAATAATTTAATGAAGGTAAGTTGCTGCAATGTACTTGTGCAGGTTGCTTTGAGCTAGCTGTATGTTTCACTTTCCAACCTCAGCCCGCATTGTGTCCCTGGTTACCGTGGCAACCCGATCTTTTTGGCGCAGATCTTGGGCTCCACCCCCAAAACTAAACGACAGGCTAGGTGGCACCAAAATGAAGAATTCAAATGGGGAAACTGGGATGATTTTTTTTTGCCATACTTGGGCACCCAAAAAAACGGGTGTAACTCTTCAAGTAGGCCAAAAAACAGCTTTGGGGAAAATTGAGCCCAAAGAAAGTACATTTAACAGATCAACTTTGATTCAAGATAGGTCAATTAATCAATTCACTTCTCCATCAGTGCTATTTCTTAATTAGCCAGTAAATTTGTTTTTGAAATGTTAGTAAGTTAACAGATTCTCTTCCCCTTACTCTTTTTATCACTTCACTTCCATCAAAATGCAGTACTGTAACAAGCAACGTGCCTTTAAAGTGAAATGACAAGTTTTCTGAATATCATAAGGTGAACTAATATCTTCATGATCTGATAGATTAATTATATTGTACCAACAAAGTTTGTAATTGAATAAATTAACTTTTACTTTTAAGTTGTGTAATACAATGTAGTTAACAGAAATGTTCATGTATTATTGTTTGAAATGAATTATCTTTAGTATGGGGTTTATTAATCATCTCCAATTAGGTATTTGAAAATGAAACTACTCTATAGAGGTATTTATATTGGTGGACATCTAATCGAACAATATATTCATGAAGGCTGTTGCTCTTAAACTGGATTAAAAATTAATTTCATTTTAGAAGGTTAGTATCGTAGAAAGACCGAGATATTCAATTTCCAAACTGGGTTTGTTGCATTTGTTGGCCACTGTAAATTCCTTACATTATTAGACTAGGTGCACTCGAGCTTCAGCATTTGCACTAATCAATTCATTGATCTTTTCTGTTAATAGCAACCAGAAGTTCGGGTTCATTCTTTAACAATAGACATTTGAGTTTAGAATCTCAGCCAAAGTGGAAGCTCTAAAGCTTCCAGTCTGCTAGCACACCCCCACCCCACCCCGCCCCAAACGTGGCTTTCTGTTTTTTCTTTTGCAGAAAAAATCCCTGAAACTTTCAGTTCAATCTTTGAGAGCTATTATTTTATACTCTTGTGTGCCAAGTTATGTTAAATATAAATGTCAGTGCTTTTTCTTCAATACTGTACTAAATTCAACTTAGTAATTACTAATTAACACCGAAAAATTAGATTTGTTCGAGGTGGCATTCCATTGCTCAGAGGATTCAAAATCTTTGCTCTACACTGCTTTCTAGAAGTTTGGGTGCATTAGAGTATTGTTAAAGTAATGCTCAACTGAGCCAATGGGCAAATGACTGCAGTGTTGCTCAATGAGATTAAGTTACTTAGCCAGGATAAATAGGCTGGGGCACAACAGGTCTGATGTGCACAATTTCTGTGAGAAGTGGAGGGACTGCACAAAAGCCAAGAATTTATAGGTCAAGATCTGAAGATCTTGGTACTTGGAATCAGGAGACAGCTACTCCACACCTATTCCTTCCGGTAGGAGTCATTGAGGGAATTCCCACAGAGGTTCTCCCACTTATCTACTGTCACTTAGCGAAAGAGTTGTTGAAACCTCAGAAAATTGGTGCAAACGGCAGTAGTCTTTCCGGGGTTTTGATAGCACTTCTGCTGAAGTTATAGTGGATAATCTGGAGAAACCCTGTGGAAATTCACCACAATAAAGTCAAAATAACATGCTGCACTGATTCATGTACCATGTGAAGCAGGCATGGAGACCTATGGGTTAAGCACCTATTAGCTTTGCTATTTTGAATAGACTTGTTTTTTTTAAAGCACCTCAATGCAGGTTTTTTTTTCAAAACTAATGGTTACCATATAAAAAGCACTACTGAGGAATGGCATTTTTTTTTTTAACTCCAATGAAAATAATGCAAGTCTCCAGGAAAGAACTGGTGAGTGAAAGCACAGCAAGCCATGCTGCTTCCTGCAGTAGCACTGAGCTTTTGCGAGCTGTGTCTATTCCACTGTGTCTTGTTGCTGTTCATCTCCCACAAACACCTGGATGCCTCTTTCAAAACCTTTATTGTGCAGTTGGTAGCATGCGATGATCATTCTATCAGTTCTGTCTAAGGCATGCTGTAGAGCACCTCCAGTGCATTCCAAATGTTGAGACCCTTGTTTGAAAGCTTAAATCCTGTCTCTTGAATGTACATTATAATATTCTCTGAGATACGGAATTGCTGTCATATTTTGCAGTCGTATTGAGCCATATTTTGAAAAGGTGAGCCATACAGATAGTAAGAGTTTCTACAGGTGCATAAAAAGGAAAAGAGTGGCTAAAGTAAATGTTGGTCCCCTCGAGGATGAGACTGGGGGATTAATAATGGAGAACAGGAAAATAGTAGAGACATTGAACAAATATTTTGTATCGGTCTTCACGGTAGAAGACACTAAAAACATCCCAATAACGGATAACCAAGGGGCTATAGGGAGGGAGGAACATTAATACAATCGCTATCACTAATGAAGTAGTACTCGGTACAATAATGGGACTAAAGGCAGGCAAGTCCCCTGGACCCGATGGCTTACATCCTAGGGTCTTAACAGAAGTGGCTGCAGAAATAGTGGGTGCATTGATTACAATCGACCAAAATTCCCTGGATTCTGGGGCGGTTCCAACAGATTAGAAAAAAGTTAGTATGCAGGTACAGCAAATAATCAGGAAGGGAAATGGAATGTTGGCCTTTATTGCAAGGGGGATAGAGTATAAAAGCAGAGAAGTCCTGCTGCAACTGTACAGGGCATTGGTGAGGCCACACCTAGAGTACTGCGTACAGTTTTGGTCTCCGTATTTAAGGAAGGATATACTTGCTTGGAGACTGTTCAGAGAAGGTTCACTAGGTTGATTCCAGAGATGAGGGGTTGACTTATGAAGATAGATTGAGTAGGTTGGGCCTATACTCATTGGTGTTCAGAAGAATGAGATGTGATCTTATCGAAGATAATGAGGGGGCTAGCCAAGGTGGATGCAGAGTAGATATTTCCACTCGTAGAGGAAACTAAAACTAGGGGACATAGTCACACAATAGTCACACATTTAAAACAGATGAGAAGGAATTTCTTCTCTGAGGGTTGGAAATCTGTGGAATTCTCTGCCCCAGAGAGCTGTGGAGGCTGGGTCATTGAATATATTTAAGGTGGAGATAGACAGATTTTTGAACGATAAGGGAGTAAAGGTTTATGAGGAGCGGGCAGAAAAGTGGAGCTGAGCCCAAGATCAGATCAACCATGATATTAAATGGCGGAGCAGGCTCAAAGGACCAGATGGCCTACTCCTGCTCCTATTTCTTATGTTTCTTATGTTTCTTAATTTACAAAGAGCCAACTGTTTTAACTTTTCTGATCCTAAAATAAGTGGGGACCCAAGATGCAGATGCTGTGGGCAGTCCCTGGAATCTGCACATTTACGTGCAGGGTTCTTTGGCAGTGAGCTCTGTTCATTCCTACAACATACAAACACTGACGGACAAGTAAAGATCAATGTTCCCTATAAACTGCGCTTTGTTTCTGTGCAGTCTGTTTATTTTAGCACGTGGTCCCTTTAAATTTCTACGTATGCGCAGCAACATTCCCTCTAATCAGGAGGTCCCCATAGGCTGCTCATCAGCTGTTCCGCGGAAAAGATACCGCATATGTGTGGCCACGCAGCATATTTAAAGGGACAGCACACCTAAAATTAAAAATAAGAGGGAACATTGATGCGCGGTATTTACAATGTAAAAGCAGGTGAGCAACCTACGCGGGACCTTTCAGATTACTGCGCGCGCACCTTAGCGGGAACATTGGTAAAGACCCTCTGGTCCATCCAGCCTGTCCCACACAGTTGCAATACCTTGTGTATCACAATATATATACTCCATACACCACGCAAATCCATGTGATGATCTGGGAGAGGAAAAAAGCAGATAAAAACCCAGGCCTATTTGCAGGGGAAAGAAATCTGGAACATTCCTCTCCGACCCATCTAGGTGATTGAAACTAGTCCACGAGATCACTCTGGCCCTGAATTCCCTGAAGTACCTAAAAGGTGATGTCCGCCCCAGCCAGAAACTGGTCCGGTTCTGACTTGAAGGAATTCATCAAATCAGTATTCTCCGTACGAGACGGCAGCCTGTCCCAGGGGTCCACTATAAATGGTAAAAGAACCACCTCCAGACATCTAACCTACATCTGGCCTTGCATAACTTAAAATGTTGCTTCCTAACCTATTTCATTGGAACAAACTGACAACTGGAACACATTCTATTCCCTTCATCATCTTTTATACCTTAATCAAATCACCCCTAATTCTACGCTTTGCATAAGTATAGAGTTCCAACTCTTTTAGCCTACCTTGATAATTAAAATGCTTTGTACTGGGAATTAGTCTAGTGGTCCTCCACTACATCCTTTTCAAAGCCTCAGTATCACTCACCATGTGAGGAGACCAAACTAGAGACCGTATTCCAAATGAAGCCTGACTAAGGTCTTGTACAAGGATAGAATACTTACACTCAGACAGAATAATCTGTCTAGTCTTATACTCAATTGTCCAATAAATGCACCCTATTGGCTCTAGCTATCGCTTCGCGGCATTGCTCATGTACCTTTAGAGTGCCTAAATCTTTCTTTCTCCATCTTCTTTAATGCTTTACTCTGAAGGGTTTATGAATGTTGATTATTTGTCCTGCCCACGTGCATAACACTGCACTTATCCAAGTTAAACATAATTTTCCAGTTATGAGCCCAATCTCCCAACACATTAAGATCTGCCTGAAACAGACGAGAAACATCTGCAATCCTTACACTCCCACAGACCTTGGTATCATCTGCAAATTTGTAGATCGTGCCCCCAACACCTACATCCAAATCATTGATAAAAACAGTGAAGAGCAATTACTGCAGTACACCACTGGTGACCAGTCTCCAAACAAATCCAAATTCATCTACAACTCATTTTTGCCTACGTCCTGCCAGACAGTTCTCAATCCAGTTCAATTTATTACCCCTAATACCAGAGGCTTCAATCTTGTTGAGAAGCCTCTTCAGAAACTATCCTTTTCTATTGAATATGAGATGCTGCACAGGTGCTTGAATGGCCACATAAGTGCAGTTGATGTTGCCTGTACCCTGGAAATGCCTATCTTTCAAAAACAATTGTCAGCCTGTTCTGTTTGTTGAGTTTCTGGATCTGTGCCAATTTCTCTCCTAAGCTCCGAAAGATTCAACTTGACTCGTATTGATGACCGTAATTATATTTATTCAGTGAAAGTGAGATTTGATACATTACAGCATCTGCGCAGTAGTGAAACAAAGTGTAATCAAGGTTTATTTTACCCGTTAGGCCCTAGGTAGAAGACATGATCTTCATGGGCGAACCCACTTCTGACATGGCCTCGAGGCTTGCTCAGCTGGTCGGTGTGACGAATGTGAGTTCTCCGCTAATCCGAAACCCTCCTTGACCTTTGGTGGATGTTCCCAAGCCTCTTGCTGAATGCCTCTATAACCAAAGTGTTTGAGAGACCCCTTCTTAAACTACTTCTTCCCAACAAAACCTATGGGACCAGTTAATCCAATCATTGAATTGCACCTGAAACCGCCCCCTGTCCAACTACAGGGATGCCACATACCTAATGATCCCGCCTGTCCCGGGCAGGTCCTCATCTCATGACACCCTGACATTATCTGTTTTTGTCCATCAAGACTTATCACAACATGCCTCCATAGGTAGAGATATGGTGTCCTTACTGTTGGCCTATGTTTTTAATTCACTGAAGATATCATAACATTCCACACAGTGGCAGCCACACATGACCTTGCTTCCCAGGCTGTCTGTCTACTGTTTTTTTGCCAGGAAGGCTGCTGACTGTATCTTTAATTTGGAAAAGCAAGGCCCAAACCTCTGGTTTCTTTCATTTTAAATTTAATCGTTTCTACCCATGGCATATTACACTAGTTTTCAAAGCATGATTATTCAAGCATCATTGTGCATTGTGTATCAGTTAACTAATAAAAATGTGAGATCAAGGCGGCTCTGGTAAATATGACTAGTTAATAGTGGATCCTAGTGCAGTGCCTTCTAGGTCCTTGGATTCCCCTAGCCCTCAGCTGCTATTAGGGTTGTCAACTCTGGTTAGAGGCATTCCTGGAGGTTTGATCATGTGGCATTCTGACCACATGACATCTGACCATGTGATACCTGATCACATGACATCTGATTGCATGACTGCTGCAAATGTTAATGCTTTTACCTTATAAAGTTTGGGTCCCTGTAGCTGAATATTTTTGCTTGTGGTTTCGCACCAGTAGCTGTTGCGCGACAAGTTCCAAGAACCAGAAAGACATCCATGAGCAGGCAAAGAAACCCGGGGCAGGGAAGGGGGAATCCGAAGGTGGGGAAGCGATTCACAGAGAGGAAATCAAGGATGGGAGGAACTTTGAATCCACCAGAAGCAAGCGGTAACTCAAATGAAATTGTGCTGATGACTAATATTAATACTGGTAAATCTCAGATTCTAATCATAATCAACAGTAATACAATAACTCACGGATAGTTTAGATGTAACTGCTAGTAATAGGTCTAATGCCATGATATCCAACTTGCAACTGGTAATAATCCTATAATCCGCTGATCTTCGAAAACTCTCTTCCTTAAGCGGCCAAAAGCTGCGCTGGCGCACTGGAGACGGTGTTGAACCTCGTCGTGGATGTCTGCCCTTGCTGATAATAGGCTCCTGAGGTATGGAAAGTGATCCACATTGCCCAGGGCCGGGCCATGGATCTTGATGACTGGGGGGCAGTGCTGTGGCGGGGTCAGGTTGGTGGAGGACCTTTGTCTTACGGATGTTTAGTGTCAGGCTCATGCTTTCATACACCTCAGTGAAGATGTTGACTTTGACTTGGAGTTCAGTCTCTGAATGTGCGCAGATGCAAGCGTCGTCCGTGTACTGTAGCTCGATGACAGAGGTTGGGACAGTCTTGGATCTGGCCTGGAGTCGATGAAGGTTGAACAGGTTCCCACTGGTTCTGTAGTTTAGTTCCATTCCAGCGGGGAGCTTGTTGAGTGTGAGGTGAAGATCGAGAAGAGGGTTGGCGCGATGACACAGCCCTGCTTGACCCCGGTCCAGATGTGGATTGGGTCTGTGATGGATACGTTGGACAGTGTCAAAGGGATTTGTAAGGTCAAAGTTTGTAAGCTCATGGTCTACAGAGCTGTAGTGATACCCGCCCTCCTGTATGGCTCAGAGACATGGACTATATACAGTAGCCACCTCAAATCACTGGAGAAATACCACCAACAATGTCTCCGCAAGATCCTGCAAATCCCCTGGGAGGACAGACGCACCAACGTCAGTGTTCTCGATCAAGCCAACATCCCCAGCATCAAAGCACTGACCACACTCGACCAGCTCTGTTGGGCAGGCCACATTGTTCACATGCCTGACACAAGACTCCCAAAGCAAGTGCTCTACTCGGAACTCCTACGCGGAAAGCCAGCCCCAGGTGGGCTGAGGAAATGTTTCAAGGACACCCTCAAAACCTTCTTGATAAAATGCAACATCCCCACTAACACCTGAGAGTCCCTGACCAAAGACCAGAAAGCAAGCATAGGCAGCGGAAGGAGCGTGCGACAAACCAGTCTTCCCACCCACCCTTTCCTTAAAAGACTGTCTGTCCCACCTGTGACAGAGACTGTAATTCCTGTATTGGACTGTTCAGTCAGGCAAGAACTCACTTTTAAAGTGGAAGCAAGTCTTCATCGAATTCGAGGGACTGCCTATGATGAAGATAATCCGCTGATACTCACCCTGAAACCGTAGCCCAAATCACCCTGCATTGCACAAGATGTGGTCAGGCTCCCAGTCAATGTCACTTTTTACAGGCCGAATCTCTCCCCCTATCATCTTGAACACTGGTTTGCACTACTGTTCCGTGTGAAGGTGACGACTCTGAACTGGGAACTCAACCAGAGCTGATCTGTACTTAGACTTCACACGTCAAAACTGGACGGCACAGACTGACTTGAACCAAACCGAGAGCTTGCACAAAGGGTAGTGGACTCTGTGTTTGAGGCAGCTTTCACAGGGCACATTGTCCGAAACCCATCTCAGCACCAACATTTTTAAACCACTCCCTGAGCTCAGACATGCTAAAGGAAAGTTTTTAGAGAATAATTCAGCCCCCGATGCTGGCATTCTCCCCTGTACCCCCGTTCACCACAGCCACCCCCCCCCCCCATCCCCCGGCACCTCCTTTTCAAATATATATCCCATTCGATTTGAAATTAAGTCTTAATCTGTTCCTCAATCACCACATATGGTGAAGTATCCCATGATCTAATAGCCCTGATATCAAAAACGTTCCTCTTCCCTTTCCCCTTGTTTCTCCTCATGAGAATCTTTGTTTTCCATTTCCTAGATCCCCAATTGTCCACGAGTGGAAACAATTGTTCACTATTTTCCCAAAGTAAGGTCTCCTGGTTTCACTCACCCCTTTACTGGCTGCTCCTCTCTCACTGCCACTCCCACCACAACTTTACTGCAGCTGCTCCCAATGATGTGAGAAATGCTGGTCCCCACGGCGCCACAATCCCCTGACCCCCTTCTCTCCCACTGCCTCCAAACCCCATCTCTTCCCCTGATGCCCCATTCTCCATCTCATTCCCCCACCCCCGAGCTCCGATTCCCCAATTTCCATCTTTCCCCGTTCCCTATTTCCCAGTCGCCACCCCCCCCATTCTCCTCCTTTTCTCCCCCCACTAAGTTCAAAGCCCTCACGAGTTCAGAAACTCCCTGAATGCCGACATCCGCAATTGCCGAGCCTCCCAATTGCCATCTCTCCAGCCCCTGCTTGGTCGTGTCTCTCTGCAGCAGTGGTTGGGTGGCATCACCGAGCCTGAGGCTTTAACAGTGGCCAGTGACATCATGGGTAGTGCACATTGGCGGAAATTTAAATAGCTGACTCCCTGGCTGCTGGAGGCACAGCTCGGGAGAGGTACCCTCGATTGCAGGAACTCCCGGCCATTCTGGGAGGATTGGGGATCCTACCTGATACTCATCTCCTCCTCCTTCAACACATTGAGCAAAGCAAGTTTTGCTGATGCACCCATGTTGCTGTGTGGATGAAAACAGTTGAGCGATTCTTCCCTGTGATCAACCTCTGTCAGCTCTCTTCACTTCATTAATGCTGCTCTAAGAGCAGGCATTATTATGATGTGAGCTGAAAGGAAGCTTAACTTAATTTGTATCCTTGGCTTCAATTAATGCTAAGCATGGCTCTAGTAAATGTTAAAAACAATCAATACTAGCATTAACAAAGATATGATTTAACTTTGGTCCTAGGAGAAACTTTAGAAGCATTGGTAACAATGCATGAATGTTCTATTAATGCTAGCACACCAAATTGCAGCATGATAATGCACACTTCACATCTCAAACTTTTCCAGTTCTGACAAAGGTTCACAGACCTAAAACATTAACTCTCTTTCTCTCTACAGATTCTGCCTGACCTGCTGAGATTTCTAGCATTTTCTGTTTTTATTTCAAATTCCAGCAGCCGCAGTATTTCGCTTTTGTAATTGGCAGATATGTTGGTTCAAACACCTGGTAATTTCACCCCTCTGTGAATAACTTGAAAAACCAGCAACAAAGAAAAAAATGATTTGTCATGCTCTCCTATTTAAAGGGAGACGTTTTACGAAAAAGTTGGTGTGCTCCCGCTAAGGGGAAGCACTCATTGATGCAAACCTTGGTGTGCTTAAAATGGGACCTTTCATCATGTACACATTTGTTTCCAATATGCAATATGTTACATTTATTTTTATTCGTTCCTGGGATGTGGGCGTCGCTGGCAAGGCCAGCATTTATTGCCCATCCCTAATTGCCCTTGAGAAGATGGTGGTGAGCCGCCGCCTTAAACCGCTGCAGTCCATGTGATGAAGGTACACCTACAGTGCTGTTACAGAGGGACTTCCAGGATTTTGACCCAGCGACAATGAAGGAACATTGATATACTTCCAAGTCAGGATGGTGTGTGATTTGGAGGGGACCATGGAGGTGGTGGTGTTCCCATGCGCCCACTGCCCTTGTCCTTCTAGCTGGTAGAGGTTGCGGGTTTGGGAGGTGCTGCCGAAGAAGCCTTGGCGAGTTGCTGCAGTGCATCTTAATCAAAAGTCATCTGCCTTTGCTCAGCCTATTTGCTTGATTTGAGTTCTGAACTTTTTTTTAATGCTGTTTGTTGTCCTTTATATTTGTTGCCTTGCAATGTTAGATTTCAGAAAATGCCTGCCTCCAAAATCAATTCTGGATAGTATGAGCAGCAGGGGACTTGTAACAGACGGAAGAGTAATTTGTTTAGTCATGACACAGACAGCTTTTTCTATTTTAATATTCACTTTTGTTTCCTATTATCAAGCCTGTTGTCAATCCAGTTAGCTAATTCGCCGTTGATTCGAGAGGACCCATCTTTGTCTTGTGAGCTCACGTTGTGCACAAGATTCATTATAATATCCCCAAAATGCTGGAATGACTTTTCCCAAATCTTTTTCTGATCTTTACACTAGGTCCATGCTATTTCCTGCTCCAATATAGATTTATGGGGATGATGCTGCGCAGTGACACAGGGGGACCCTCCTTGCAATCACCTCCATTTCAGTCATCAAACAGGGGGTAGTCATGTGTTGGTCTGCTTCTTCACTTGTCTGTAGGCTCGTGTTCTCACCTTGGGCGTTCTTTCCCATTGTTTTTTCCTGTCATTTGTTAACCCCTTGATCTTTGAGTCCTAACAAAGGATGCTAACAGGTTGAGATGCCTTTTTGACCTTTCTAAAGGCTTCCAGAATTTTTGTGAGACTTCCCTTTAATTTATTCTATCTCTTTTAAATGTCATTTACATGCAGTTTTCAATTCCATATACCCACCCAAATTGGCAGCTGGGTCCATGAATAATGTGAATGCAGTGACCCACAGAATCTGAATGCTATTTGCACATTATGATGAGAATAACATTATTTCTTAACCATCTAAAGCTGATTTACAGCAGTCATCATCATCACAGGCAGTCCCTCGGAATCGAGGAAGACTTGCTTCCACTCCTGAAGTGAGTTCTTTGGTGGCTGAACAGTCCAACACGAGAGCCACAGACTCTGTCACAGGTGAGACAGATAGTCGTTGAGGGAAGGGATGGGTGGGACAGGTTTGCCGCATGCTCTTTCCGCTGCCTGCGCTTGATTTCTGCATGCTCTCGGCGATGAGACTCGAGGTGCTCAGCGCCCTCCCGGATGGATTTTCTCCACTTAGGACGGTCTTTGGCCAGGGACTCCCAGGTGTCAGTTGGGATGTCGCACTTTATCAGGGAGGCTTGAGGGTGTCCTTGTAACGTTTCCGCTGCCCACCTTTGGCTCATTTGCCGTGAAGGAGCTCCACGTAGAACACTTGCTTTGGGAGTCTTGTGTCTGGCATGCGAACAATGTGGCCTGCCCAGTGGAGCTGATCGAGTGTAGTCAGTGCTTCAATGCTGGGGATGTTGGCCTGGGCGAAGACACTGATGTTGGTGTGCCTGTCCTCCCAGGGGATTTGTGGGATCGTGCGGAGACATTGTTGGTGATATTTCTCCAGTGACTTGATGTGTCTACTGTACATAGTCCATGTCTCTGAGCCATAAAGGACGGCGGGTATTACTACAGCCCTGTAGACCATGAGCTTGGTTTACAGCAGTAGATGAAAATCAGCCCCCATGTGTCTTACCCATATTCAAAAGTTTCCCTTGTGAAATGTCATCAAATTGCTTCTGAGCATCCAAGTTCCGTTTCCCCCATAAAAAACTTACAGCAGATCACTGAGATGCTGAGTGCTTGTTATGAGCAGCCAGCGGGAGTTCGAGGAGCGGCCCATAAAAGGGCGCGACCGCCTGGGAGAAGCCACAAGAGCAGCCAGCGGAAGTTCTAGGAGCGGCCCATAAAAGGGCGCAACCATCGGGGAGTGGCCATAAGAGCAGCCAGCGGGAGTTCGAGGAGCCAGCTGGTGCAGGGACAGGGGCAGAAGGTAAACAAAGAAGTAAAAAGAAATCAAAGTATGACGTCACAGCCAAGTGGGTAAGTGATTGGCTGGTGGATTGGTGAGTATTTGATCTTTTTTTTCTTTTCTAATCAGTAGGAAAGCTTTGGCATTGTTGTCAAATTAAGTTAATCTAAGGGTTAAGTCATAGCAGGAGAGCACAGACCCATGTCATGCTCCTCCTGTGCTATGTGGGAAGTCAGGGACGCTACCAGTGTACAGGAAGTGTGTCCAGCTGCAGCTCCTGACATTGCAGCACTGGAGCTGCGCATGGACTCACTCTGGAGCATCCGCGATGCTGAGGATGTCGTGAATAGCAAGTTTAGTGAGTTGGTCACACCATAGGTAAAGGTTACTCAGGCAGATAGGGAATGGTTGACCATCAGGCAGAGCAGTGGAAGGAAGGTAGTGCAGGGGTCCCCTGCGGTCATATCCCTCCAAAACAGACACACGGTTTTGGGTACAGTTGGGGGAGAGGACTCATCAGAGGAAGGCAGCAGCAGCCAAGTTCATGGCACCATGAGTAGCGTTGCTACACAGAAAAGCAGGAAAAAGAGGGGAGAGCTATAGTGATAGGGAATTCTATTGTAAGGGGAACAGATAGGCGTTTCTGCGGCCGCAAATGAGACTACAGGATGGTGTGTTGCCTCCCTGGTGCAAGGGTTAAGGATGTCTTGGAGTGGCTGCAGCACATTCTGGAGAGGGAGGGTGAACAGCCAGCTGTCGTGGTGCATATAGGTACCAACGATATAGGTAAAAAATGCTGAGTTTAGGGAGCCAGGAGTTAATTAAAAAATAGGACCTCAAAGGTAGTAATCTCAGGATTGCTACGAGTGCCACGTGCTAGTCAGAGTAGGAATGGCAGGATAGCTAAGATGAATTATGTGGCTTGAGGAATGGTGCAGGAGGGAGGGATTCAAATTCCTGGGAGATTGGAACCGGTTCTGGGGGAAGTAGGACCAGTACAAACCGGATGGTCTGCACCTGGGCAGGACCGGAAGCAATGTCCTGGGGGGAGTGTTTGTGAGTGCTGTTCGAGAGGGGTTAAACTAATATGGCAGGGGGATGGGAACCTATGCAGGGAGGCAGAGAGAAGTAAAAAGGGGGCAGAAGCAAAAGGTAGGAAGGAGAAAAGCAAATGTGGAGGGCAGAGAAATCAAGGGCAAAAATCAACAAGGGCCACAATACAACATAATTCTAAAAGATTGTTAAACAAACAAGCCTGAAGAATCTGAGTCTCAATACGAGGAGCATTCATAATAAGGTGGACGAATTAACTGTGCAAATAACTGTTAACAGATATGATGTAATTGGGATTACGGAGACAAGGCTCCAGGGTAACCAAGGCTGGGAACTCAACATCCAGGGGTATTCAATATTCAGGAAGGATAGACAGAAAGGAAAAGGAGGTGGGGTAGCGTTATTGGTTAAAGAGGAGATTAACGCAATAGTAAGGAAGGACATTAACTTGGATGATGTGGAATCTATATGGGTAGAGCTGGGAAACACCAAAGGGCAGAAAACGTTAGTGGAAGTTGTGTACAGACCACCAAACAGTAGTAGGGAGGTTGGGGATGGCATCAAACAGGAAATTAGGGATGCGTGCAATAAGGGTACAGCAGTTATCATGGGTGACTTTAACCTACATATTGATTGGGCTAAACAAACTGGTAGCAATACTGTGGAGGAGGATTTCCTGGAGTGTATAAGGGATGGTTTTCTAGACCAATATGTCGAGGAACCAACTAGAGAGCAGACCATCCTAGACTGGGTCTTGTGTAATGAGAGAGGATCAATTAGCAGTCTTGTTGTGCGAGGCTCCTTGGGAAAGAGTGACCATAATATGGTAGAATTCTTTATTAAGATAGAGAGTGACACAGTTAATTCAGAGACTAGGGTCCTGAACGTAAAGAAAGGAAACTTTGATGGTATGAGACGCAATTTGGCTAGGATAGACAGGCGAATGATACTTAAAGGGTTGACGGTGGATAGGCAATGACAGACATTTATAGATCACATGGATGAATTACAACAATTGTACATCCCTGTCTGGCATAAAAATAAAACAGGAAAGATGGCTCAACCGTGGCTAACAAGGGAAATTAGGGATAGTGTTAAATCCAAGGAAGAGGATTATAAATTGGCCAGAAAAAGTAGTAACCCTGAAGATTGGGAGAAATTTAGAATTCAGCAGATGAGGACAAAGGGTTTAATTAGGAGGGGGAAAATAGAGTATGAGAGTAAGCTTGCATGGAACATAAAAACTGATTGCAAAAGCTTCCATAGATATGTGAAGAGAAAAAGATTAGTGAAGACAAATGTAGGTCCCTTGCAGTCAGAATCAGGTGAATTCATAATGGGGAACAAGGAAATGGCAGACCAATTGAATAAATACTTTGGTTCTGTCTTCACTAAGGAAGACACGAATAACCTCCCGAAAATACAAGGGGGAAGGAGGAACTGAGGGAAATCCTTATTAGTCAGGAAATGGTGTTCGGGAACTGATGGGACTGAAGGCCGATAAATCCCCAGGGCTTGATCGTCTGCATCCCAGAGTACTTAAGGAAGTGGCCCTAGAAATAGTAGATGCATTGGTGATCATTTTCCAATATTCCATGGACTCTGGATCAGTTCCTATGGATTGGAGTGTAGCTAATGTAACCCCATTTTTTTCAAAAGGGAGAGAGAAAATAGGGAATTATAGACCGGTTAGCCTGACATCGGTGGTGGGGAAAATGCTGGAATCAATTATTAAAGATGTAATAGCAGCGCATTTGGAAAACAGTGACAGGATCGGTCCAAGTCAACATGGATTTATAAAAGGGAAATCATGCTTGACAAATCTTCGAGTTTTTTGTGGATGTAAC
Organism: Pristiophorus japonicus; assembly: GCF_044704955.1. Classification (NCBI taxonomy): domain Eukaryota; kingdom Metazoa; phylum Chordata; class Chondrichthyes; family Pristiophoridae; genus Pristiophorus; species Pristiophorus japonicus. The sequence continues at coordinate 354,720,419 of NC_091977.1, forward strand.
TAGTAGAGTGGATATGGGAGAACCAGTGCATGTGGTATATTTGGACTTTCAAAAAGCTTTTGACAAGGTCCCACACAGGAGATTAATGTACAAAATTAAGGCACATGGTATTAGGGGTAATGTATTGACATGGATGGAGAACTGGTTGGCATACAGGAAGCAAAGAGTGGGAATAAACAGATCCTTTTCAGAATGGCAGACAGTGACTAGGTTCAGTGCTGGGACCCCAGCTATTTACAATATATATTAATGATTTAGACAAAGGAATTGACTGTAATATCTCCAAGTTTGCAGATGACACTAAACTGGGTGGCAGTGTGAGCTGTGAGGAGGATGCTAAGAGACTGCAGGGTGACTTGGACAGGTTAGGTGAATGGGCAAATGCATGGCAGATGCAGTATAATGTGGATAAATGTGAGGTTATCCACTTTGGTGGCAAAAACAGGAAGGCAGAATATTATCTGGATGGCGACAGATTAGGAAAAGGGGAGGCGCAACGAGATCTGGGTGTCATGGTGCATCAGTCACTGAAGATAGGCATGCAGGTACAGCAGGCAATAAAGAAAACAAATGGTATGCTGGCCTTCATAGCGAGAGGATTTGTGTGTATGGGCAGGAAGGTCTTACTGCAGTAGTACAGGGCTTTGGTGAGACCACACCTTGAATATTGTGCGCAGTTTGGTCTCCTAATCTGAGGAAGGACGTTTTTGCTTTAAGGGAGTGCAGCGAAGGTTCACCAGACTAATTCCTGGGATGGCAGGACTGACATATGAAGAAAGATTGGGTCGACTAGGCTTATACTCACTGGAATTTAGAAGAATTAGAGGGGATCTCATAGAAATATATAACATTCTGAAGAGACTGGACAGGTTAGATGCAGGAAGAATGTTCCCGATGTTGGGGAAGTCCAGAACCAGGGATTACAGTCTAAGGATAAGGGGTAAGCCATTTAGGACCGAGATGAGGAGAAACTTTTTCACCCAGAGAGTGGTGAACCTGTGGAATTCTCTACCACAGAAAGTTGTTGAGTCCAGTTCATTGGATATATTCATGAGGGAGTTAGATGTGGCCCTCACGGCTAAGGGGATCAGGGGGTATGGAGAGAAGGCAGGAGTGGGGTACTGAAGTTGCATGATCAGCCATGATCATATTAAATGGTGGTGCAGGCTCGAAGGGCCGAATGGCCTTCTCCTGTACCTATTTTCTGTATTTCTATGACATATCAACTGTTTGAACATTGGCAGATCCTACGTTAAGTTTCAAGCATTTTCCCCACTACAGATGCAAGGCTAACTGACTTATAATTTAAAGTACATGTCTCACTTTTTTAATATTTAGATATTGGCCCTGAAATTCCGATATGGCCTTCCCGCGGGCATTTTAGAGAAAAAATCTGCACTTACCTTAAGCTACTGCCCACATCCGCACTTCCGAGTCTGTGGCCTCCTTCGACTGGCAGTCGCAGCGCGTGCACGTGGGGGCGTGCGCAGTGCTGGAGCTGGCATCACATGGCTCTGGGCAGCCAATCAGGTAAGGTATCATAGTACTAGGCGTTCCGCAGGGTCCTAAACTCCTAATATTATGATTGTGATAGGCTCAAAACACCCAAAACACAGCCCCAAACACCCAAACCAGTAATAAAAATAGAAAATAATTACACCACATTCATTTAAATTAAAGTTATTAATGTCTTAAAAAAAATTCCTGATTTTTTAACAAGTTTTTTAAAATAAACGTAACGTTGTGGGGAGGGTTTTTAATGATAATATATGTTTTAATAACATTATTTTTAGATGTTTTTGTTTTTTTTTAAATATTTGCACCTGTAAAAGTAGGCTATGCGCCTGCTTTTTCAGGTGCAAGATTTTTGAGGACATTTGTAAGCGTAAATATCGGAAATTTGCACTTACAAATGTCCTCGCTCCCAATCTGGCTACGATCTGTCAAGCCAGAAACTTGACAGATCGGAAATGCTGGTTTCCAGCGCATGCGCATTGTGCGCTGGAAACCGGCATTTCCAATGCCTTCCCGAGTCCGTAGGAACTCCATACGGACCCGGGGAGGCCGGAATTTCAGGGCCAATGTTTGCTATCCTTCAGGCCTCAGGTACAAATCAAATATAGAAAGCTACTCATTTAATCACTTCAGCGTACTTACACAGAGGCTTAATTCTACAGTACTGATTTCATAATGGTATTTATTTAACAACAACTTGCATTTACATAGTGCCTTTAATGTAGTAAAATGTCCCAAAGTGCTTCACTGGAATCTAATCAGACAAAAAAATTGACTCCGAGCCAAAGAAAGAGACATTGGGACAGATGATCAAAAGCTTGGTCAGAGGTAAATTTTAAGGAGTGTCTTAAAGGAGAAGAGAGATGTGGAGAGATTTAGGGAGGGAATTCTAGAGCTTCGGGCCCAGGCAGCCAAAAACATGGCCACCAATGATGGGGCGAAGATAGTCGGGGATGCACAAGAGGCAAGAATTGGAGGAATGCAGAGTTCTCGGAGTGTTATAGGGTGTGAGGAAGTGACAGAAATTGGGAGGGGAAAAGTCATGGAGAGATTTAAACACGAGGATGAAAATGTTAAAATCGAGGTATTCGGGGATCAGGATCCAATGTAGGTCAGTGAACACGGGTGATGGGTGAGTGACATTTGCCGCAAGTTTGGGTATGGGCAGCAGAGTTTTGGATGCGCGCAAGTTAATGGTGGGTGGAAGATGGAAAGCCGGCCAGGAGAGCAATGGCATAGTCAAGTCTGGAGGTAACAAAAGCATGGTAAAGGTTTCGGCAGCAGATGAATCAAGACAAGGGTGGAGACAGGCGATGTTATGGAGGTTGAAGTCGACGATCTTAATGATGGAACGGATATGGAGTTGAAAGCTGAGTTCAAGGTCAAATAGGATGGCAAGGTTGCAACAGTTTGATTCAGTTAGCGACAATGGCCAGGGAGGGGGATGGAGTAGGTGGCTAGGCAACGGAGATTGTAGTGGGGGGTCAAAGGTCTTCCCAATATTTAATTAGAAGAAATTTCTGATCATCCAGTACTGAATATCGGACAAGCACCCTGACTACATCAGAGGTATTGGAGGGCTCAAGAGAGGTTGTGGTGAGGGAGAGCTGGGTGTCATCAGCGTAGATGTGGAACCTGGTGTCTTTTTGGATGATGTCACTGAGGGGCAGCATGTAGATGAGAATTAGGAGGGGACCAACAATAGGTCCTTGGGGGACTTCAGAGATAACGGTGCGGGAGCAGGAATATAAATGGAAGCCTTTCCCAATGAAATTATGAATACTTGTTTGAGAAACAAAGAAAAAGAAAAGGAAGATGTGAGAACCTCGCATCTTTCTTTGTGTTGTTCCATTGAGGAACATATGAATCTAAAATTTGGTGAGCATGTCTTATGACCTACCTCAATCAGTAAATGCCGGCAAGCTGAATTGGAGCCATGCCTTTGATACTCTCAGTGAATCACAATTCATTACTAACATTGGAACTCCAATTAATTTGCCTGACTAGTATATCTTCCAGTTTACATCTTGGTGCTTGTCTGTCCTGATGAGCAAGTATTGCTCAACTTCCAAGGCCACTTAGTGCCATTCCCTTCCTCTCAATGCTGGTAGTAACTCTTCACTATATAAACATAGCTTAAGGGTTCAAGTTAGTTGATTTCTTGATGTCTTATTGGATGGATGGATATATAAAGTTGGATTGGAAAGTTTGCTTGATGGTGGCTTTTATTTCAGCATCATGAATCATGGAATCATAGACATTTACAGCATGGAAGGAGGCCATTTCCAAAGAACACAAACCCAGTATTTCCTCATAGCTAAAATTCTCCAGTCCAGGCGACATCCTTGTAAATCTCCCCTGTACCCTCTCTAGTGCAATCACATCTTTCTGTAATGTGGTGACCAGAACTGCACGCAGTACTCCAGCTGTGGCCTAACTAGTGTTTTATACAGTTCAAGCATAACCTCCCTGCTCTTATATTCTATGCCTCGGCTAAGAAAGGCAAGTATTCTGTATGCCTTCTTAACCACCTTATCTACCTGGCCTGCTAACTTCAGGGATCTGTGGACACGCACTCCAAGCTCCCTCTGTTCCTCTAAAACAGTGTCCTGCCATTTATTGTGTATTCCCTTGCCTTGTTATCCCTCCCCAAATGCATTACCTCACACTTCTCTGGATTGAATTCCATTTGCCATTGTTCTGCCCACCTGACCAGTCCATCGATATCTTCCTGCAGTTGACAGCTTTATTCTTCATTATCAACCACACAGACACTTTTTGTATCATCTGGAAACTTCTTAATCATACCCCCTACATTCAAGTCTATATCATTGAATATATACCACATTCTACTTTTCTGCTTTCCAATTCGAGCTGTGCTTCGCTCCCTTCTGAATCTATTCTCGGGTTCCCATCCCCTCTCCAAGCTAGTTTAACCCCTCCCCAACAGCACAAGCTTCCTCCTCCCCCCCAACCCCCCCCACCCCCACGAGGATATTGGTCCCGGCTCTGTTGAGGTGCAACCCGTCCGGCTTATACAGGTCCCACCTCCCCCAGAAATGGTCTCTCAGGAATCCAAAGCCCTCCCCCCTGCACCATTTTTCCATCCACGCATTCATCTGTCCTATCCTCGTATTTCTGTACTCACGAGCACATGGCATGGGGAGTAATCCAGAGATTACTGCCTTTGAGGTCCTGCTTTTTAATTTCTCTCCTAGCTCACTAAAATCTGCCTGCAGAACTTCATCCCTGTTTCTACCTCTGTCATTGGTACCAATATGGACCACAACCTCTGGCTGTTCATCTTCTCACCTCAGAATGCCCTGCAACCGCTCGATGACATCCTTGACCCTGACACCAGGGAGGCAACATACCATCCTAGAGTCACGTCTGCGGCCGCAGAAACACCTGTCTGCTCCCCTGACTATCGAATCCCCTACCACTATTGCTCTTCCACTCTTCATCCTGTACCCCTGTGCAGCTGAGGCACCTGTGCTGCTGTTGACTTGGCTCTGGCTGCACTCCCCAGAGCCACCATTACCCCCACTGGTACTCAGAAGAGAATACCGGTTGTAGAGTGAGATGGACTCGGGACTCCTGCACTATCTGCCTAGTCCTCTTCTTCTATCTGGCGGTCACCCACTCCCTCTCTGCCTACTCAAGCTGCGGGGTGACCACCTCTAGAAATGTGCTATCCACAAAGTTCTCAGCCTTGCGGATGCACCGCAGTGTCTCCAGCCGTCACTCAAGCTCCAAAACCCTGAGCTCAAGTTGCGGTAGCTGGTGACACTTCCTGCACATGTGGTCATCCAGGCTACCTGAAGAATTCAGGACTTCCCACATGGCATAGAATGTGCAATCCACGGGACTGAGCTGCCCTGCCATGCCTCTATTTATTTGACTATGAACGAAACTATGAACTATTTGATTTTGAGATAAACTTAAAAATAGAAGACAAAAGCACTGACTGGCTATTGACGAATCAGCTGTTTCTCTTGAGCCGACGTCTCTCTGACAATTTTTGCCTCTATTGAGTTGTTCCCGCTCACCGCACTCTTTAATCCTGCTTCTCTACCGCACTGCTCCACCTCTGCTCGGGTCCGCTGCCTTGTATTTTATTTAACTATTTTGGATTTTCAGCTTTGAGATATCAATCAATTTTCTATTTATAGTTTTTAATCTATAATCACGGATCTTAATTTAAACCAATGCCCTAGTTTTGGCGAATAAGAGAGAAATACTCACCAACCAGCTCTCTCTAGTTATGGCCGCAGCTGCTCCTCTGATCCTTCCACCTGACCAAGGGGACGCTGTGATGGTCAGTAACAGAGCAAAGGCAAATTGTGGGACAAATTTTGAAAGGGGAATTGGGGTTGTAATCACTGGTACTGCAGGCGGATGATTCCATCTTGGATATTATTATGTATTTAACCCCTCGTAACCTGTATTACACTACCACCAGAGGGCCTACCTGTCGGATTCCCAAGGGATCCCAGCATCCCTTGGGAGCATGGTATATAAGCAGGCCACCCACGAGATGCACTCTGGAGTCTTATTAAAGGAGCTAAGGTCACACTTGCTCATTGTACACAGTACTCAGTTTCATCCTTTATTATGAGCATAGCAATTGGCGACGAGGTAACGAACAACCGTGTGAAAATGCAAAGAACAGTTGATATCCTGGAGAAATTCTCAGAAGGGGACAATTGGGAGGCCTTCGTGGAGGGACTCAACCAATACTTTGTGGCCAACGAGCTGGAAGGGGATGAAAACGCCACCAAGCGAAGGGCGATCCTCCCAACTGTCTGTGGGGCAACAACCTATGGCCTCATGAAGAACCTCCTAGCTCCAGCAAAACCAACAGAGAAATCCTATCAAGAAATGTGTACGCTGGTCCGGGAGCACCTAAATCCTAAGGAAAGCATTTTGATGGGGAGATATCGGTTCTACACGTGTCAACGATCGGAGGGCCAGGAAGTGGCGAGCTATGTCGCCGAACTAAAGCGCCTCACAGGACATTGTGAGTTTGAGGGATTCCTAGAACAAATGCTTAGAGACTTTTTTGTACTGGGCATTGGCCATGAGACAATTCTTCGCAAACTGTTGACTGTAGAAACTCCGAATCTGAGTAAAGCTATAACAATAGCCCAGGCATTTATGTCCACCAGCGACAACACCAAGCAGATTTCGCAGAGTAAAGAAGTTTCGGCCAGTACTGTGCATAAAATAATGTCGGTTTCGAGCAGAAATATACATGGCAGAACGTACACGACGGCTGCTGCTGCCCGACCTCAGATGACCCAGAGTCCACCATCAATCGTTAATGCGAGGCAGTTAACACCTTGTTGGCCCTGCGGGGGTGATCATTGGCCCCATCAGTGCCGCTTCAAGCACTATGCATGCAACGGTTGCAGAACAACGGGACACCTCCAGCGAATGTGCAGGTGAGCTGCAAACCCTGCAAACCCTGCAAACCACCACATTGCAGAGGAAGATCAATCCACTGTGGATCAGGCTGAATTGGAGACTCGTACTGAGGAGGCAGAAGTGTATGAGATTCACACATTCACTACGAAATGTCCAGCAATAATGTTGAAAATTGAACTGAACGGTATTCCAGTATCTTTAGAACTGGACACGGGTGCAAGTCAGTCCATAATGAGTAAAAAGGCCTTCGACAGGCTGTGGGGCAAAAAGGCACACAGGCCCAAGCTCAGCCCCATTCACACCAAACTAAGGACTTACACCAAGGAACTAATCTCCGTAATTGGCAGTGCAGAAGTCAAAGTCTCCTATGACGGAGCAGTACACAAACTCCCGCTGTGGATTGTGCCAGGGGATGGCCCCATGTTGTTTGGCAAAAGCTGGCTGGGAAAAATCCACTGGAACTGGGACGACATCCGAGCGCTTTCGTCCATCGACGACGCCTCATTTGCCCAGGTTCTGAGCAAGTTCCCATCGTTGTTCGAGCCAGGCATTGGAAGCTTCTTGGGGGTGAAAGTGCAGATCCATTTAGTTCCCGGTATGTGACCCATCTGCCACAAGGCACGGGCGGTAGCGTACATGATGCGTGAGAAAGTGGTAATTGAGCTGGACAGGCTGCAGCGAGAAGGCATCATCGCACTGGTGGAATTCAACGAGTGGCCTAGTCCGATTGGCCCGGTATTTAAAGAGGACGGCACAGTTAGAATTTGTGGAGACTATAAAGTAACGATTAACCGTTTTTCGCTACAGGACCAGTACCCGCTACCCAAGGCAGATGACCTATTCGCGACCCAGGCTGGAGGGAAGACGTTCACCAAGCTGGACCTGACCTCGCCCTACATGATGTAGGAGCTGGAGAAGTCTTCGAAAGGCCTCATCTGCATCAACACGTACCAAGATCTGTTCATCTATAACCGGTGCCCGTTCGGGATTCAGTCAGCAGCGGCAATCTTCCAGCGGAACATGGAGAGCCTGTTGCCTCGTCTCCAAATGTTGTGTATGCAATAACTGTTAGACTGAGTACTGTGTAACTCCAAGAGGTATAACCTTGGCTCTGCTTTAATAAGGCCTAAAGTGACTAATATACAAAATGGCTGGCCTTTTATACTTGGGCTGCACACACGTGCATGCAGCCCAATGGCCTCCAACAGTGACGCCATCTAGTGGCTAGTGATCCCAAAAGTACATACATGACACACTGCAATTACACTCCGCATCTTCAATTAAGATTCGCTTTCTCCTGCTTCATTTTGTTTTTCTCTTTCTGCATCTTCACCAGTTTTCTTTTCACTTACTTTCTGTGACATAGGAAAAGGAAGAAACTGGGCAGGTTTCTCAATCGGCCAGGGATTGAAACTTTAAGAAGAGCATAGGCGGTCATCATCTTGCTAATTATTTTTGCTCAGTCTCTGGCAAATGAGTCATCAAAATAAGAGTCAGTCTGTGTTTCTGTAGAAGAAAAACAGTCTTCAAGTGGGTGGCATTGCATTCTGACATTAGACATGGTGTTCAGCTCTTGACAGTTATCTACGTCCCAACGACTTGAGGCGTGGCTGAAGGGCTAGCACACCATCTACCTGAACTCACTGCTGCCATTGAACAAAAGTAATGGCTGCCACCACTTAAAACAAGCCAGGGCGAGGAAGGAGGAAAAGAGAGAGGGGGAATCTATTGCAGAGCAGACGTTGTCTGGGTAGCTTGATGCAAGTCCTAACCCCCAATTAACTTAGCAGAAATGCTTCAGTTACTGGCTTAATGTAGCGATGCACCATTGAGGCATGGGGCTTTAAAACAAAAGTGCAGAACTCGAAACTAAGACGCTGGCTGCTGTTAAATGTTGTTTGCAATTGTTCCAGATGATGATTATGTGTTAGTGAGCTATCTCCTTAACCTTGTTCTATCTAGGTTGTAAACTATAGCCTTCTCTAATTTTGCCACATACCTTATCCTCTCTTGCTTCTATTTGCATCCCCACTATTACATATATAGCAATTTTGAAGCACGATGACCAAAATTGTACATCGTATTCAAAAATGCAGTCTGAACAGTGCATTCCAAAGCCTCAACGTAACCTCTGTACATTGGTTCTCCACTATTCTGATTGCAGTTACTATTCCAAAATTCTAGAACTCGATAATCTTCATTGTGTCGATGTATATTTCTCAGTGTAGGTTTACTTGTGTGTGTGTGTACATAAACATACACAGAGAAATATATATATGTGTGTATTTATATATAATATATATTCTGCAGTGAGTTATGTTTTCAGAGGAGTTTACAACCATTTTTTATGTAAGCACAGTATTACGCTATTCGGTAAAAAGGCATTGACTTAAAATTTGTGTTTTTACCAGGGTGTTGTGTTATGTAGCATTGATGTGTATAAATCTATATTTTACATGTCATTTATTCAGCTTTCGTTTAAAAGGTTGAAGGTTTGAACTCAACATTGCATGTTGCATATCAATGTCTTCTGTTTAGCTGAATGATTTCCTGGGTTCTCAGCGAAAACCCTAATTGAGGCATGCTCTGCACTGCACCATTGAAATGTGATCGGGGTAGAATGAAGGAACACTGATTGTTGGAATTGTGCTTCCAGCTGGATGATCAGAATGTTGATGTTGCTCACATTCAACTCTCAATTGCCACCTTCCTGGCCTAAAGAGAACGGAAGGTGGCAAACAGCCTACAATTGCATTTTAAAAATCAGGAGGCAAAATGTTTGAAGTAAGGCCAGGCTTTAAAACACTCATTTATTCTTTTGTTCCTTGATTTTATTTTCATTTATATCATAACTTTAGGAAAGAATTTAAAAAAAAACATTAAGGTGAAAAACATTAAGGGTAAGAGGGAGAATCCCTAGGCATTCAGCTAAAATATTTATCTTGTATAATATATGGGTAATTACATAAATTATTTATTTTTATCACTAATTTTATTTTCCTTTTTTTTCTTGCATGCTGCTCTTGCTGAGCCATGTGCTACTTGTAGTCAAAAACATGTGAAAAGATCCTCGGGCATCTGGCAGTGCACGTTAAATCAGCCAGCAGGCAATGCAAAACAACAGCTTGGAGACTGTTCCCACTCTTGTTCCATCCCTCATTCCCTGGAAACCAAAGTTTGAGTCTTCTGAATGTTTTCAATGTAAATGAGAGAGAATTTAGGAACAAAAGTACAGACCTCTGTTTTTACTTAAGTAGCAAATGAAGTAGAGACAACAAAAAAACAGGCATGTAGATAAACAGAAAATTACAACAACAAATTGGAGACGCAAGAAAACAAAATGAGATGTTGGCTGTCTCCAGCCTTGAGCATAAGACTATAGTTTCATTTTTCCAAAGGAGCAGTCAGAAAATATCAGTGAAATTTCCAGTTAGGGTGCAGTGTTGTGCTCCAATTTTGTCCCTGAAGGCTACTATCGTTCACAGGCATTTAATTGCAAAAATTGAACACTGCAGCAGTAAAATACTAAATAAACTAACATTTCCTCTTTATTCTAAGTTTAGCAAAGTTAGAAACCTGAACCTTGTAAGTGAATTTGATTTTGCTGCACCTAGTGTATAGTGGAAATCTTCCTTTTCTTAGGCTCCAGTTATATGTGGTGTCTAGCAAAATATCTACAGCACAATTAGAATTCATATCCTAGTATCTTCTGTAAATTACATTAAAATTTAGGCTTTAATAGATATTTTTAGAAAATATTCTTGCTGTCTTAACATTTGGAGTACTTGTGTAAACCTAACCCTATTATTAGAACTGATAGTGGTTTTCATACCAAAGCAAAGTTTTAGGTGATTCTTGAAATACCTGGCAATACATAGGTGCTGCACTGTTATCTGGTAACTCAAATTATAAGTGTACTAACTAGGCTGGTCTTTAATGCTGCTGAGAATAAAAGGCAGGGTGTCCTACAAAGATATAACACAATCAGGTGATTAGAATGTTTAAGCAATTGTATAGGAGAATGTACAGCCATCAGAATCCTGAGGCTGAAAAATATTTTACGAGATCCTATGTTACATGTTGAAGACTCCACATCCCACTGCTACCCAGCTGATACACAAGGTTTTTTTCTCCAGATATGGGCAACACTGGCAAGACATTTATTGCCCACTCCTATTTGCCCTGTGAGGGTGATAGTGGGCCACTGCCTTGAAATTGCCATTTTTCTTTAACAATGGAGTGACTTGATAAGCCACCAGTGCATTAAAGGTCAACCGCGTAGTGTGGGACTGGAGTCACTTATAGGCCAGACTGAGTGGGGTGGCAACTTTCCTTCCCTGAAAAATACCCTGGCAGTTTTCATGGTCATTTTATTTCTGCTGCCAACCACAATAATTCAATGAGTTTATCAAATGAGTAGGTGAGCCATATAGGCCAAAAAGGTTTGATTTTCAATAAGTGCTGAGATCACTGATTTTGGCAAGGGTGATGATAGAAGTGTTAAAATTGATCTCAGTTAAAATTGATCTCAAGTGCCTTAGGTTGGTCAAGGGAAAATCAACCATTCATGACTGCGATTCTCTGATCCCTGCTGGAAGTTCACATATGTGAACAGCAAGTCAAGATGCGATTGGGCTCAGCTTTGCACCTGTGGCCAAAGAGCCTGCTGATACTCATCTTTGGGGCTTGCACATGAATAATGTCCATTTGGAGAGGGGTGAGAATTGGTGTGTATTTTTTAGAAAAAGAAAGGTTCATCTGGTAGAACTTTTCATTGGAATCACAAATTGAACATTTGGCTCTTGCAATTGGTAATCACAAATATCTAACTACCTATATCACATAGACCTTATCTAGCAACCTCAATAGCTATTTATGGGATAGACATTAGGGCACCACAGTACTTTGGCAACCTATTGACTGCCTTCAGTTATCCACACAAATGAGTTCCTAATTCAGCATTCCATTGGAGCTAAGTGATGGGCCAAGTGCTGGAAGCCCATATGGAGTAAAGCAAAATTAACAGAGACATGAATATTAGTCTGCTTTTCCTAGTGATTGGCTCAACAGAGGCATAGGCAGCATGCTGGGAGCAGGTCACCTGCCCACAGTCTTTTTAAGAGAATGATGATTTATCTTTTTGGTCATTTAAAAATAAATGTCCATGGGATATGCTAGTCTGCTGGGTGTTGGGATGCAAGACCTAGTTTGAGCTCCACTCTGGGCATACACTCTGATTTCCTCTGCTCTCCCCCTCCACTCACCCCCAAACCTCTATGGTCTGTTGATTTTGACTGGGTCAGGAGGTACAGCACAAACCATGGATAACAAATGGGATTATTATGGTAGCAGTTTGAGAGCTACAAAGCTACTGGTTGTGGACTGCTGCCTGTTGAAGGTGAATGCAGCAGACCAGATTCTGGCCAGGAAAAAGAGTTCTGCCAGTGCATACTTGCAAACCTAACTGCCAGTTAAATTTCAATGTTGACTGAGAACAGAGTAGGCTCTCTCGCATTAAATGGTTAAAAATTAAGTTTTTAAAAAGTAACCAGTGAGTACAGTGGACCACTTGGTTTAAACTTGGTTTTTGCACTGATGGCCATTAAACCTCAACCAAAACAGTGCCAGACTTCTTGCCTAAATTAATTTCAGGTGACTCTGCTGCCTGTGTCATCCCACACAGTTTGCATTGATGCAGAACTGAAACTATGGCCTGGACTTTATCTTGGAGCTGAGTTCCATGCGGAGGTGCATGTTGTGAGGTCAGGAGAACAGGTTTCCCGAATGTCCTGCAGAATTTAGGGGTTCCTGCCTTCAGGCAGCCTAATTGACAGCTACCAATCCCCACCCTATCCTAATCTGAGACAGAGGTTTCACATGCAAATCGGACTCTGCTGTTAAATTCGGCAGGGTCTGTGGGAAACCCGTTCACCCGGATTTTCCGACTGCTTCGGAATAATCCCCCCTCACTCCCAACCCGCCTTCCCTATTAAAATCCAGCCCAAAAGGTCATAGACAATTACAATTCTGCACAGCAAATAGGAATTCGTAAAAACAAAGAAACAATGTCTCAAAATTATAAATCATAGTGCGGTAATAGTACTGGAATACTTCATTTTATAGTCTTAAAAAGCATTGTTGTTTGAAATGCATCACTATATTGTTTAACTCTACTGCTTATAAGAAAACATAAAAAGCAGTATTCAAGTGACAATATAATTAATGACATTGCTGGAAATTGGTATTAAACATGGTAATTAACTTGCACTTTCCTTTTGGCCCAATGTACCTCCTGATGAAAGGAAATATTAAAAATTATAGTCGTTGGAATTTTATTTTTAAGGTAACTTCACTGTAAGAAGTACTTTTTTTTTTAATTCTAAAATTTTAAAAGAACATTGAAAGTATGTTGCTGTGTATCTTTTTTTCTCTATATTTCCCCACATCTGGTCTCCTAAACCACAATTTCCCATGACAGAGAGATTGTTCTTTTTATAAGCCTTCAACTGCATCACTCTCAAGACGGCTGCTACAAGATGCACGAGAAAAGATTAGTGACTACTCTTTGCTTCCTAGTCTATTCTAAATGCCTCTCCACAGTAACTTGCCAGAGATCAAGAACTGGATCAAATCTACATCCCACCAGGCTATAGCACTATGCATTGGTTCGTCAATGTAGTGACCCATCGCACACTTGAGAAAAGCGGGTGGGAAAGAGTACTGGTAATACAACTGTTCCCTTATGCAGTGAAGGCCAGGGGGAGAAACACTCCTCCTATCAGTTAAAATAAACTTTTTTTTTTAATCTTCTCTGTGCCAAAGCTGGGAAACAGCTGCTTAGCTACTTCCACCTCTGCCCCTACCTCAGCCTATCTACTGCTGAAACTCTCATTCCACCTATTGTTGCCCCGCAGATCTGACTATTTCAGTGCTCTCCTGGCTGGGCCCCCATCGTCCACCCTCCAAAACACTGTCTTGCTCGCCCATCACCTCAACCTTGCTGAACTCCATTGGCTCCTGGTTCCCAACACCTTGAATTTAAAATTCTTATCCTTGTGGTTTAAATCTCTTAAATCCTCTAACTTTCTCCAGCGCTACAAAGCCCCCCAAACTCTACATTTTGCTGACTGACTTTTTTTTTTACAATTTCCTCCCTCACTCTACTGTTGGCGGTCGTGCCTTAACTGCCTCTAACCCCTGCTTTGGAATACCCCCTCTTAGACTACTCTGCTTCTCCACCTCCCTCTCCTCCTTTAAGATCCTCCTTAAAACACACTTCTTTGGCCAAGCTTTTCATCACCCCTCCTAATAGCTCCTTCTTCGGCTTGACCTCCAATTTTTGCCGAAGGCCTCTGTGAAGTGTTTTGGGATGATTTCCTATGTAAAAGGTGCATTATAAATGCAAGTTATTGTATTTGTATGGAGGCTTTACATTCTGCTCTAATCAGATTGTTTAGATTATTACATTGACCATATTATGTGCTTGGAGCTGACTTTATTTTTTTTCTCCCGGCAGCTTCACTGGACAATTCATCATAAGCATGTGTTTCTGAAGCTCTTGCTGCTGATTCTTGACAGACAGACAGAAGAACTGTGGCTTTCCACTCTCTGGTCCCAGCAGGAAGTGCTCTCCCAGCACAGGATAGCAATGCTTCTATACCAGAAAACCGATACTCTGAACAACTTTTCCTGAAGCTTTTGAGAATAGATGGAATTTGGGATCGAATTGGTGTACATTTCATACATGTGAATTATTGAACTCTTCCAGATATTAAAAACATCAAGAATTTCAATTATTTAAATGAACCGGCTGATCTTTTTGGATCGATCAGATACTTCGAGTCAACAAAGCTCTGATTATTCTGTTGGTGGTGTATGGTAAACCTTCAGTTTGCATGAGCTTCAAATGTCATTTTTCACCCTTGAGTTCTTGTGATGCCAGAAGCCAGTGCTCGTTTATAACTGAAGAGGGAGCAGTGAGAATGAAGTACTGTAATGTTTAATGGTTCTGTAGAAAAAAATTTAAACCATTGGAGGGATTAGAGGGTGGAAGAGATTGGCTTTCACCTTGGCCCTCGGAATAAAATAGTTGAAGTGATAAATTGAAAAATAATACTGTCCACCACAATCATTGTTTTTCATTAGGCTTCCATTAGGTAATGCACCACTTTTCATTGTTTTGCAGACTCCTAAATTGTAGGGTGCAGAAGCATTGAGGTGTGCATTCAAGCTCATGGCTGATTGCTAATACAGCTTTGTTGTGGTCCCCCTTTCTAACATAAGCACACACATATATATATTATTTATATATATATATATATATATATGTTTCCCTTTGTCCTCCTTCATTATCCTCTAGAGAGAAGTCCTTCATCTCAACCCTCTCTCCATTACATAAATTGCATGCAGTCCCCAACATCTGGCAAACTGAACAAAGTTGGGGAAGCTCCAGATTTGTACTGGGATTTACTAATCAGTTGCATTGCAAAAAAAAGCTTTAATTTATTTACAATTGGCATGGTATCATTTTGTCAGTTGTGAATGGGTGAAAATAGTAGCAATTCCCCAGTCTGCGGAAATGTGTCATGGAGAAATACACTGTGGAGGGAATTGAAATAGATTTTTTTCCTAAAATGTTTGGTGTAGATTGTTAAAAGCAGAATCCTATTACCATAAATTGTTTAATGTGGCTTTAAAAAAATTCTGCAAACACCCAAGCTGTATGGTACTCAAGAATATTTAAATATTCTCACTTTTATAAATGTGATCTTTAGTTCTCCATAACTGAAAGGTATGGTCTAACAAATTTGGATTTATATTTTCTGAATTAACGTATGTACAAATCATACAAACCTGTCTTACAGATAACAAACTGTATGATTCATATGCTTATAGTGTATATTGTTAAGTTCTATTTTTAAATTAGTGGAGGGTTTTCTCTACAATGATATCTGCATATGTTCAATTTGCATGCAGAAAATATGGATGATCCTATTGATTATACAAATCTACTGGTTTGTGTTAAAGATCAATGTAGTTGCAGTTATAAACTGCAAAAACATCCTAGAATAAAAGTGCAATTTTCCAGATACAATAGTCATTTGGATTTTTTTTCTAAAATTCAGACCTCAACTATTCTGATTTTGAAATAAAACTCCTGACTCAAACTAGAGGGAAACAAACACTGGGCATAATTGGATTAGAATGTAGTATCTTCCAGTGAATTCCATGATAATCAATCCTGTCCCCATGTTGCTACTATGTACCTTGATGAAGCTGCCTTTTCTCTCTTTTGGTATGGACTTTATTACTGGAAGAGGGAAAAGGCAGCTACTTTGAGGTCCTCTCAATGAATTCTGTTGATAGAGAAGCATCTTATTTTTGAGACACTTACACATTAAACAAATGTCACACTTGGGATCCACTGTTCCTGTCTACATGTTTTATCCAGAAAATTCATTGTCAAAAACCCATTTTGCTGTGCAGATTTATCTTTTGTGTACATAAATGGTGACGTACATTGATAAATAAGATCTGTGAGCTTTAAAACATCCACAGAAAATACACTAATATCTGAGCAAAGGAGTGCAGTGCTGCGTGGGGTTAGTGACTTTAAAAGGCTATAATCATAGTTAGCGTCATGTGAATATTGAATGGCCTGATTAAATGAGCAGTGATATAATCGGGCAGTGATAAAGAGACTGATAATTTGTATCTGCAGTTTATGAAATTCCTCAGTCAAGCAAATTATGCACTTATCCAGGTTCAGTATTATTAAGGAAGGTTAAGAGAGCTTACTCCAAAAGAGTAGGAATTAAGAAGGTAGGGAACAGTTTAAATTTAGAATACTAATTCCAAACTTCATCAAATTTAGCCTTAATTTTAAATGTAAGTGACCTATGAATGCGCTTAAATGGCTCAGTGGGTAAACGCATTAGCAGGCCTTATACTGAGCCTGTGAAACCAGGAAGATTCCTAATTTGGCCATCTGGTCCATACAGAGATAATTGATCTAAGAAGGGGCGGTTGGCTAAGATCCACAACTCTTTTAGAGGAGACAAAATAAAACATTTAAATCAAGTACCCCCCAGTGGCCACTCCAAACATTTTCCAATGCCCTTTTTTGTATTTTTTGTATTTTTGTAGTTTTTTTTGTGGGTTTTTTTGGGCATTAAAATCATATATTTTACAAGTGCCCCCTATAAAAGGGAAGGGGGACACTAAAACCGGCAATTAAAACAAATTAAACTTTAAAACGTATAAAATCAAATTAAAATTTGGTTGCCGGGGGTAATAATGCACTCCAGTCCCTCCGGTGCCCACCTCTCACGGAAGGCCACGAGCGTACCGGTGGACACCGCGTGCTCCATCTCCAAGGACACACTGGCTCGGATGTACGCGCGGAAGAGAGGCAGGCAGTCGGGCTGAACGACCCCCTCGACCGCCTGCTGCCTGGACCGGCTGATGGCACCCTGGCTTAGATCCACAGGGCTCAGCAGAAAAAAATCAGCTGCTTCTGATCACTATCCAGTAACTTTTACTGATGAGTTGGTACACACCGCCTATGATACCATAATTTGGCATGAGTCATAGCTTTTAGGAGTGGCTTCTTTTCAACAAGAACTTTGAAGTAGGTGTAACTATAATCATTTAGTATGTTTAATAAAGTTTAGGTTATTGTGCAAAACACTTTTGAAGGCTCTGAATGTCCGTCAGTCTTAAGATGCGTCAGTCCTTTAATGTGGTTCTAATTCCCTCTCCCAACCCACATTCCCAGAGCAAAGGATTTAATTTAACCTTTTACATGAAATGAAAAATCCAATAAAAATTCCAGAAGAATAGATGCATAGGAATAATTACCAAGCAGGAATCTCATTGAGGCAAATCTTGCATGAGTGATCTGAAATAGTTATCTATGCAAACCCCGAGATGAGGTTGCTACTTAGAAATCAGTTACATTATTTCTTGTACTCTTGAATTGGTGGAAGCAGTTTTGTCAGTTTTTTTTTGTTTATGACAGACATTGGCAACGGCATTGAAAGATTATAATCATAGCAAGTTTATCAAATGCTGATCTGCATTTAGTTTGCAGGAAAACAGCTGTGCGTTTTTGTTTCTGCTTTTATATATGTGTATTTATGTCCACGGTACAAGGGATTTCGTTGTGCCATGCATTGTGTTTTTAAAATAACAGCTTTGCACATGCCAATTGTTAATGTTACAAACAACTATGTGTTTTTTGGTTAAACTGGAAGACTATTTAATCCTGCATAGCACTGGTTATATGTCTTCACCATTTGAACAAACAGATTAAAAATCATGTGGCACTATTTATTCCTGAACTAGTTCCATTCATTGGCTTATAACTGTATGAAATATGTGCACACTAACCAATGATGAATGCTACAGTACAGCATCAGGAAAATAATATTTGGAAGCAGTTTTGGGGAGGTATGTACTATATATTTATGCATGTACAAAACATGATGTTCACAATAAAGATGTAATGGTTATAGTATTTTCTTATGATTAGCACCAGTAGTTGTGTTCATGTTGAGTGCTGAGAATTTATTGAATACTGTATATGCAAACTTGTTGAGTACAAAAATATTTTTCTAATTTGTTTTGAACTCTATTAATATTCAGTAATTCTTTTAAGTGCATTAGACTGATAAAAATAGTGAGCTTTTGTTCTTTCCTTGTCTACAGCCAAAACGTGGAGACTCAATTAAAATTTTGTCACAGTGCATTACCCTACAATGTAGAAAATGTTGCTCTTAAAAAAAAATTAAAGGGTAGATTTTCCGCTTTAGGCATAATTGGGAAATTGGGCACAAATTGCACTTGAAATTGACTGGTAAGATACAGTTCACATTTCCGCTAAAATGCATTTGCATAATCACAAACTTAAAATCCTCTATGAACCAGCGCAATGTAATAGAACGTATTCATTTTTCTTTGCATTAAAAATATTCATTGGTAACCTGGTGCAGTTTTATTAATACAGCTGTGAATAGGTTTATCATTTTTAATAATTTTTTAATAAGTGTCTAGTCCTCCACCTGTGAGTCATCATCATCATAGATGGTCCCTCGAATGAGGATGACTTGCTTCCACAAGAGTTCACAGATGTTTCAATGAAGGACCCGATGTTCCAGACCTGAACTCCAATTGAGGGGGTAGAAGATGTATGTGGGTGGATTTTTTTAACATGTGGTGACCGTTGCACACCAGCCACCACATGAGCTCGACAGAGCTAGGCCTTTATCCAGTGGCAAGGGTTGAACCAGGATGACTGGAGACCTGCTCTGCTGCACGGACCTAGTACGCACACATATCGCAGTGTGGGCAGGCCCGTTCTGCCTCTAGGCCCTTGGTTTTTCTGGGCCCCGTATCCTCATTCGCCGCACCTTCGCCCGCGATGTTCCAGGGCCCGGCGCTCTATTTATAGCCCCGACCTGTGGTGGTGTTCTCACACAGGTCAGGGCGGCCCGCGATGTTACATAAAGACAACTGACTGCTAAAATCATTAGCTGCTTTCTTCACCCCCAAACTCATTTTGTCTTCCTGTGAGTAATGGAGTTTTAAATCATGAAAAATGACTTTAAAAAAACAATACTAAACCATTTATTAGTTTTATTGGTGTATATTAGTCAGTTTCTTAATAAATTAAATATTTTAATATGTAAAATCATGCCTACTAGGGCCTGTGCGCCAGGAAAACTAGCTCAATTTGAAGACTCTCATTGAACAGCCGTTAACGGGAGCACTTGGCTCACCATCCTCATTATTTTGATCTGGGGCATGGCCTGCTTCAGGCAAATTGATTTTTAAACCAGCATTAAAGATTGCGGTAACTCTGGTTGTGCTTGACCTAATTTGCGCTTGAGATTCCGCCACCATTTACATTGGTTTCCGATTTCACCTGGAAACCAGTGCAAAACTCACAAAAACTCTACCCCTAAATGTTTGAAGAAAAATGTTACAAAAATACACTTTTTTAATTACTTAAACTGAGTGTGAAATGCCTGGCTGTGTTTGTGCAGGGTCTTATGGATATAATATGCTAAAGAAGAAAAGGGAGGAGTGTTGACATGAGAGGCAAGTTATTCTAGTGGGCTCAACATGGTAAATCAATTTGAATGTTTTGCCTGCGGTGGTAAGAAGCAAGGAAGAACTGGTACAATACAGCTTTCATCCAAGCACTCACAAATAATTACACATTAAATAATGCATTGCACCCTCTGAAGAACATTGGAAAAGACAGGAACTAGACAACTATAGTTTCCTTTAGTTTAAAAATATATATAAATAACAAGATTTCATGTTATGGTACATTCATTGTGATTAGCAGAAATAGTTTATTTTTCAGCCCAGCACTCGTAGTCTGGATAATGTGAAGAATAGTAATGGCACCAAGACCTCAGAATACTGAACATTCTCTCTCTTAACCCAATCAATACCCACCAGAGCTGAGATAATAGAATTAGTTTGAAAGAAAGAATTTAGCATTTTATATTAGTGGCTTTTTGTATCCTCTGATTGTCTCAAGTGAAGTACTTTTGAAATTAATCACTGTTGTCGGTGAACCAACACCACTAAAACCAGAATTTGATTACTTTATCCTCTGTATGTTAATGAATTAGATAACTGGAACTTGAACCCTTGACAGACATTATTAGCCTTTTTAGTTACCCATCCCCAGGCTGGGCTTGAAGACCAGTGGCTTAACACGCTGTCATGTAAACTTTTGTACTAGTTTATATATGTTTTTTACTGATCAGTAAAGGTTTAGTTAAATTGAACAAGATATTAGCATTTTTTTGTATTAAACACACTTTTGGATGTCAGTCTTAAAATTTATGTGCCTTGTCTTAGATATTCTCTCAGGTGTGACGTTGTTGGTCAATCCTGTAAGTAATCTGAGCTCTTGCGTTCAAGGGTGTGTCCTTATTTCCTAATATCTAGCTGAGCAACACTGGAACCCAGCAATAGAACAATACAACCCCTTGACATACAAAGTGAATATTTGTGCCATTCATAGAAACATAGAAACATAGAAAATAGGTGCAGGAGTAGACCATTCGACCCTTTGAGCCTGCACCGCCATTCAATAAGATTATGGCTGATCATTCCCTCAGTACCCCTTTCCTGCTTTCTCTCCATACCCCTTGATCCCCTTAGCCGTAAGGGCCATATCTAACTCCCTCTTGAATATATCCAATGAACTGGCATCAACAACTCTCTGCGGTAGGGAATTCCACAGGTTAACAACTCTCTGAGTGAAGAAGTTTCTCCTCATCTCAGTCCTAAATGGCCTACCCCTTATCCTAAGACTATGTCCCCTGGTTCTGGACTTCCCCAACATCGGGAACATTCTTCCCGCATCTAACCTGTCCAGTCCCGTCAGAATCTTATACATTTCTATGAGATCCCCTCTCATCATTCTAAACTCCAGTGAATAAAGGCCCAGTTGATCCAGTCTCTCCTCATATGACGTCCAGCCATCCTGGAATTAGTCTGGTGAACCTTCGCTGCACTCCCTCAATAGCAAGAACGTCCTTCCTCAGATTAGGAGACCAAAACTGAACACAATGTTCCAGGTGTGGCCTCACCAATGCCCTGTATAACTGCAGTAAGGCCTCCCTGCTCCTATACTCAAATCCCCTAGTTATGAAGGCCAACATACCATTTGCCTTCTTCACCGCCTGCTGTACCTACATGCCAACCTTCAATGACCGATGAACCATGACACCCAGGTCTCGTTGCACCTCCCCTTTTCCTAATCTGCAGCCATTCAGATAATATCGCCACTTGTGCCTCTCCAATCTTTTCAAAAGTGCAGCAAGCAAATACTTGATTCATATCTGACCTGGTCTTATCGTTAAACTGGTTTATTTCACAGACTTCAAACAAATCTATCATAATTTAATCAGTGCAACTTGTCTTAATGCAATAAAATAAAATCATGATCATGTTACACTTCACATCAGTGGGTCATCTTGCTTAACTTAAACTGAATAATTTGGAGCTAATCTGCATTCTAATTTTGTGTGTCTGGACAAAAACCTTCCCTGCAGCTTTCCGTTTAAAGCCCTGAATATTAGAGCATGTGTCGATCTCTGTGTCCAAAGGCAAAGGAAAGGGCTTATGGCAAACAAACTCTGCTAAGCACTCGGAGCAAGGGATTTTCCAGCAGAATGGGAGTAAGGTGTTTATCAATTACCAAGAAAGGCTAACAAATTGCTTTTTTTTTGCTCTTTGAGGGAATAACTTCAATGCCTAGATCATTTTAACCTAATTTCGACTAGGAATCCAATCTTAAATTTGTGTGAATACATTTTGCTTTAAGATTCCAACATTTAAATTGTAACTCTTTTCAAAATCCTTGCCGTGGAGAAATGTTCTAAAAAGCCATTGCGTAATAATGAGCAATTACTTGCATTGGGAAATAGGAATGACTGAGCGCTCCCTTTTTTTTCAAGTGCAGACACATGAAACTAGTGGCAACGTGCAGTTTATCAGGGTTGTGTGAACACAGATGGGTGGAGTGCCATTGTTACGTGGGAATCAGACTTTTATTTCAACTGGCACCAGAGAAACCTTGTACTGATGTCAGAGATAAAGCACAGTGGAAAATGATGACTATGAAATTCCGAGATAAAAGGGTGGGATTTTACTTTCCTGAAGTGAGCTGTTTTTATGACTTCTTCATCTGTGTTATGTTCCGTGGCCTCGAAATTCATGGTCCCTGGAAGACTGTTACTGCCCGTTTACGGCGGCCATTCATCATAATCGAATGGCCGCCACTCTGGGTTCAACTGGGCCCAACATAGATTCGGCCTGGGAGGTTTTGCAGTGGTATGGGCCACCGCTGACTCTCGTGGCGGTGTGGCACATGCGGCAGTAGTGACGCGCTAAAAGTGCGCACTGCTGCCGCTCTGCCCCCGGACCCATTTTTAGCATGAAAAAGCCGGTCCTTTAGCTGATGGTGCCCCCACCAGTTTTTAGGGCTGATGCAGAGTGGCAGAGATCTCTGATCTGTGGAAGTGGAGAGAGACAAGAAGGTAAGATCCAAACCTGAGGATGTTCAGCACAGAATCTGCACACAAGGAGAGAGGGAAAGTGAGACAGAGAGGGAGAGAGAGAGGGTGAAAGAAGGAGGAACAGGGGAGATTGAAAGAGAGGGTGAGAGAGAGGGAGAGGGAGAGAGAGAGAGAGAGAGAGGGAAGGGAGCAAAGGAGAAAGAAACAGAAGTGAGTAAAGGGAATGAGAAACAGAATGAGAACATTTGATTGGGAGAGAGAGAAATAGAGATCCCGAGATTCACAGAGAGAAAATTGAAATCTTAATCCAGGTGCTCAGACTGGAAACCTCGCCCCAGCTCAGCATTCTGAGCGGAAACAAATGGGAATCTGTTCCACCTCCGCCGCCTCCTGACTGACCCAAGGTTGTCCCATCCTCTGTCATCGAACTACAGTATGCAGACGATGCTTGTATCTGCATACACTCGGAGGCCAAACTCCAAGTCATCGTCAACACCTTCACCGAGGCGTACAAAAACATGGGCCTTGCACTAAACATTCGTCAGACAAAGGTCCTCCACCAACCTGTCCCCACCACACAGCACTGCCCCCGGCTATCAAAATCCACAGTGAGGCCTTGGACAACGTGGACCATTTCCATACCTCGGGAGCCTACTGTCAGCAAGGGCAGACATCGATGACGACAACCAATACTGCCTGCAGTGTGCCAACACAGTCTTCGTTCGCCTGAGGAAGAGAGTGTTTGAAATCTAGGACCTCAAATCTGGCACCAAGCTTATGATCTACAGGACAGTAGTGATACCCGCCCTCCTATATGACTCAAAGACATGGACTATTTCCAGCAGACACCTCAAAGCACTGGAAAAGTACCACCAACGCTACCTCCGCAAGATCTTGCAAATCTATTGGGAGGGCAGATGCACCAACGTCAGCGTTCATGCTCAGGCCAACATCCCCAGCATCGAAGCACTGACCACACTCGATCAGCTCCGCTGGGTCGGCTACATCATCCACATGCCTGACACGAGACTCCCAAAGCAGGCGCTCTTCTCGGAGCCTTGACATGGCAAGCAAGCCCCAGGTGGGCAGAGGAAACGCTTCAAGGACACCCTCAAAGCCTCCTTGATAAAGTGTAACATCCCCACCGGCACCTAGGAATCCCTGGCCCAAGACCGTCCAAAGTGGAGGAAGAGCATCCGGGAGGGCGCTGAGCACCTCGAGTCTTGTTGTCGAGAGCATGCAGAAACCAAGCGCAGACAGCAGAAGGAGCGTGCGGCAACCCAGGCTCCCCATTCACCCTTTCCTTCAACCACTGTCTGCCCCACCTGTGACAGGGACTGTAGGTCCCGCATTGGGCTGATCATCCACCTGAGAACTCACTTTTAGAGTGGAAGCAAGTCATCCTCAACTTCAAGGGACTGCCTATGATGATATTACGTGTGCCTAACCTGCGGCTTCACCTCAGTGTCTCCTCTGTGGCTGCCTCATGGGCCTGGGAAGGCTGCTGTCTTCCCTGTGTGGAAGCTGCAGATATCCTTCTAGGACGCCTTTGAGCAGCTTTGGGCCTGGATGGGCCGGCTGGAGACTGGTCAACACCCTCCTGGGAGGGTTCAGTCTGACTTGGCTTGGGTGAGGCTATGCTTGGAGGCACTGCCGGAGTGACAGGTCAGGGGTCAGGAATGCTGCGAGCCGGAGGGAGCGCATCATCTGTATCCTGGCCCGAGGAGCCTGAATAACTCACAGGGACGGCACAATACTAACACCACCAATCTGAGGGAGCTCAGGTCAGTGCTGTCCCGCCACACCGGAAGGTCCCGTGTGCATGCGAGCAGCCATAGTCTGAAAGCCACCAGATATGACAGCACTTAGACGCTCTGTCAACTCTTGTAGAGCCATGGCCATCCTCTCCAAAGCAACATCGATACGCTTGTTCCCTCGAGCCTGTGCTGCAATGGTAGCTACCACATCACCCGAAGGGTGAATTTCACCCCAATTAAGACTGCAAACTTTCAGGTTTGAAGGGCTAATAAGACTGGAACATGTTTTTAGGCTCAAAAAGCTGAATTTGGATCCAATGGCCACCGCAAACTTTACGGCGCTAATCGGGGAAAAAAGGCCTTTACACCATCAGCTTTCTGGCTGCGCTGAATTACGACCCCAGTTATTCAGTCACCATTCATACATCTTTTTTAAATACAAGTTAAGGTAGTTGAAAATAATTGTGGTTAATCTTCATATTTTATTTCATTTTCATTTATTTTTTTTATTGCTGGTCAACTTATTAAAAGAAACTAGTATGAAGCAATTGCTGATGGTACCATTGTATTCTATCATAATCATAGGCGGTCCCTCGAATGAAGATGACTTGCTTCCACGTGAGTTCACAGATGTTTCAATGAAGGACCTGATATTCCAGTCCTGAACTCCAATTGAGGGGGTGGAAGATGCCTGTGCGTGGATTTTTTTAACGTGTGATGACCGTTGCACCTCAGTCATCATACGGGCTTGTCAGAGCTATGCCTTTATCCTGTGGCAAGAGTTAACCAGGATGACTGGAGATCATTTTAATACTGCTGGTGACCGCATCCCAGCTTCTGTGGCAGTGCTGTATAAAGTAAATGAGGCCTCTGTCGGAGCCAAGTGCAGTTTGCCAGTGCCCTGGGAAGCAATGGTAGCCACAGGCACCAAATAAAAATACTACCAAATGTTTTCTGAATATTCAGTTAGCGATTTGACCGCAGAGCAGAACCTCGCTGAAGAACTAGAGCAGCAGATTTAAACAGCATGAGAGCCTACAGCAACAGCAGAGACTATCGGGAGACCCAGAGCAGCAGATACCTGACAAACCGGGAAAAACTCAAAAAGTGATGTCATAGTCAACACTGAATGAGGAGCAGCGTACCCCAGGAATTAGAGCTTGGTGGGGTGGAGGGGAGGAGAGGAGGGTGGAGAGCAGTATAAGAAGGTTGTAGTCATAGGGGATTCAAGGATTAGGGGGATAGATAGTATCCTCTGCAATTGCGATTGAGTGTCTAGGAGGGTGTGTTGCCTACCTTGTGTAAAGGTAAGGGATATCTTGGAAAGAAATTTAGAAATTGAGGGGGACGATCCAGTTGTTGTGGTCCATGCTGGGACCTATAACATAGGGAAGAAAAGGGAGGAGGTCCTGCTAAGGGAATATCAGAAATTAGGAACTAAATTTTTGAAAAAAAGGACCTCACAGGTGGTAATCACAGCTTACTACCCAAGACAAGTGCTAATTGACAGATCAGGAAGATAAATGTGTGGCTGAAAGACTGGCGTGAGAAGGTGGGGTTCCATTTTATGGGACACTGGTGCCAGTACTGGGACAGGAAGGAACTGTACCGCTGGGATGGGCTTCACTAACTGTTCCCACTAAGGTGCGCGCAACAGTGCAGTAATCTGAAAGGTCCCACGCAGGCCACTCACTGACTGTGTAAATACTGTGCATGCCCAGAAATTTAAAGGGACCGTGCATTAGAAGAAATAGACCGCGCAGAACAAAGCACAGTTTACAGGGAACATTTGGTTTGAGACAAAGGATAAGAAGGGATCGATCATGTTAATAGAGATTTTCTGCAGACCACCTAATAGTGGGAGGGTAGTGGAGGAAGAAATATATAGGCACATCTATGAAATTAGTAAAATACATCAAACAATAATCATGGGAAATTTCAACTGCCTCCAAGAAGTGGCAGGGAAGGAGAAATGGGAATGGAGTTTTGATAGCATGTACAGGGCTCTTCTTATTCAGTACGTAAGAAAGCTGTATCAAGAAATGGGAAATTAACCAGAGCAGATAAGAGAAATAAGCATAGGAGAGCGTCTAAACAATAGCAATCATAACAAAAATAACAATTGACTAAAACATGATAAAACAAAGACCAAAAGCTAATTTTGCGAGGATGAGAATGGAACTAGGGAAGATAAATTGGAAAAACATTTGGCAAAGAGACAGAACAACACTCGGAAATATTTAAAATGTGATCAAAAGAGTTCAGGAGAAATATGTTCCTCTTTTTAAAAAAAAAGAACAAACTAGCCAATAATAAAACCCGATGAATTAATAAAGACATGAAGAGAAAAGCATACTCTACGTAGATAGATAATAAAGGAGTAGATGACAGTAGATGACAATGAGGTAAGGAAAGAAGTCAAAAAACAATTAGGAAAGCAAAGAGGAACTATGAAATTAAATTATCAAGGAATACAGGAAGAAATGGAAAAGTACTCTACAGACATGTAAATAACAAAAGAAAAATCAGGATAGGGATAGGGCCACTAAAGGATGCACAAGATAAACTCACAGGTAATGACAGCAAAATGGCAGAAATATTGGACAGTAACTTTGTCTCAGTATTTAGCAGGGGGAATAATAAGGTGGGTATGACATGAGAAGAAGAGTTCAAAAAGATGTAAAGACATCTAAGGTAGAAAAGAGGAAGATATTTGATAAATGAATAAAACTTAGAAAAAAAATGTCTGGATACATTGCATTCTTACATATTAAAAGAAGTTAGCTGACAACTAATGTGATTCCAATATTTTAAAAGGGAGATAGAACAAGACCAGCGAATTAGAGACCTGTTAGATTACATCAATAGTAGAAAAGATAATGGAATCTTTACTCTAAGATGTAATAACGAAATATCTAGAAACCAAAAATAGAGTAGTCAGCACAATGTTCTAAAGGGAACATAAGAACATAAAAAGTAAGTGTAGGCCATTCGGCTTTACCAACCTTATTGAGTTCTTTGAAGAAGTAACAGAAAGAGTAGACAAGGGTAATGTAGTAGATGTAATATATTTGGATTTTCAAAAGGTCCTCAGTAAGGTACCACATAGTAGACTCATGATTAAGTTCAGAGCACATGGAATCAAGAGACAGGTAGCAGAATAGATAGCAAGCTGGCTAAGAAACAGAAACAAGAGGTCAGAATTTTCCCCTTAAAAAAAAATAGTGGGTTTGTAGTGTGGTGACTGTTAAATTGTTATAAAAATGGGATTCCCGACCTGATCCCACCTCCAACCCACCAACTTCCAGTTTTAACGGAGGTGAGACGGGGGTGGGCGGCCAACCCGCTCCCAGTGGGGCGGTATGCCAATTTAAATATAATGAGGCTGGAAACCTCTTTTTTAACCTCCATTTTGAATTTAACTGCCTGTGAACAGGTTTCACACAATTCATGAACGGCGGCAGTTAAACCAAGGCGGGGACTGCTGCATCCAGGAAGTAAGTGGCTTTATACGTACCTCCTGGATCCAGGGTCATTCTCTCCCACGAGGTCTCCGCTCGCCTTCCCAGGCCTCGATCCCCACCATGAAACCTCCCCTGCACCCCACCAATAATGCTGAGGCTGGCCACAATTCTCCAGTGGCCGGCCCCGATCCTGTCTCCTCGCATCCCACGATGATCCTCCGGCCGACTACCCAACTGCCGGTATCCCTCTCCCGGACTGACCACTCGCTCTCTCTCCACATCTGCAGGTCTACCCGCCCACAGCCAGCCAGTCTCGGTACCCCTCAGTCATCACGCCTCCACACTAGTCTCCCAGGCCTCGGGTCTGTCAGCTCTGAACAGGCCTGACACCAAGCAAAGGGGCAGGCAATTTAAATTATTTAGAGCTTATTAACAGGCACTTAAAAACTATTTTAAGCTCATATTTAGATTTTAGGAGTTCGCCAATGGCTTCCCCATGCTCGGGGATCACGTCAGGTAAGGAGGTCGGTTGTTGTGTCAGCATGTGATGATTTCTTAACTTTACAGTTTCAAATGATTTATAAAAGCTCCCATTTCATAGGTGTTCACTTTTCAAAGTTATAAGCTGTTGCTTATTGCATTTGGAAGACAGATTGAGCTTTAAACAGCCTGCACATGTTTGGAGCAAACTATCCAGTGTCACCTCATTGGAACAACCTCACCATTGACAGCTGCTTCTGTCATCTCAACCTCACCTGCCATCTATTCCAACAGCATCGCTGACCTTGAAAAAAATCTCATCTTGGTCTTCAGAATCCCACCCCAACACCAGCAGAACTGGGCACACCAGCAGCACCAACAAAAACATCATTTTTCTCCACAATCAACCAATGCTGCACAGGACACAGGGCATCAGCACATGTCCACACCACAGCCTGGGATGCCAGGGATGGCCTCACCATGGCCAGATTTACTTTGCTTGATACATTACACCCTGGCTGCCACATGATGCACCAGGTTGGCACCACCCCACATCAACACCATAAAGCATCCCTACAATGCCCAAGTCATTCCTTTCACACTCATCACCATTACGGGAGGTACACTTATAAGAACATAAAAATTAGGAGCAGGAGTAGGCCATTCAGCCCCTTGAGCCTGCTCTGCCGTTAAATAAGATCATGGCTGATCTTCTACCTCAACTCCACTTTCCTTCACTGTCCCCATATCCCTTTATACCCTTAATATTCAAAAATCTATTGATCTCTTTCTTGAATATATACTGAAAGACTGAGCCTTCACAGCACTCTGGGGTAGAGAATTCCAAAGATTCACCATCCTCTGAATGAAGAAGTTTCTCCTCATCTCAGTCCTAAATGGCCGATCCCTTATTCTGAGACTGTGACCCCTGGTTCTAGGCTCCCCAGCCAGAGGAAACATCCTCCCGGTATCTACCCTGTCTAACCCATTAAGATTGTTGTATGTTTCAATGAGATCACCTTTCATTCTTCAAAACTCTAGAGAGTCTAAGCCTAGTCTACTCAATCTCTCCTCATAGGACAATCACTCCATCCCAGGAATCAGTCTGGTGAACACCCTCTATGGCAAGTATATCCTTCCTTAGGTAAGAAGACCAAAACTGTACACAATACTCCAGATGCGGTCTCACTCAGGATCCTATATAATTGCAATAAGATGTTTTTACTCTTAGACTCAAATCCTCTCATAATAAAGGTCAACATACCATTTGCTTTCTTAATTGCTTGCTGTATCTGCATGTTAACTTTCAGTGATTCATGGTTAAATCACCCTTTGAACACCAAATAACAACATTTCCCAATTTCTCAACATTTAAAAAATAATCTTCTTTTCTATTTTTCCTACTAAAGTGAATAACTTCACATTTCTCCACGTTATGGGCCCAAATTTCCCCAAGAGTTGCCCCACTTTTTTTGGAATAAGTAGCTTTTTTTGGAATAACTCCAAAAGGGGGCGTGAGAAGCCACTTACGCCTCTTCTGGCCATAGAAGCAAATTTGGCCAGCTGAAAGTTACTCGAAACTAACTTAGGCCAGTGTATGTGGCCACTTTTGTAGGCACAGAAAAACTTTACCAACATTTAAGAAATCAGCGCAGGTGACCAGAGACAGGGGGGTGGGGGGAAGGTGAGTTAGTGGATTCTAAAGCACTAAAGACCTTCACAATATCAGCACAACATTACAACATCTTCAGCACAACAGCTGCACAACATCATCAAAAATAAATGAAAGATAAATCAGCAACTGAAAATAGAGCAGTCCTACTTTGCCTACTGCAGAACACACTGGCTAGCCCTCCCGCCAGGGCTAGGGGCGGCAGGCACGCATGACTGTAGGGGCGAGGGATTTTTACTCTTTTACAGTTGATCCTAAGTGTTGCCTGGTCCTAATTGAGCATGATTCAGTTTTATTGCAAAATATCTTTTATTGGATATTTTACAGTGCACTTCAATGACAACAACAACACAACAGCAAAGAAAGGCTGCACCCATCCCTCACCCACATCTCGGGAAAAGTGCACTTCCTCATAGGGTTGCTGATGGTGGGGGAGGGGGGGGGAGTTGGGGGCCCGGCTTGAGTCTGACCGGTGGCTGGTGCGTGGAGTGAAGTGGGAGTGGCATTTGAGTATCCGGCCTTTGTGCCCTTATTGCAGAAGCTAGCTCCCTCATGGCATCTGCCATCGTCTGCACACCCTCTGAAATGCCCGCCCTCATGTCCCGGCTTAGTGCAGAGATTTCACCCGACAGTGATGCAACCTCATCATGCACCCCACTGACGGCCACCACGAGTGATCTTGTGAGGGCATTGGTCTCCTCACCCAATGAAACAACCTGATTAACCTCTGCTGAGGGCTGCATCTCAGGAGAGACTGGTCGGTTTCTCCTTCCCCTTGCCGTGGGTCTGGCTAGTGGCACCCCTCCAGTGCGAGGCGCAGGCTGGGACGATGGGGGACTGGGTGCCACAAGATGCATTTCCCGACTGCCACTGGGACTCGCAACCTCAGAAGGTGTGAACCCATGGAATGTTGCCGAGGAGCTCATGGAGGGTTCTGGCAGTGTGATGCCCTGTGATATGTCCTGATCCATATCGCGGTCAGCATTCTCCTGAGCACACATTTCCATGGCCCCCTCCTCCCCCCATCTGCCTTGGTCTGGAGCGCACACATCTGGATCCTCTGGTGGATCTTCAGGATCTTGAAGAGTGTCTTCTTCTTCTGCAAAATACAACAGAACAGTCAAATGGTTAGCAGCACAGGAGGGGGCAGGATGGGCGGCATGAATAGTCTGATGCATAGCAGGCCAGTCTGCAGGTTGATTTGAAGGGCAACTATGCATTTTAATGACTCACCCTCACCCTAGCTTGTGCAGAGCTGACTCTTTTTCTGCAGGTGCAAGTCAGCAAGGCAGCAACCCTCTGTTCCAGGGATGTCAGTTGGTGCAGATTTGGCAGACCGCCTCCTGTTCTAGTTCTCTCTCTCCCTTTTGTTATGGGCCAATTTCTTCTGCAAAGATGAAAATATTAATTTTCAGACATGGTGCGCTTCTGATGGGTGGAATACATACAGATGCTCACATTTTCCATTGCATTTTAATTTAAATATGAAGATATTACTTACACTCACTACTTGACCAACATCCTGCCATTTCTTCTTGCACTGGCTTCCAGATCTTGCAGTATGGACCCCAGCGGAGTATTCTTCTGCAACTAGGTTCCATCTTTTTCACATTTACTTGGGTGAAACTTTTGACGGATCATTCTTGCTGATATCCAACTCCAGCCATTTCTCCTCAATTACAGTCACTAGTTTCTCCACTTCCTCATGGAGGAAATTCTTGGGTCGTCTTGCACGCTCTTGCGCCATTCGTCTATTGGACTCACACACAGGTAATGTTCAAAAATCACACTTACACCTCTCTTACACCTGTCCAGCACTCCTTTCCACTCCCTCAGCCACAAAAATCACTATTTAATCCTCAGCTTTATATATGCTCCATTACCAATGATACTAAGGACGCTCTCCCTTTAATTGGCTGATTGCCAAGCTTCCTGGTGCACTGTGCATGTGCGCAAGCTGAACAGCCGATTGCACATGCGCGTATGCTCAAACGGACATGCGTCCCCCTGCCGGCACTCCACAAAACGCTGGGCCCAAGCCCCGCCCTCCTGCCGGCCGCGCTGAGGAAGCGCAGCTGAAGCGCCGCCCCACCCCACCCCAACCCCGCCCGCCCCCCCACCCCGGCCAGGCTCTCAGGCTCAGCAGCGCCACGCCGATGGATCCAGACGACGAGGGAGCGGCCAAATTGAAAGGTAATTTTTTGGTGCTTTTTTTGGCTCACAAAGTTGGTGTGCCACCCCTAATTACACCGCTCTAGGCAGCTGGGGTAATTTGGGCCCTATATTCCATTTGCCATGTTCTTGCCCATTCAATTAGCCTGTCTTTAGCCCCTTGAAACCTTTTTGCATCCTCCTCACAAGTTACATTCCCACCTAGCTTTGTATCATCAGTAAACTTGGAGATATTACATTTGATCCCCTCATCCAAATCATTGATATAGATTGTGAATAGCTGGGGCCCAAGGATTGATCCTTGCAGCATCCCACTAGTTACAGCCTGCCAACCTGAAAATGACCTGTTTATTCCTACTCTCTGTTTTCTGTCCATTAACCAATCCTCAATCCATACTAGTATATTACCCCCAATCCCATGAGCCCTAATTTTCTTTAATAACCTCTTGTGTGGCACATCAAAATCCTTCTGAAAATCCAAATACACCACATCCACTGGTTCCCCTTTATCTGTTCAGCTAGTTACAATCTCAAAAAACTCTAACAGATTTGTCAAACATAATTTCCCTTTCATAAATCCATGTTGACTCTGCCCAATCTTATTATTATTGTCTAAGTGCCCTGTTACCACGCCCTTAATAATAGATTCTAGCATTTTCCCTACTACTGATGTCAGGCTAACTGGTCTGGAGTTCCCCATTTTCTCTCTCCCTCCTTTTCTTAAATAGTGGGGTTACATTAGCTGCCTTCCCATCTGTGGGAACCATTATAGAATCTATGGAATTTTGGAAGATGACAACCAATGCATC
Source organism: Pristiophorus japonicus (assembly GCF_044704955.1). NCBI lineage: Eukaryota > Metazoa > Chordata > Chondrichthyes > Pristiophoridae > Pristiophorus > Pristiophorus japonicus. The sequence continues at coordinate 354,753,761 of NC_091977.1, forward strand.
CACTATCTCTATAGCCACCGCTTTCAAAACCCTAGGATGTAGGCTATCAGGTCCAGGGGACTTATCGGCTTTCAGTCCCATTATTTTCTCTAGTACTATTTTTTTTTAACTAATACTCATTTCTTTCAGTTCCTCATTTTCGCTACTCCCTTGGTTCTCCGCTATTTCCGGGAGATTTTTTATGGCTTTTGTGAACACAGACACAAAGTATTTGTTTAGTTTATCTCTACCATTTCCTTATTCCACATTTACTTTTGCTAATCTTTTCCTTTTTACATACCTATAGAAGTTTTACACCGTCTGTTTTTATGTCTCTCACTAGTTTACTCTCATATTAGATTTTCCATTTCGTTATCAATTTCTTGGTCCTCCTTTGCTGAATTCTAAAATTCTCCCAATCCTCAGGCTTATTGCTCTTTTTGGCAACATTATAAGCCTCTTCCTTTGATCTAATACTATCTTTAACTTCTCTTGTTAGCCATGGTTGGACCACTTTTCCTGTGGGGTTTTTGTGCCTTAAAGGAATGTATATTTGTTGTAAATTATGTGTTAATTCTTTAATTGCTAGTCTACCATTATACCTTTTAATGTGATTTCCCAATCTACCTTAGCCAATTTGCTCCTCATACCTATGTAATTTGCTTTGTTTAGATTTAAGACCCTAGTTTCGGAGTTAACTAAATCACTTTTAAACTCAATATAAAATTTTATCATAGTATAGTCACTCTTCCCTTAATGCTCCTGTTCCCTAGTTGGTTCCTCAGAAAATCATCTTGTATACATTCTATTAATTCATCCTCTACACTATTACTGCATATTTGGTTTGCTCAGTCTATATGTAGATTAAAATCCCCCATGATTACTGTATTACCCTTGTTACATACATCTTTAATTTCCTGATCCATACTATGCCCTACATTACCATTACTGTTTGGGGGCCTATAAACATCTCCCACCAATATTTTCTGCCCCTTGATGTTTCTCAGCTCTACCCAAACTGATTCTTGATTTTCCGAGCTAAATTCCTTTCACTCTACTGTCTTTATCCCAACCTTTATTATCGGGGCTAGCCCTCCTCCTTTTCCATTTTGCCTATCTCTTCTAAAAGTTAAGTATCCTGGAATACTTAGATCCCAACCTTGGTCACTTTGCAACCACGTCTCCATAACTTTTATTAAATCAAACCTATTAATTTCTATCTGCGCTAGTAATTCATCTATTTTGTTGTGAATGCTTCGAGCATTCAAATATAGTGCCTTTAGCTTTGATTTTTTCTATTTTCCCTGATGTCACCTTAGTCAGTGATGCCTTATTACCTTTGTTACTCTCTCTGTCCCTTCCTGACCTACTCTGCTTATTTTTACCCAAAACTTCTCTGCTCTAGAGCCTTGACATTTCTCTTGCTGCTTTTAAATTTACTTTTTCCTGAATCCTCCCACCACCCCCCTTCATTAGTTTAAAGCCCTGTCTGCTGCACTAGTTATTCGATTCACCAGGACACGGGCTCAAGTGGGGCCTGTCCCAACCGAACAACTCCCTCTTTTCCCAGTACTGGTGCCAGTGTCCCATGAAGCGAAACCCCTGCCTACCACACCACTCTTTAAGCCATGCATTTAGCTTTCTAATCTGCTTGTCCCTATGCCAATTGGCGCGTGGCTCAGGTAACAATCCAGAGATTATTACCTTTGAGGTTCTGTTTTTTAATTTGGACCCTAACTCCTCCTAGAGTAGGGAAGGCAGAGTGATGGGGATATGATGAGTGACACAGCAGGATGACGTTGCGTGTGGCTTTGCAGTAACATTTCATGATCTACTGAGATCGTTGAAAGGTTTGCGCCACTGCAGCCAGTTCCTCCTGATGACATCCCTGCTTGTGCCCTCCTGCCTTGGTCTCCTGGGGAGGTCTCTTCCATCCATTGCAAAGGAAGAGAACCTCCCTGCATTCTGTGACTCACTCCATAAGCATCTGGAGGGAGTCATGGGAGAGCCTGGGTGCAGCCCTGCACCTTTATGCAGTGATTGTCAGTGTTTGCAGCACCTCAATGCTGTAGAACACTGACACCACAACTGTCAAAATCAATTTGGACATGGTCCCTTTAAGGAAACCGACTGATGATGCGTCATCAAATGACATCATCAGACCCGCTTCCTTTTAATTGGCCGAAACCTCACTGGGTGGACTTAACAAGCCCAATCATCGTAAAATCACTTCTACAGAGTGGGCTGGAGCCGACAGCAGGTTGGGACACTGCTACCGATCTCGGCCACAGTGAACCTGCTTCGCTAGGTGAAATTGTGGCCGATATAACTCAACCTACTTGATAATTCTTGATTCCTAACCTGTAAGGCCCTTCTCTGGACACTGCCAGCTCAGCATCTTGCAGTTCCAGCTCCAGCTCTAGGTTTCAGCAACATCCAACATTCATTATGTAGGATTACATAAGATTACATAGGATATAAGGCACAGAAACAGGCTTTTCGGCCCAACCAGTCCATGTTGCACTCGAGGCTCCTCCAGTCTTTCCTCATCTAAATCTATCAGCATAACTCTCTATTCCCTTCTCCCTCATTTGCTTGTCTAGCCTCCCCTTAAATGCAGCTCTTCTTCTCTTCTTCTTCTTCTTAGGCAGTCCCTCGGAATTGAAGATGACTTGCTTCACACTAAAATGAGTTCTAAGGTGACTGATGAGACCAATACGGGATCTACAGTCTCTGTCACAGGTGGTTGGAGGGATGGGTGGCTGGGGTGCTTGATTTGTCATACACTCCTTCCGCTGTTTGTACTTGGTTTCTGCATGCTCCCGGCGAAGAGACTCGAAGTGTTCGGCACCTTCCTGGATGCTTCTCCTCCACGTTGAGTGGTCTTGGGCCAGGGATTCCCAAGCGTCGGTGGAGATGTTGCATTTTTTCATGGAGACTTTGAGGATGTCCTTGAATGTTTTCTCTACCCTCCTGGGGCTCAACTGTTGTGATGTAGCTCAGAGTAGAGCGCTTGTTTCAGGAGTCTAGTATCGGGCATGCGGACAATGTGGCCCGCTCCTCGATGCTAAGGATGTTGGCCTGAGAGATAATGCTGATGTTGGTGTGCCTATCCTGCCAATTCATTTGCAGGATTCTGCAGAGGCAGCGTTGGTGGTACTTCTCCCGTGCTTTGAGGTGCCTACTGTACATAGTCCATGTCTGTGAAGCATATAGGAGAGCGGGTATCACTACTGCTCTATAGACCATGAGCTTGGTGCCAGGTTTCAGATCCTGGTCTTCAAACACTCTTTTCCTCAGGTGGCCGAAGGCTGCACTGGCATACTGAAGGCGGTGTTAGACCGTCATCGATGTCTGCACTGGCTGATAGTAGGGTCCCAAGTTATGGGAAGTAGTCCACATTATCCAAGGTCTCATCGTGGATCTTGATAACCGGGGAGCAGTACTGTGTCATGGGGGCTGGTTGGTAGAGGACCTTTGTCTTACTGATGTTTAATATGAAGCCCAGACTCTCGTACGCTCCAGTGACGGTGTCAACAATGGTTTGGAGTTCGGACTCCAAGTGTGCACAAACGCAAGTGTCATCAGCATATTGTAATTCAATGACAGAGGTTAGAACAAACTTGGATCTGGATTGGATTCGTTGGATGTTGAACAATTTCCCGCTTGTCCTGTAGATTAACTCCATTCCAGCGGGGAGCTTATTAAAGGTGAGATGAAGCATTGCAGTGAGGAAGATTGAGAAGAGCGTTGGTGCGATGACACAGCCTTGCTTGACCCCGGTCTGCACTTATAGTGGGTCTGTGGTTGATCAGTCGGTAAGAATCACGGCTTGCGTGAAGTCGTGAAGCAGGCAGAGGATGATGCCAAATTTTTGAGGACAGACGAATTTGAGAAGGACACTCAATAATCTCTCACAGTTGACAGTCGAAGACCTTTGTGAGGTCAAAGAAAGTCATATACAGAGGTTGATGCTGCTCCCTACATTTTTCTTGGATTTGTCGCGCGGTAAAGATCATGTCCGTTGTGCCCCTTAGTGGGAGAATCCGCATTGCGACTCTGAGAGGAGCTCTTCAGCCACTGGGAGGAGACAATTGAGGAGGATTCTTGCGATGATTTTCCCTGCAGCAGATGGCAGGAAAACTTCTCTGTATTAACCGCAGTTGGACTTGTCACCTTTCTTGAAGATGGTCACGATTACGGCATCTCTGAGATCCCTTGGCATGCTTCCTAGGATGGCAGGACTGCCATATGAGGAGAGATTGGGTCGACTAGGTCTGTATTCACTAGAGTTTAGAAGAATGAGAGGGGATCTCATTGAAACGTATAAAATTCTGATGGGGTTGGATAGACTGGATGCGGGGAGGATGTTTCCCCTGGCTGGGAAGTCTAGAACAAGGGGTCATAGTCTCAGGATACGGGGTAGGAAATTTAAGACCGAGATGAGGAGAAATGTTTTCACTCAGAGGGTGGTGAACCTGTGGAATTCTCTACCACAGAAGGCTGTGGAGGCCAAGTCACTGAATATATTTAAGAGGTAGATAGATTTCTGGACACAAAAGACATCAAGGGGTATGGGGAAAAGGCGGGAATATGGTGTTGAGATAATGGATCAGCCATGATCATATTGAATGGCGGTGCAGACTCGAAGAGCCAAATGGCCAACTACTGCTCCTATTTTCTATGTTTCTATGCTCTCCTCCTTCCAGATAAGAGAGATGAGATCGTGGATTTGCACCAAGATTACTTCTCCGCCATGCTTTAGTACTTCATTGGGGATTCCATCTGCTCCTGAGGCCTTGTTGTTTTTTAGTTGTCAGATGGCCTTTTCAACCTCATGCCGGACTGGGATTGTGCCGAGGTGATGACGGGTTGCATGCTGTGGGATGGAGTCAAGGACACTTACGTCAAAGACAGAGGGCTCGAACCTCCACTTTTTTTGTGTGCTTAACGCCCACTTAGCGCCCATTTTACTGCTGAAATGGCGTATAACACCCATATATCGCCCATTTTGGCACAAAATGGAAACTGGCGGGCATTTTTCGGAAACTTATCACCGAGCGTTACTTTCCCCATGTGCTTAATGCCGAGAAAATTATTACTGCCCACCTACTTTTTTTGGACGGAATCAGCAAGATGGGCAACTTCAACGCCCACAATATCGCTCAGGGTTACTTTCCACGCGGAATTAATGCCAAGATTAAATATTAACACCCGGCGACTGTTTTTTGTCATAAAGAGCATATTTACCCAAACTAGTGGCGATGGAGATCGGCCATCATCAATTTCACCACCTTGCACACATTTCGCCCACAATATCGCTCGCTCAAAAAACCGCCCACAAAAAGTGGAACTAACTGGAACGAATCACAGTGTTATGGACGCCATGTTGTAGATCACATGTCGCGTCCTTTAAAAGGCTGCTGTGCTTCAACCTCGGCGGAGTTCGGATGTACTCTGCAAGTCGTTGGAGTTGATGTGAACATCTCTAAAAACATCTTGACCACACTGTGACTGATTGGAATTGAAGAGGAGTGTTCATCGGGACATACTTGTTTTTGTGCAATCGGTGGAAAACAGAGAACTACTGCAATGGGGTCTGTCCTTTCTCACCCTCTCTTGGTGACCAAATATATGCAGCAGACTCGACATCGCTGAAGGAACGCTCCACTGAATTATGTGACAGACAGATGAGGAGGACCAGACGTTAAACCCCCTGCAAGTACAAGGAGAAGCATTCTTACCTCGACTTGCCCGACACCACCTGCCTTCGGAGACTGCGCTTCCACAAAGAAGTTATCACTGAGGTATGCCAGCTGATAAAGGCAGACCTACAGCCTGCCAGCACCATCAGAATGGCACTGTTCGTCGAGGTCAAAGTCACCGCGGACCTGTCGTTCTATGCCTTGGCTTCTTTTCAGGCCACAGCTGGCGACATTTGCGGATTTTCTCAGCATGCCACACATTGGTGCATTAGACAAGTCACTGAAGCCCTGTACGCATGCAGGAGGGACTTGATCAGCTTCCCTATGACCAGGGAGGCACAGAGTGAGAGGGCTCGAGGTTTCTCCAGAATTGCAAACTTCCCCAAGGTGCAGGGAGCAATAGACTGTACGCACATTGCGATGCGGGCACCTTTTTAGGATGCTGAGATTTTCAGGAACCACAAGGGATTCCACTCCCTGAATGTCCAGCTGGTTGTTGACCACCAGCAAATTATACTGGCAGTGAATGCTCAATTTCTGGGCAGCATCCATGATTCGCACAACCTGCGTGAGAGCACTGTACCTGACGTTTAACAATGAGCCACAAGGTCAATGCTGGATGCTTGGGGACAAAGGATATGGCCTTGTCACCTGGCTGATGACTCCCCTGCGTGACACCCACACTGAGGCCGAGAGGCGATACAATGAGAGCCACAGAGCAACTCACAATATCGTTGAGAAAACCATTGGAGTGCTGAAGCAGCGCTTCAGATGCCTGGATCGCTCTGGAGGCGAACTCCAATACCACCCTGAGCAGGTAGCTCAATTCGTGGTGGGCTGCTCCATGCTACACAACTTGGCTATCAGGAGGGGACAAGAATTGCCTGATGAGTCTGACAGTCCACCTCACCAGAGAGAGGAAGAGGAGGACGAAGAGGCGGAAGCTGAAATCGGGCCAGACAATCAGGCTGATGCTGAAGCCATGTCCCCGCCCCCTTGTAGACCACATGAAAGGGCCTATGGTGGCATGATAGCTGCAAGAGCATTACATCAGGGCTCATCAATGATTGCTTTGCCTGAAAGAACGTTGGTGTTATTTACAAGGCTGACACACTGCTGGGTGTGCAGGTCATACATCAATGGTGGGCATCACCTTGGTGACAGTAAAAGTTTAAGTTGATTGAAGTTAAGTGTCATTATAACCTTTGATGTTAAGGAATCACCAGCGTGTAATGGTGCAACTATCTGAGCCAATGTGCTGCAAGGTTTTGTTAAATAAAAAACATTCAAACTGAACATTCGTCTGAAATAATCAGTATTTCTGTACAAACCAACTCTCCCCCCCACCCCCCACACCACTTCTCCTCCCCACCTCTATCCCTTCCCCTTCCCCTCCTGACTCTAAGCCGCCTGGCCGAGGAGCTCCTCAGGAGATGCTTCATTGGCGGGGGGGTGGGGGCGTTGGTGCGAGGGGGTGATGGCCGAAGTGCTGTTTGGACGGATACGGGAGAGGATGGTCCCGAGGTGAGAGTGTGCTCCGAGCTATAAGCAAGATGTTGCTGCTGGCTCTCATGTGTGGTTGGCAATGGGGGTGCGTCACCTTGGGGAGCAGTGCGGCGCTCCGGGACCACTGGGAGCCCTCTGCCACCAGTGTTCCTGCCTACCAGCTCCAGGTCCTCCTCCAGCCCTTCCATTTTATGTTATTTGCCGGACAAAAACTCGGTGCCAACTATGTTCTTGGTGCTTAGGTGGTTATTTGCTGCTGGTGAATCTCCATCATTCCTCCCACAACAGCCAAACAAGCACACACGACAGCCACACACGCTTTCAGACCATCTGAGCTCCCTCTCTCTCTGTCTCCTCTTCTGCGCATGTCATGGTGACCCTTGACCTCCAGAATCGTGGGAATCGAGCGTTGCCATGCCGTTGCTAAGGACGGCCACACCTTACGGGAGAAGGTCAGAAAAATTTAACATTTGATATTGCTCGCGGTAACGCCCATTTTCAAAAATGTAAACTAGATGTTTTCAGAATGGGCGAGAAGCCGGCAATCTGAAAACTCTTTTTTAACGCCCACGCCGGCAATAACCTCCATTTTTGGGCGCAAGCTCAAAAGTGGAGGTTCTAGCCCAGAGTCTTGGTTAAGGAGATCCTCGAAGTGCTCCTTCCAGCAGCCATTGACTGCCTCTCTCTCCTTGATGAGCACGTCTCTGCTTTTGGCTCTCAGGTGGACTTGACTGCGCTAAAAAAATCCATGCACATCGTGATTGTCGGCAGGTCGCTTGATCTTCTGCGTTTTTTCCACCCACCATCTGTTCTTTAGATCCCAGGTTTTTTGTTGGATCTCGGCCTTCAGTTGCCTGTAGATCTGCTTTCTTTCATGCGAGTTATGGTTTTGTCTCCAATTCAAAAATGCCTTGCATTTGCAGTTTATTAGCTCCTGGATCTCCTGGTCATTCTCATCGAACCAGTCTTGGTGTTTACTGGTAGAGTAACTGATATGTCCTTACTATACAGTATAAATGCACACGAGGCCCATACTTGAGAGAAGGTCACTCTGTGACCAGTTACCTTTATTACCAAGACCTCAAGTGATGAAGGTGGGTGGAGCTTTCCCTTTTATACCTGAAAGTCCAGGTTAAGATTGTCTCTCACAAGTTCACCCTCTTGTGGTCAATATTCTCAAGGTGTACAACTTAGGTCAGCTTGTACATGGGTTACAATGATAGTTGAATACATGACATCACCTCCCCCCCCAAAATCTCATTGGGATCGCAGGTTAAGTCTCTCTGGTGGTTTACGCTCCCTTGTAGAGTGCCTGAGTTGGAGCTCCGGTTGTTGGGCGCTGACCTGAGTGTCTGCTGTTTGCGGTGCCTCAGTCCTGTCTGGACTGCCCACAGTGACGGGGCTCTCCTCCACTTAGTTCCAGTGTTCGGTCACCTGTGGTGGAGTAAACGCTATGTTGTGTTCTTCCTCTGCTTCTTCTATCGTGTTGCTGAACCTCCTTTTAGTTTGATCCACGTGTTTGCAGCAGATTTGTCCATTGGTAAGTTTAACTACCAAAAACCTATTCCCCTCTTTGGCAATCACAGTGCCTGCAAGCCATTTGGGCCCTGCAGTGTAGTTGAGGACAAAGACAGGGTCATTGATATCAATACATCGCGCCCTCGCATTCCTGTCATAGTAGTCACATTGTGACTGATGCCTGCTCTCAACAATTTCTTTCATAGTAGGGTGTATAAGGGATAACCTGGTTTTGACCGTCCTTTTCATTAGCAGCTCTGTGGGTGGAACCCCTTTGAGCGAGTGTGGTCGGGATCTATTGGCCAACAGGAGGCGTGATAAGCGGCTTTGTAGGGAACCCCCTTGGATTCTGAGCATCCCCTCTTTGATTATCTGCACTGCTCGTTCCGCCTGGCCGTTAGAGGCCGGCTTGAATGGTGCCGTTCTGAGATGGTTGATTCCATTGCCTGCCATGAAGTCCTGGAATTCAGTGCTTGTGAAGCATGGGCCATTGTCGCTGATCAAGACATCCGGTAGACCATGGGCGGTGAACATTGCCCATAGACTTTATATCGTGGCAGAGGATGTGCTTGAATTTAAAATGGCACACTCAATCCATTTGGAGTAGGCGTCTACTACAACCAAAAACATTTTCCCATGAAAGGACCTGCGTAGTCCAAATGGATGCGAGACCATGGCTTGGCGAGCCAGGACCAGGGGCTAAGGGGGGCTTTCCTGGGTGCGTTGCCCAGCTGAGCACATGTGTTGCACCTGCGAACACAAAGTTCCAGGTCTGCATCTATCCCTGGCCACCAAACATGTGACCTGGCAATTGCCTTCATCATAACAATGCCCAGTTGTTCATTGTGAAGTTCTCTGATGAACACCTCTCTGCCCATCTGGGGCATGACTACTCAGTTTCCCCACAGTAGGCAATCGACCTGAATTGAGAGTTCATCCTTGCGCCTATGAAACGGTTTAAATTCCTCAGGGCATGCCCCATACGTGACTGCCCAGTCCCCATTCAGGACATATTTCTGAACTAAAGACAGTAGCGGGTCTCTATTTGTCCAGACTTTAATCTGACGGGCTGTCACAGGTGAGCCTTCGCTTTCGAAAGCTTCAACAGCCATGACCATCTCAGCATCATGCTCAGTTGTCCCCTCAGTGGTGGCTAGTGGGAGCCTGCTGAGTGCATTGACGCAGTTTTCAGTGCCCGGTCTGTGCCGAATTGTGAAGTCATAGGCGGCTAACGTAAGTGCCCACCTCTGTATGCGGGCCGATGCATTCGCATTTATGGGCTTGTTGTTGGCCAAAAGGGACGTTAGGGGTTTGTGATCTGTCTCCAGCTCAAATTTCCTGCCAAACAGGTCCGGGTGCATTTTTTTTACTGCATATACACATGCTAGCGCTTCCTTTTCTACCATTCCATAGCCCCTTTCTGCCTGGGATAGACTTCTGGAGGCATAAGCTATCGGCTGTAACTGACCATTGGCATTCACATGCTGCAACCCCATAGGACGACACATTAAAACAAGTTTCTTACACAGGTCATATAATGTTAACAGTTTGTTGGAGCATAACAAATTGCGTGCTCTATCAAAAGCCCTTTCCTGGCTGCCCCCCAGACACAATTGCGACCTTTGTGTTGGAGCACGTGTAGCGGCTCTCACAGCGTGCTCAATTTGGGAAGCAAGTTACCAAAATAGTTCAGGAGCCCCAGGAACGAACGCAGCTCCATCGTGTTACGGGTTCGAGGTGCTCTCTGGATCGCTTCCATTTTGGACGCAGTAGGTCTGATTCCGTCTGCTGCTACCCTCATCCCCAGGAATTCTACCTCTGGAGTTAAGAAGACGCACTTCGCCTTTTTCAGTCGCAGCCTTACCAGATCCAGTCTGCATAGCACCTCCTCCAGGTTGTGGAAGTGTTCTTCAATATCGCGCCCCATGATGAGGATGTCGTCTTGAAAAACCACCGACCTTGGAATCGACTTGAGGAGGCTTTCCATATTTTGCTGAAAGATTGCGGCGGCCGAACGTATCCCGAACGGACATCTGTTGTACTCAAACAACCCCTTGTGTGTCGTGATGGTGGTCAGCTTCTTCGACTCACTCACCAGCTCCTGGGTCATGTAAGCTGAGGTCAGGTCCAATTTTGAAAAAAGTTTGTCACCGGATAGCGCCGCTCTCGGTAGCGGGTACTGGTCTTGGAGTGACACCCGATTGATGGTGGCCTTGTAATCGCCACATATCTTGACCGACCCATCCGTCTTGAGCAACGGCACAATCGGGCTCCCTCAGTCACTGAATTTGACTGGCGAGATGATGCCTTCCCTCAGCATGCAGTCCAATTCGCATTCTATCTGTAAAGTCCTGTCCCCATAATACAGATTCACACGAGGCATGTCGTGAAGTCAAGGTCACTCTGGACCTGCACCTTTATTTCACAGCTCTGGAATGCTGCACTTACCTGAGACCTGTCCTTATATACCTGTCTCTTGCAAGTGTACCCCTGGTGGTAAGGTATGCTGGTGGTTACAGGTCATATCTTATTACAGTCATGTATAGCATGTTAGGATACAGTTATATATAATAATGTAAGATACATGACATCACCCTCCCCCAAGGTCTTATTGTCTTTATAGGTTCAGTCTCTCAGGTGGTCTACGCTCTCGCGTGGAGCGTCTGAGTTGTGGTCCAGTTGTTTGCCTTGGTGTTTGTTTTTCTTTGGGTGTGGTTGCTGGTATCTCGCCTGGGCTGTCTGTTTCGATTGGTGTGATTGTTGTTGACTCACCTGGGCTGTCTGTTGGGATTGCCCTTTCCTCAGGTTGTTCCCTCTGTCTGTCCACCAGGTGTGGTGTGAGTTCCACATTGTAGTCTGCCTCTGGTTCCGCAATGTTGTTGGTAAATCTGCTTTTGACTTGGTCTACATGCCTCCGGCAGGTTTTGCCATTGTCCATTTGTACTACCAGAAGCCTGTTTCCTTCCTTGAAAGCCATTTGGGACCCCTGCCATAATTTAGTACAAACACTTTGTCCCCTATCTCATTCCATCTCCCCCTCGAATTTCTGTCATGGTACTCAGTTAGCTTATGGCGCTTTACCTCAATGATTTCGTGCATGTCTGGGAGGATTAATGAGAGCCTTGTTTTTAAAGTCCTTTTCATCAACAGTTGCGCGGGGGGGATCCCAGTCAGTGAGTGCGGACGAGATCTATATGCCAGCAGCAGTCACGACAGGCGACCTTGCAGAGTGGGACCTTGGATTTTAAGCATGCCTTGTTTAATGATTTGCACTGCTCTCTCCGCCTGGCTATTGGAGGCCGGCTTGAACAGTGCTGTCTTGACGTGATTTATGCCGTGGTCAATTATAAAGTCTTGGAATTCTGCGCTGGTGAAGCACGGACCATTGTCACTGACCAATATGTCAGGGATTCCGTGCTTTGCAAACATGGTTGCGAGGCTCTCTACAGTGGTGGAGGTTGTGCTCGAGTTTAAAATGGTGCATTCGATCCACTTTGAAAATGCATCTACAACTACGAGGAACATTTTGCCCATGAATGGGCCCGCATAGTCTACGTGCACCCGCGACCACGGTTTGGTAGGCCAGGGCCAGGGGCTCAGTGGAGCCTCCCTGGGGGCATTGCTGAGTTGGGCACAAATGGTGCACCTTCGGACGCAGAGCTCCAAGTCCGCGTCAATACCAGGCCACCAGACGTGGGATCTGGCTATGACCTTCATGAGAATGATCCCTGGGTGCTCGCGGTGGAGCTCCCAGAAAAATGCCTCTCTGCCGCACAGAGGCATGACTACTCGGCTGCCCCATATCAGGCAGTCTGCTTGTAGTAATAGCTCATGCATGCACCTGTGAAAGGGTTTTAATTCCTCGGGGCAGGCATCGCAAGCCTCTGCCCAGTCACCGGTTAGGACACATCTTTTTCCTAAGGATAACGTGGGGTCGCTGGCCGTCCAGGCTCTGATTTGGCGAGCCGTCATGGGCGAACCTGTGGACTCAAAGGCATTGATTGCCATGACTATCTCACAGTCCTGTTTGTCAGACCCTTCCATGGTCGCCAGGGGTAGCCTGCTGAGCACGTCGGCACAGTTGTCTGTGCCTGGTCTGTGCCTTATGGTATAGTCATAGGACGCCAGCATGAGTGCCCACCATTGAATTCGCGCCGAGGCGTTGGCATTTATTGCCTTGCTCTCGGATAGGAGGGACTTGAGGGGCTTGTGGTCGGTTTCTAACGCGAACTTGGCCCGAAAAGGTATTGGTGCATCTTTTTGACACCGTACACGCACGCGAGCGCCTCCTTCTCTACCATTCCATACCCGCGCTCCGCCCGCGAAAGTGACCTGGAGGCATAAGCTATGGGCTGTAATTTGCCCGCACTATTGACATGTTGCAAAACGCACCCGACCCCATACGCTGACGCATCGCATGTTTTTACCTGGGTCAGAGAAAGTCAAAACACTGTTGGAACACAGAAGGTTGCGTGCCTTATTGAAGGCACGTTTCTGGGCGTCCCCCCAAAACCAATCGCACCCCTTCCTGAGTAGCACATGGAGAGGCTCCAACAGAGTGCTTAAGTTCTGCATAAAGTTCCCAAAATAATTGAGTAGCCCGAGAAAGGCGCGCAGTTCTGAGATATTCTGGGGTCTGGATGCCAGGCGAATTGCTTCTGTTTTGGACTCTGTTGGGCAGATTCCATCAGCGGCAATCCTTCTGCCCAAAAATTCAACCTCGGGTGCGAGAAACAGGCACTTGGACTTCTTGACTCATAGGCCTACCCGATCCAACCGCTTTAGTACTTCCTCCAAATTACGGAGATGGGAGTCGGTGTCCCTGCCCATGATAAGTATGTCGTCTTGAAATACAACCGTCCCCGGGATGGACTTGAGCAGACTCTCCATGTTGCGCTGGAATATGGCAGCTGCCGACCTGATGCCGAATAGGCATCGATTGTACATGAAAAGGCCTCGATGTGTGTTGATGGTGGTGAGTAGCTTGGATTCCTCGGTCAATTCTTGCGTCATATACGCAGATGTGAGGCCTAGTTTTGAGAAAAGTTTACCTCCAGCCAATGTGGCAAATAAGTCCTCCGCTCTGGGCAGCGGGTACTGGTCCTGTAGGGAGACTCTGTTTATGGTAGATTTGTAGTCCCCACAGATTCGTACGGATCCATCAGGCTTCATGACTGGGACGATGGAACTTGCCCAGTCGCTAAATTCCACAGGTGATATAATGCCTTCCCACAGATGCCTGTCTAGTTCGTGTTCAATCTTTTCCCTCATCACATAGGGTATAGCTCTGGCCTTGTGATGGACCGGTCTAGCATCCTGTGTGATGTCGGTTTTGACTTTGGCCACTTTGAAAGTGCCCACACCTGGCTGAAAGAGATGTTCAAATCGCTTTATAACTGTTGAGCAAGAGGTCCATTCCTCTAATGACATAGCATGGACATCATCCCATTTCCAGTTTAGTTTTGCCAGCCAGCTTCTCCCCAGCAGTGCTGGGGGGTCTCCGGGGACAATCCACAGGGGAAGTCGGTTCACTGTCGCTTTGTGTGTGACAGATAGCATGGCACTGCCGAGGACTGGTACAATTTCTTTGGTATAGGTCCTTAGTTTGGTGTCGACCCTTGTGAGTTTTGATCTGTCTCTTTTATGCAGCTACAGTTGTTCAAATTGTTGAGCGCCCATGAGAGATTGACTCACTCCCGTATCCAGCTCCATGTTGACAGATATCCCATTGATTAGGACCCTCATCATTATAGGAGGCGTCCTGTTGTAGGAGCAGCGGCCATTGATCGTGTTGACCCGCTGTACATCGGTGTCCTGGGTACTGTCCTCACCATCTTCTGGTCTGCTTTCCGACCCATCCAATTCCTATACCAGCCGAGCTGCTGTTTTTTTGCACATGTGGGCCAAATGCCCTGTATATTCACAATTTCTGCAAACAGCCTGCTGAAATCGACATCCCCTTGATGAGTGCCCACCCCCACACCTCCAGCACAGACCTGTTCCATTGTTCAACGTGTTCCCAAAGAATGAGCTGTGTCTGGCTGATCTCTCTTGAGCTTCTCTCAGTTTGTAGTTGATTGCTCGCATTGTGGGTTGATGAGGTGTGAACGGCCGTTCCTGTGGCCCTTGATGGCTTCTGCCTGCTGTTAAGAGCCTGTTCTCCTGGTTTTGTCGGTGTGTGGGGGTAACAGTTTGTTTAGTGCTGTGAACTTCTTGTTCCGATATTTCGTTAGTTGTCATACCTGCATTGTATATCAACCTCGTTTCTTCTCCCTTTACCAAGAATGTCAGTGCAACCAGTGCTGCTGCCTTTAAGGTCAGTTTCTTGGTCTCTATGAGCTTTTGTAATATGCCTGCGTGGCCTATTCCTGCAATGAAAAAGTCTCTCAGCATTTCTCTCCTCAGTTCATCGGAGAACTCACATAAACTAGCCAACCTCCGATGTTCCGCCACAAAGTCGGGTAAGCTCTGCCCCACACAGTGTCTGTAGTTGTAGAACCTGTGTCTGGCCATGTGTAGGCTGCTTGCTGGCTTCAGGTGGTCTCTTACCAGTGTGCTCAATTCTTCAAACGACTTGCTTGCTTGTTTCTTGGGTGCCAACAGATCCTTCATTAAAGAGTATGTTTTCGAGCCACAGCTGGTCAAGAGATGGGCTCTTCTCTTGTCTGCCTTATCGTCGCCTAAACAGTCTTTGGTTACAAAGCTTTGCTGGAGCCTTTCTATAAAGTCCTCCCAATTGTCTCCCGCATTGTACTTTTCATCTGATCCGTTGTTCGCCATTCTGTGGATTCTGTAATCCCGTAACTCGTCGCCACTGTAAAGTACTGTCCCCTCAGTACAGATTCACACGAGGCATGTAGTGAAGTCAAGGTCACTCTGGACCTGCACCTTTATTTCACAGCTCTGGAATGCTGCACTTGCCTGAGACCTGTGCTTATATACCTGTCTCTTGCAAGTGCACCCCTGGTGGTAAGGTATGCTGGTGGTTACAGGTCATATCTTATTACAGTCATGTATAGCATGTTAGGATACAGTTATATATAATAATGTAAAATACATGACACTATCTTTTCCCGCATCACATATGGCACCACTCTGGCCTTGTGGTGCACTGGCCTGGCGTCTGGGTTTATATGAATCACCACCTTGGCCCTCATGAAAGTGTCGATGCTGGGTTGAAATAATGAGTCTCATTTGTCCAGGACCTGTGAGCATGATACTCGCTCCATAGAAGAAATTGCATTGACATGGCCCCATTTCCAGTTCATGACAGCAAGCCAACTCCTCCCCAGTAGTGCGGGACCGTCCCCCGGGACAATCCAGAGTGGCAACCTGTTCTCCGAATCTTTGTGGATCACGACTACCGTGGCGCTGCCTAGCACCGGAATGATCTCCTTTGTATTTGTCCGTAGCTGTGCGTCAATCGGCAATAAATTTGGCCTCCTGGCCTTGGACACACACAACCTTTCGAACTGTTTGATACTCATCAGGGATGGCTGGCCCTCTTGTCTAGCTCCATTAATACTGGGATGCCATTGAGGAGCACTTCCATCATTATCGGTGGCATCCTGGTATATGAACTGTATATGTGCTCCACATGAACTCGCTGAACTTCAGCTTCCAGCGATTTCCCCCAGTGTTCATTTGGCCTCGTAGGGCTTACATTGGGCCCGTCCTCCTCGTACATCAACCTGGCAGCAGGCTTCCTGCACATACGCGCCAAGTGACCGCTGACGTTGCAGTTTCTGCAGGTATATTGCTGATACCTGCAAGCTCAGGCTGGGTGTTTGCCTCCACAGCTCCAGCATGAGCTAAAGGCCCTGTTGTTGGAAACAAAAGGTCCATTATCAGTCGATTGTCTCTGACTGACTCTGTAACTGTCCTTAAACGCACCATTAACAGGTGTTGATAGCCCCGTTACTGGCCGCATTGTCCATTGCGATGGCATGAATCACCTTTCAGCTAGCCATTATCTCTGTTGAATTCCCCCTTTTGGTTCGACTACATGCTGGGGCATGTCCGATTGCCCTTGTCTGCCTAGAGAACTGTGTGCCGCGTTAAAAATGTTGACTCCTTGGTCGTTTGCCGCATTTGAGCCATGATTTTTGTCATACATCATTCTGGTCACTTCCTCCCCTGAGATAAATGTCTGGACTATCAGAGTCGCCGCTTCCAAGGTCAAGTCTTTGGTCTCAATCAGTTTCCTGAAAACCCCAGCGAGCCCGATGCCCTCAATAAAAAAAGTCTTGCAGCATCGCCGCTCTGCATGCATCTGGGAACTTACATAGGTTCGCCAGTCGCCGGAGATCTGCCACGAAGTCTGGAACACTTTGCCCTTCTCGCCACCGGTGCGTGTAAAACCGATGTCTCGCCAGGTGCATGCTGCTCGCTGGTTTAAGGTGTTCTCCGATCAACTTACTGAGCTCTTCGAACGTCTTGTCCGCCGGCTTCTCTGGCACTAGAAAGTCCTTCATCAGGGAGTACATTCTGGATCCACAAACCGTCAGGAGATGAGCCCTGCGTTTGTCGGCCGAATCCTGTCCCAAACATTCCTTAGTGACAAAACTTTGCTGTAGTCTCTCAATAAAGTCGTCCCAATCAGCACCAACACAGTACTTCTCATCTGTGCTGCTAGTGGCCATGCTCGCATGGTTTAAATCCCAGTTTCTCGTCGCCAATAATATGTCCTTACTATACAGTATAAATGCACACGAGGCCCATACTTGAGAGAAGGTCACTCTGTGACCAGTTACCTTTATTACCAAGACCTCAAGTGATGAAGGTGGGTGGAGCCTCCCCATTTATACCTGAAAGTCCAGGATAGGAGTGTCTCCCCCAAGTTCACCCCCTTGTGGTCAATGTTCTCAAGGTGTACAACTTAGGTCAGCTTATACATATGTTACATAGAAACATAGAAACATAGAAAATAGGTGCAGGAGTAGGCCATTCGGCCCTTCGAGCCTGCACCGCCATTCAATGAGTTCATGGCTGAATATGCAACTTCAGTACCCCATTCCTGCTTTCTCACCATACCCCTTGATTCCCCTAGTAGTAAGGACTACATCTAACTCCTTTTTGAATATATGTAGTGAATTGGCCTCAACAACTTTCTGTGGTAGATAATTCCACAGATTCACCACTCTCTGGTTGAAGAAGTTTCTCCTCATCTCAGTCCTAAATGGCTTCCCCCTTATCCTTAAACTGTGACCCCTGGTTCTGGACTTCCCCAACATTGAGAACATTCTTCCTGCATCTAACCTGTCTAAACCCGTCAGAATTTTAAACGTTTCTATGAGATCCCCTCTCATTCTTCTGAACCCCATTGAATACAAGCCCAGTTGAACCAGTCTTTCTTGATATGTCAGTCCCGCCATCCCGGGAATCAGTCTGGTGAACCTTCGCTGCACTCCCTCAATAGCAAGAATGTCCTTCCTCAAATTAGGAGACCAAAACTGTACACAATACTCCAGGTGTTGCCTCACCAAGGCCCTGTACAACTGTAGTAACACCTCCGTGCCCCTGTACTCAAATCCCCTCGCTATGAAGGCCAACATGCCATTTGCTTTCTTAACCGCCTGCTGTACCTGCATGCCAACCTTCAATGACTGATGTACCATGATACCCAGGTCTCATTGCACCTCCCCTTTTCCTAATCTGTCACCATTCAGATAATAGTCTGTCTCTCTGTTTTTACCACCAAAGTGGATAACCTCACATTTATCCACATTATATTTCATCTGCCATGCATTTGCCCACTCACCTAACCTATCCAAGTCACTCTGCAGCCTCATAGCATCCTCCTCGCAGCTCACACTGCCACTCAATTTAGTGTCATCAGCAAATTTGGAGATACTACATTTAATCCCCTCGTCTAAATCATTAATGTGCAATGTAAACAGCTGGGGCCCCAGCATAGAACCTTGCGGTACCCCACTAGTCCCTGCCTGCCATTCTGAAAAGTACCCATTTACTCCTACTCTTTGCTTCCTGTCTGCCAACCAGTTCTCAATCCACGTCAGCACACTACCCCCAATCCCATGTGCTTTAACTTTGCACATTAATCTCTTGTGTGGGACCTTGTCGAAAGCCTTCTGAAAGTCCAAATACACCACATCAACTGGTTCTCTCTTGTCCACTCTACTGGAAACATCCTCAAAAAATTCCAGAAGATTTGTCAAGCATGATTTCCCTTTCACAAATCCATGCTGACTTGGACCGATCATGTCACTGCTTTCCAAATGCGCTGCTATGACATCCTTAATAATTGATTCCATCATTTTACCCACTACCGATGTCAGGCTGACCGGTCTATAATTACCTGTTTTCTCTCTCCCTCCTTTTTTAAAAAGTGGGGTTACATTGGCTACCCTCCACTCCATAGGAACTGATCCAGAGTCTATGGAATGTTGGAAAATGACTGTCAATGCATCCGCTATTTCCAAGGCTACCTCCTTAAGTACTCTGGGATGCAGACTATCAGGCCCTGGGGATTTATCGGCCTTCAATCCCATCAATTTCCCCAACACAATTTCCCGACTAATAAGGATTTCCCTCAGTTCCTCCTTCTTACTAGACCCTCTGACCCCTTTTATATCCGGAAGGTTGTTTGTGTCCTCCTTAGTGAATACCGAACCAAAGTACTTGTTCAATTGGTCTGCCATTTCTTTGTTCCCCGTTATGACTTCCCCTGGTTCTGACTGCAGGGGACCTACGTTTGTCTTTACTAACCTTTTTCTCTTTGATCGTTGAATACATGACAGTAACCAAGAGTCTCTTCACAGGTTCTGGTGATGATGGACTTGAGGGCAGACCAGGCACAATGAACACTCTGCGGCTCCAGTTCATTGGCCGTCGTCAGGTTTGCTGTGAAGTGTTGGCTGAACAGAGCTTTCTTTGCAGGGTCTTTGAGTTCTTCAGCGTTGAATTTTTTGCGGCAGCATTTCTTTTGCCCCGGCCATTTTGAGGCTACATTGATGGAGATAACAGAGTGGATTAGGCGATGGTCAGTCCAGCAGTCGTCAGCTCCTGTCATGGCATGAGTGATGCGGACGTCCTTGCAGTCCCTCGCTCGGACGATGACATAGTCTAGCTCCTGGAGCAAGGGCATTGCCAGGAGGTCTTGTACTTGTCTTTCTGATGAAACAAGGTGTTGGTTATGACAAGACCATGATCTGAGCATTTCGTCAGGAGGAGGATACCATTGGGGTTGGTTTTCTGTACCCCTTTCCAGCCAATCACCCCTCCTTTCCAACTCTGGCATTAAAGTCACCAAGGAGAATCAGTTTGTCGCCCATTGGGACTTAGGACAGGGATTATTCAAGGCTGGGGCCGCGGGAATCGGCAGGAATCGGCAGGAATCGGCAGGCGGCGAGGAGCGCCAACAGTGAGGTCGGGAGCCAGGAAAGGTACAGCATGCGTGAACAGCGAGGTTGGGACCCAGGAAAGGTATCGCACGGACCAGCAGCGAGGTTGGGACCCAGAGAAGGTACAGCATGGGTGAGCAGCGAGGTCGGGACCCAGGAAAGATACAGCATGGGCGAACAGCGAGGTCGGGACCCAAGAAAGGTACAGCACGGACCAGCAGGGAGGACAGGACACGAGGCCAGTAGTGAAGTCGGGATACGAGGCCAGAATACACGTAGTCACTAGTAAAGAACCAGCGACCAAAGTTGAGCGGCTGGAGAGAGCGGAAAAGCGCAGGAGAGCAGCACACTGTAGCTGGAGCCAGGGGGCTCGGGGTACCGTGTCAGTACTTTATGGACAAATTCACAAGCTGCTCCAAGATTAATGCGCTCACCTACACTTCGACCTCTGAAAACCAAGAAGAGAGGACCTGAGGGAGGGAGGGAGGAGGGAGTCAGTAGGAACATGTGTGTGTGTGTGCTAGGCCCATGCAGCAGAGCCTGGTCTCCAATCGTCTCGGATCCCCTCACCATTGGATCAAGACCTTGCTCCGTCAAGTTCGTGTGGTAGCTGGTGTGCAACGGCCACCCCACGTTAAAATAGTTCATGCACAGGCATCTTCCACCCTTTAAAATGAAATTCGGATCCTGGAACATCAGGATCCTCAAAGACAACCTCAACAGCGACAGACCAGAACATCATACTGCTAACATTGCCCAAGAACTCAGACGTTTCAACATCGACATCGCCACCCTGAGCAAGACACGGCGGGCAGGAGAAGGTCAGCTCAAGGAACAAGGTGGTGGATACACCTTCTTCTAGAAAAGCAAACCAGAAGAAGAACTCTGTCTCCATGGGGTTGGCTTCACCATCAAAAATGAATTGAATCTATATTATTTGCTTCAACCACTCCCTGTGGTAGCGAGTTCCATATTCTCACCACTCTTTGAGTAAAGAAGGTTCTTCTGAATTCCCTATTGGATTTCTTGGTGACTATCTTATATTGACGGCCGCCAGTTATGCTGTTCCCCACAAGTGGAAACATTCTCTCTCTATTCACTTTATCAAAACTTTTCATAATTTTGACATAATAAGTCACCCCTCAGCCTTCTTTTTCCAAGGGAAAAGAGACTCAGCCTGTTTATCCTTTCCTGATATGTACACCCTCACATTTCTGGTACCATCCTTGTAAATCTTCTCTGAACTCTCTCCAGTGATTCAAGGGGCTAGAACCTCCACTTTTATGCTTATTGCCCAAAAATGGGCGTTATTTCCAGCATGGGTGTTAAAAAAGGGTTTTCGCCCATTCTCAAATGGGCACCTAGTCTCCATTTTTGAAAATGGGTGTTACCGCGAGCGACATGAAATGGCTGGTAGCCTTAAATTTTTTTGTCCTTCTGCCGTAAAGTGTGGTCATCCTTAGCAATTGCATGGCAACGCTCATTTCCTGCGATTCGGGAGGTCATCATGCGCAGAAGAGGAGACAGAGAGAGAGGGAGATTAGAGGGACTGAAGGCGTGTCTAGGTGTGGTGTAGCTGCTTTGGGAGGAAGGAGGGAGACTTTAGAGCTTCACAACAAGTAGACAAACAAAAATTAGCTGTTACCAGCCACATATTTGCCCGAATTTGGCCTATAATGGAGAGAGGGGAAGAGGCATCACAGCACGCTGTGGAGACTGATGCTGGAGAGAGCAGTGAAGTGGGAGAGGAGCAAATTGGAGGGTGCAAAAGAGCCAGGAGGGCCTTGGATGAGGCAAATGCCTCCCTCCTGCAGGAGGTCGAGTCACGTTGGTGTGATTTGACACAGGGAGGGTGTGGGAAGATCACCTGAGGCATACCAGAGGATATGGACCGAGATAGCAGAGGTGGTCTCGTCAGCGACCAACGAGATGCGTGAGGGCAACCAATGCCGCAAATGATGGAAAGACCTTGTGGGATCCACAAGAGTAAGTATTACATTGATTTACATGTACTTATGTATTTATATAATTTGATTTGTAACAGTCATGAGTGACTATTATCAGATGTTTGGTCTTTCACTTTTACTGGGAATGTTTTACTCAAAGCCTGCAGTCACGGTGCACGTCTTTAGGTAAAGAATGATAATTTTCATAATAATCATGATTACATCTGTCGGCTATGTGTTGTGTCAGTCTCTGTGACAGTACTTAGCAATGATATCACGCAATGATCTCATGCCATGTCGTCCTGTCACCTTTTACAGAAGAAGCTATCGACGATGAGGTCCGTGCAGAGGCGAACGGGTGGGGGAGCCACCAATCCCCAGCGACATCACTGAGATGGAGGAGCGGGTGCTCAGATTCGTGGGGAAGCACCCGGACAGCCACGGATGTATCTGCAGACCCTGAAGTGATGCCGCGTGAGTAAAGCTTACACTATTGCATGATGTGGTCAATAGATGCCACACCCACTCATAACCGAACAATCATATATGATAGATGATTTCTAAAAGTGTCATAGAAATAATGAGGGTCTACTCAAAATCATTGGAATGCAAATGTGTTGATGGTCATGAAATGTGATGCCTGTGATGATTTTGAGAGCGGTGGTGCTTTTGTCGTTCATGTGCTTTGTGTAGCACTGGACTCATAATGTGATCCTAGCACCCCCTTCCCCTTTAATAACCTAATTTGTGTTTTGCAGCTCAGCCACCAGCGTGTCCCAAGGCAAGACCACAGAAGCCAAAAGGTGGGGGCGCGGGGCCCGACTCTCTAGACGATCCAACAGCTGGTGCTGAGGAGCCCGATTCTCACCTGTCAATCCGCTGGGTCTGTTCTCCACGGATGAGAGCACGGACTTCGAAGAACCCGCATCGCCACGCTCCAGAAGCTATTCCACCCCAAGGCCATCCAGTGGTCCTCCAGTCATTCCTGCCTCCACTCTGGAGGTACCGGCCCCAGGCACTCCCCACAGGGTACCCCATTTGTCCCCAGGACGGCGCCAATCCCGTGGAGGTCTCGTGGATGCGGCAGATCTGTTTCACGAGCACCATATGACAGCGAAGAGATGGTACAGTTGTCCAGGAGGACTGTAGACATTGGTGACCAGCTCACCGAAGCATTGGGGGGTATATCCCAACAGCTGGCCACCATGACCGAGTACATTCCACGGATGGCGGAGGCCGTGGATGCGATAGCCAGGAACACTGCTGACACAGGCCTCCCAGTGGTCCCCGAGCGCGGCACTCCACCCCTAGGTTCCGCACCACCACTGCAAATGACAGATGAGAGCAAGGATCAAGATCCTGCTTCTGCATCAGAGAATGTTGCCCCCTCGGCACCCCCCGCTCCTGTACCCGTGCAACGACCGTATCTGCCTTCATCCCCCCCAATGAGACATCGCCTGAGGAGCTCCTCGGCCAGGTGCCATGGAGTGAGGAGGGGAAGGGGTAGAGGTAGGGAGAAGAAGGGGAGGGGGGAAGGAAAGTGAGGCGCATGTGCGCAGGTGATGGCTTTGTTATATCTCCATCTGGGTGTATACAATTTGTTGCAATGTATGGGGGCTGGGGACCACGCTCCTGCTTTGCCTTTGTATTCTGTGTTGCTGGACATGTTGATAATTTGATCGATGTCAATGGTGGAAAAAGTGAGGTGTGGGCGGGGGTTGGGTGTTATTGCCTGTGATACTTATGATTTCAGACCAATGTTGGTATAAAATTTTTGTTATTGAACATAACCTTGTTGCTCATTGTCTCAGATATCTGGACCATTACACACTGGTGATTCCTTACCTTGATAGGGTTAAATAAAACTTTTCAATCAACGTAAACTTTAACTGGCACCAAGGTGATGGGTGCCATTGATGTCTGAGCTGCACACACACAGCAATGTGTCAGCGTTGTCACTTACATCAATGCTCTATCAGGCAAATCGTTCAGATATCAGCTCCTCACATAAGAGTCTTGCAGCCATGTAGCCAGCACAGGCCCTTTCCTGCGGTCTGGAGGGGGTCATGGGCACGGTTGCATAGCCAGCCTGATTGTCTGGCCCTAGGTCAGCATCCAGCCCCTCGTCGTACTCTTCCTCTCTCTCCTGAGGTAGAGCATCAGTCCCTTCTGGCAATTCTTGGCTCCTCCTGATAGCCAGATTGTGCAGCATCGAGCACACAACCACAAATTTACCTACTTGTTCAGGGTTGTATTGTAGCTCCCCTCCTGAGTGGTCAAGACATCTGAAGCGCTGATTAAGCACAGTTATTGTTTGGTGGCCCCATTGCATTGAAAGTATAATAGCGATTGATCAGAAGCAGTGATTTCCTCACGAAAATAAACCTGGAGTAAACCCCCAATAGTCAAGGGTCTGAAAATATGTCTGTTGAGATGGTCACTTCACCTGAGAAGAACTCCAAAGTCAATGCCTACTCTCCCCAAGTTGAGGCAGCCTTTTGAATGAAGCAACCTGCGATTTTAAAAATGCCAGCCACACCGCTGGTGTTCATTCAGAACAGTTCCACTTTTTCTGGGCTGTTTTTTGGGCGAGCGATATTGTGGGCGATATGTGTGCGAGGTGGTGAAAGTGACGGTGGCCGATCTCCTGGGTGTTAGTTTCGCCAAATGTGATCTTTACAACAAAAAAAGGTGGGCGGGCGGTATTATTGAATCTCGGCGTTAATTCCGTGTGGAAAGTAACGCTGGCCGATATTATGGGCATTGATTTCGCCCATTCTGATGTTATCGCCCCAAAAAAGTGGGCGGACGGTTATATTTTTTCCCGACGTTAAGCACATGGGGAAAGTAACACTCGGCAATAAGTTTCCTAAAAATGCCCGTCAGTTTCCATTTTGTGCCAAAATGGGCAATATATGTGCGTTATACGTCATTTCAGTGGTAAAATGGGCGTTAAGTGTGCGTTAAGCATGCAAAAAAAGTGGAGGTTCTAGCCCTATATCCTTTTTATAACATGACGACCAGAACTGTACACAATGCTCCAAGTATGATCTAACCAAAGTTCGATACAGGTTTAGCGTAACTTCCCTATTTTTCAATTCTATCCCTAAAGAAATAAACCCTCGTGCTTGGTTTGCTTTTTTTATGGCCTTGCTAACTTGTGTCACAACTTTTAGTGATTTGTGTATTTGTACTCTGAGATCTCTTTGTTCCTCTTCCCCACCTAGACTCTCACCCTCCAAGTAATAAGTGATAGATACCTCACATTTATCTGTGTTGAACTTCATTAGCCAATTACATGATCATTCTGCAAGTTTATTAATGTCCTCCTGTAATTTGTTGCAGTCCTCCTCAGTATTGACTAACCCCGCCCCACAATTTGGTGTCATCCGCAAATTTAGAAATTGTGTTTTTGATTCCAAAGTCTAAATTGTTAATATAAATTATGAACAACAGTGGTCTCAGCATTGATCCTTGTGGAACACTACTACCCACCTGTGAATAGCTACCTTTTACCCCTACTCTCTGCTTTCTGTCTTGAAGCCAACTAGCTATCCATTCTGCTACTTGTCCCCTGACTCGACCTTCTCTGACCTTGTTCATCAGTCTAATATGGGGTCACTTAATGAAGGCCTTTTAAAAATCTACATAAATTACATCTACTACATTACCATTATCTACTCTCTCTGCTACCTCTTCAAAAAACTCAATGAGGTTGGTCAAGCAAGACTTTTCCTTTTGAAATCCATGCTGACTATCCATTATTATATTTTTGGTTTCTAGATGTTCTTCTACTTTCTCCTTTAGTGTGGATTCTATAATTTTCCCTACCACCGATATCACTCTCAATATATTAATTTTTTCGAGCTTTCAGTTGATTTTGCAATAATCCAATAACTGGTACAAATAAACCTGGTTTGCAGAAACTACATTGTTAAATCAACTTTGAATAACTAAGCAGGTACAAATTGTCTTGCTCGGGTCATCATCATCATCATCATCATCGTCATAGGCAGTCTCTCGAAATCAACTTGCTTCCACTCTATGGGCTCAAGTTTCGGCCTGATTTGCTCCTATTTTTTGGAGCAACTAGTTTAGAATGGAGAATCTTAGAAATTGCAATTCTCGGCATTTAGTTTGCTTCAGTTCTAGTCAGTTAGAATAGTTTCATTTTAGAACAGATTTTCTTTTCAAAAGGGGGCCTTTCCAGCCACTTACGCCTGTTTTGCAAGTTTAGGCAGCGAAAACTTACTCCAAACTAACTTAGAATGGAGTAAGTGTAGATTTTTGTACGCTCAGAAAAACCTTGCCAACACTTATAAATCAGGTGTAGGGAATGAAAGATGGCAGGTGGGGCAGGGCGGAGGGAATTTTACAAACATTAAATGCTTCATTTTTACAAATAAAGAGCCATCATCAATAATAATTGACAAATAAATCAATAAACCAATAAATCAATCAAAAAAAATAAAAAAATTAAATATAAAAATAAAATAAAAAATCAATCAATAAATAAAAAATTATTTCTACTCACCTACTGCAGCATCGGGAGCCCTCCAACAGTGTGCTGGGATCCTCCCCCCCACCCCCCCCACCACCCAAGTGTCTCTCTCTCTGACTCTGTCGGTGTCTCTGTGTTTATGACAGCGAGGGGTGGGGAGGAGAGGGAGATAGGGGAGAGGAGAGGAGGGGGAGGAGAGGAGGATGGAGATGGGGGAGGGAGGGGGAGGAGAGGAGGGGAGGAAGAGGGGGAGGAGGGTGGGAGAAGGAGAGGGAGAGGAGGGGGAGGGAGGGAGAGGAGGGGGAAGGGAGGGAGGGAGGGAGGGAGAGAGAGGAGGGAGGGAGGGAGGGAGAAAGAGGAGGGAGGGAGGGAGAGGACGAGGGTGGGAGGGAGAGAGAGAGAGAAGGGAGAGAGGGAGGGAGGGGGAGAGAGGAGGGGGGAGAGGCTGAATGGGCCGGGCCAGGTCACCGAGACTTAAAGAGCCGGGTTGGGCCACTGCCGACACTTCGGGCGAGGTCCGCACCCAGTGAGACACCGAGCGGGTCCCGCCGACGACATGGAGGGAAGGAGGGGGAAAGAAGAGGTGGGGGGAGGGGAAGGGGGGAGAGAAGGGGGTGAGAGAAGGCGGGGAAAAGAGGGAGGGGGAAGGCTGAATGGGAGGGAAAGGGGTAGAAGCTGAACGGGCGGGGCCTGCCCCCAGCGAGATGCCGGGCGGGTGGGCCCCGTCGACAACAGGGAGGGGGGGGAGAGAAGATGGGGGGGGGGCAGAAGAGGGGGGGTAGAGAAGAGGGGGGGGAAGAGGGGGGAGAAGAGGGGGGAGGGAGGGGGGGAAGGCTGAACAGGAGGGAGCTGAACAGGAGGGAGGTCCAGTCCGATCTTTGCTCAGTGAGCCCACTCGGCCAGGGCTAGGGTCCGGCCCCTTCCACGCAGCCTCGGGGGCCTGGAGCTACTGCACATGCGCGCGCACTCTAGTGCGCATGTGCAGAGGTCCAGGCACTGCTTTCAGCACCGGGACCTGGCTCCGCCCCCGACCCCTTGTGCTGCGCCACGCCAAGCACGAAGACGTCCTGAGGAGACCGGAGAATCACAAGGTAAGTTTTCGGCACCCTTTTTCTTCCAGAAAGTCGACGCACCTTATCGAGATGCGCCGTTTTTCCAGAGGGCAGAAACTTGGGCCCTAAAAGTGAGTTCTTCGGTGACTGAACAGTCCAATATGGGAATTACAGCTGGGACAGACAGTCATTGAGGGAAAGGGTGGGTGGGATTGGTTTGCCGCAAGCTCCTTCCCCTGCCCGCGATGGTTTTCTGCATGCTCTTGGCGACGGGATTCGAGGTGCTCAGCGCCCTCCCCGATGCTCTTCCTCCACTTAGGGCGGTCTTTGGCCAGGGACTCCCAGGTGACGGTGGGGATGCTGCATTTTATTAAGCAGGCTTTGAGGGTGCCCTTGAAACGTTTTCTCTGTCCACCTGGAGCTCGCTTGCCGTGTAGGAGTTCCGAGTAGAGCACTTGCTTTGGTGATGTTGAATCCACCACACAAATATAAATGTGCCAGGAGCACAAGATGTTACAAAACGACCTTTTCTTGAAGCAATTATCATTAGACTGGCCAACATGAGGCAGATGAATTATTACACAGTGAAAATGAGACAATACTGAGGAATGTCGTTCATGACTATGCACTGAATGGCGTAATACTTCATCTAACTTGTTTCCTCCAATTTGGCTCTCTAAATCACCAGCACATCCTGTTTTTAAAGGCAAATATAATGGCATGTAGGTAAATCACTATTCTGAGTAACAGATTTTATCAAAAGAATTATTGAGGATGAGACTTTTAAAATGCCTAGGGTTTCAAAAGTTCAGTGAGAAACGAAGTGAATCGAAAGCTATCGAGTGTCGAAGAATCGGAGAAGTTGAAGTTTGAGGAAGGATAGGAGTTGAAAAAAATAGAATTCCCTTAGGCCTGCAACTATTGCATGGACATTAAAAACAAACAAAAGTCAATCATAAGTTTACCTCTTAGCAGAGTCCTCTTGGCTGTTTGTTTTAGGGCCAATATTGGGGCTTGGCCTTATCAAGTGTTCCAGATTGTATTCATACATGTGGAGTATTTGAGGCAGTCTACATTCTTTTCCCCACCTGATGTGAATCCATGCTTTTTTTCCCATTCCATTTGTACAATAGCTTCTTCCTGCTTTTGTGAGAGATTCAGGGACCATTGCTTAGGGTGACTCTTTCTCCAACACCCTCACACTATGAAACACAAGCATTACTGTCAGAGTGAGATGAGGAGGGAGCAGTGCTGTTTCAGGAAAACAAATGAGAAGGTGATGCTTGGGCTTCTCATTTAACGAGCGTCTCATGAACAGGTGGTCAGGAAAATAAGTTGAAACCATTGTCTATTTTCCCCCTCCCTGTCCCAGATGAATTATATCCCAGATTTTAAATAGAATATTTTCCACCCATTGACTATGAATGTTGGAATTAAGCTATAATTTCCCCTATTTCAATGCAGTCTTGCACATATACCATAGTCCCTAGATTATAATGTGATGGGAGCCATTATTTAAACCATAGGCTTTAATTTATTGGGAAAAGTTAACTATAAGCAGTAGCATTCTTTACTTGAGCAGGCAAGATGGATGTTTGTCCATGCAGTACATGTTGGGCATGTTCTCAGGAAAAAAAACTTGCATTTATATAGTGCCATTCACGACCACCGGATGTCTCAAAGCACTTTACAGCCAATGAAGTACTTTTGGAATGTAGTCACTGTTGTAATGTGGGAAACGCGGCAGCCAATCTGCACAAAGCAAGCTCCCACAAACAGCAATGTGATAATGACCAGATAAACAGTTTTTGTTATGTTGATTGAGGGATAAATATTGGCCAGGACACCAGGGATAACTCCTTTGCTCTTCTTCAAAATAGTCATGGGATCTTTTACGTCCACCTGCGAGGGCAGACAGGCCCTTGGTTTAAAATCTCATCCAAATGATGGAACCTCCGACAGTGCAGCACTCCCTCAGCACTGCACTGGAGTGTCAGCCTAGATTTATGTGCTTAAGTCCCTGAAGTGGGTTAAGGTTAAAGTTGAATATGAAATTATTTTTTGCCATTAGTTAAGCACTTATTCTTTAAGTTAAGTCTAATCGCTCAGTAATTTCCATCAATGTAACCCCAAAACGACGGCGGCAACAGAAACACTGTCGCAGGAAAATCAACTCTGGAGCTCTCAATGACCCTGCTAAGAAAGCCCTATTCAGCCAGCGCCTCACCAGATGACCGACCAACCAGATGACTTCCAGTGAACCGGAGACACAGAGTGTCCACAGTGCCTGGTCTGCCCTCAAGGCCTCCATAATTAGCACCTGTGAAGAGACACTTGGTCACTCCACCAGGAAACATCAAGACTAGTTCCACCAGAATGACCAGGAGATCCAGGAGCTAATAAGCCGCAGGCGCAAGGTATTCTTGAACTGGAAACAGCAACACATCTCAAGACCAAGAA
Organism: Pristiophorus japonicus; assembly: GCF_044704955.1. Taxonomy (NCBI): domain Eukaryota; kingdom Metazoa; phylum Chordata; class Chondrichthyes; family Pristiophoridae; genus Pristiophorus; species Pristiophorus japonicus. Next base: position 354,783,791 of record NC_091977.1, read on the forward strand.
AGTTGCTCTATAGATGTCTGAAGGCAGAGGTCCAACATAAAACTCGGAACCTAAAGAACAGATGGTGGGTGGAAAAAATGCAGGAGATCCAGCAACTAGCCGACAACCACGACGTGCGGGGATTCTTTAGTGCAGGCAACACCGCCTGCGGCCCAAGCACCCAACTGAGGGCCAAGAATGGAGAGGTACTCATCAAGGACAGAGAGGCAGTCAGTGCCCACTGGAAGGAGCACTTTGAAGATCTCTTTAACAGAAACTTTGTCTTCAACGTGAGTGTCCTCGACTCCATCCCGCAGCATGCTACCCGCCACCACCTCGGCACAATCCCAGCCCAGCAGGAGGTTGAAAAGGCCATCAGACAACTGAAGAACAACAAGGCCTCAGGAGCAGATGGAATCCCCAATGAAGCACTATAGCATGGTGGAAAAGCACTATTGGCACAAATCCATGAACTCATTTCTCTTATTTGAAATGAGGAGAGCATGCCAGGGGATCTCAGAATCGCTGTAATCGTGACCATCTTCAAGAAAGGTGACAAGACCAACTGCGGTAATTACAGAGGAGTATCCCTGCTGTCTGCCACAGGGAAGTCATTGCAAGATTCCTCCTCAATTACCTTCTCCCAGTGGCTGAACAGCTCCTCCCAGAGTCGCAATGTGGATTCCGCCCACTAAGGGGTACAATGGACATGATCTTCACCTCGCGTCAAATTCAAGAAAAATGCAGGGAACAACACCAGTCTCTCTACATGGCCTTCTTTGACCCCACAAATGCCTTCGACACTGTCAAACACGAGGAATTATGGAGAGTCCTCCTCAAATTCGGCTGCTCTCAAAAGTTCATCACCATCCTCCGCCTGCTTCATGATGACATGCAAACCGTGATCCTGACCAACAGATTCACCACAGACCCAATACACGCGCGGACCAGGGTCAAACAAGGTTGTATCATCGCACCAATGCTCTTCTCGATCTTCCTTGCTGAAATGGTCCATCTCAACTTCAGTAAGCTCCCTGCTGGAGTGCAGCTATTCTACAGAACAAACGAGAAACTGTTCAACCCCCGTCGCCTCCAGGCCAGATCCAAGGTCGTCCCATCCTCTGTCATTGAACTACAGTACGCGGACGACTCTTGCCATTGCGCACACTTGGAGGTCGAACTCCAAACCATCGTCAACGCCGTCACCAAAGCATTCGAGAGTATGGGCCTTACACTAAACATCCATAAGATAAAGGTTCTCTACCAACCTTCCCCGCCACACAGTACTGCCCTCCCCCCCGATTATCAAGATCCACGGCGGGGCCTTGGACAACGTGGACCATTTTCCATACCTTGGGAGCCTACTGTCAACAAGGGCAGACATCAATGATGAAGTCCAACATGGCCTTCAGTGTGCCAGCACAGCCTTTGGTCGCCTGAGGAAGAGGATGTTTGAAGACCACGACCTCAAACTCGCCACCAAGCTCATGGTCTACAGAGCAGTAGTGATACCCACCCTCCTATATGCTTCAGAGACATGGACTATGTACAGCAGTCACCTCAAAGCACTGGAGAGGTACCAGTGCAAAATCCTGCAAATCCATTGGCAGCATAGGCGCACCAACATCAGTGTTCTCGCTCAGGCCAACCTCCACAGCATCGAAGCATTGACCACGCTCGTTCAGCTCCGATGGACAGGCCATATTATCCACATGCCCGATACTAGACTCTCAAAACAAGCGCTCTACTCAGAGCTCTGACATGGCAAGTGAGCCCCAGGTGGGCAGAGGAAATGCTTCAAGGACACCCTCAAAGCCTCCTTGAAAAAATGCAACATTCCCACCGACTCTTGGGAATTCCTGGCCCAAAATGGAGAAGCATCCGGGAAGGCGCCAAACACCTCGAATCTCTTCACCGTGAGCACGCAGAAGCCATGTGCAAACAGCGGAAGGAGCGCACGACAACTTAAGCACCTTACCCTCCCATCCCTCCAACCACTGTCTGCCCCACCCGTGACAGAAACTGTAGGTCCCGCATTGGACTCATCAGTCACCTGAGAACTCATATTTGTGTGGAAGCAAGTCATCCTCGACTCCGAGGGACTGCCCAAGAAGAAGACTTATTCAGAGTTTTGTAGTTTCCATCACTTGCATTAGTTTAGCATAAGCATCACCCATTTGTAACACAGTCAGTAAAAAAAACACTCAAAGCTGTATTTTTATTCAAATCAGAATAATATTTTCATGCACTATAATGTTTTTTTTCTAGCACACCTTCATATTCTACTGTATTAATTCAGATTGACTCTTTTTAAAGTGTATCCTAATTTAATTTAATACCAGTTTTTTTTAAGCTGTGAAAGAAAGTATTAAAGTTATTAAGCATGGTGTCTAACATACCAAATGCATGCTGTACATTGGTTCTTTAGGACTTCACTTTATCTTAAAGGCTGCTTGGTTCACTTCAAATGTGCATGCAAAGCATTGAAAGTAATAAACCTTCTTAAAGAATGGGCTTTTTTATTCTCTAATACACTGTCAAAGAAATCATTTTTTCCATTGTTCCATTGACTTGTCAAAACTGTACATTAAGGCATTCTTTAAGTGCAGCTCCTGTTAGATTGCTAGCAATCAAAGTTGACAAAATGACCTATAAAAAGGAAAAACATCTTTTGGTAGTGAGCAATACATACTAGACGGTCCTAGCTTCAATTCCCCAGTCTGAGCTGAGTTAGTTGATCCCAGCTGGGACAGCAGAGGAATACCACAGTGACCTCAGGATGCCTGTGGATAAATCAGCTTGCATTGTTGCTCCTGATCAGTATCACTATTGTGTTGCTGTTTGAGAGTGTAAGTATTTGGACATCCAGTGAGAGCACCCTCTAGGCTCCTAAATGAAGAATGGTCTTGTGGAACCATAAACATTTACAGCACAGAAAGAGACCATTCGGCTTATCATATCTGTGCTGGCTCTTTGTTAGAACAATAAATCCCCCTGCCTTGCTCACTCCCCATAGCCACAGCCTCTGCTTCAACTAGTATTACATTAAATTAGGATACACTTTAAAAAGAGTCAATCTTAACTAATATACAGATATACAGTCATTTTCTCTTAAAATAACCAATGATCTCTGCCTGGAAAAACTTTCTGTGGCAAAGCATTCCATCCTCCAACAACACCCTGTGTAAGGAAATTTCTCCTGATCTCACTCCTCATTCTCAAGAGATGATTTTTGATTGATCACTCTCCAACCAGAAGAAATAGTCTTTCCCTATCCAAACTGTCGAAATACTTCGTAATTTCAAAAAGTTCTATTAAATTCCCTCTTAGCCTTCTCTATTCCAATCGAAATAGTCCTAGTATCTAACAAAGTTCCTCATAACTATAGCTCCCGATGCTTGGTATCATCCTGCTGAATCTACACTATACATTCAATTACTTCATTGTTATTTCTGTAAGGGGCTACATAAGCCTGCGCAGGTTAGTCTGTGCCTAACCAAATTTTTCGATAAATTTATTATTTCTTTACTTTGCACTCTTAAAACCCAAAATTTTATTGGTCTTTTTATGGCTTTATTTACCTACACTTGTTTTTTTATGGAATTACATATTTGAACCCGTAAGGGTCTGCGTTCATCCACACCCTTCATTATCTTCCCATTAAGTGTCTATCTCCATTCCTTGTGTTTTTTAAATGTATTACCCACAAATTTACATCTGCCACCTGTCTGCCCATTCCTCTAACCCATCTCTTTTCCTGAATTTTTTAATTCCTCGCTGTTTGTGAAATCTCTTCTTGAAATCTGCAAATTTCAAATTGTATTCCCTATACCAGTAATTCCAACTCTCATAAATTAATCGCGAGACACACGATTTTTACTGAAAATTTAGCCCAACTCGCGATCTCACGATTTTGTGATTCAACTCTGAAAAGTCATGATGTATTTTCTGTTGTATCTTCTTCAGGTTTCCTGTTCCCACTATCCCGCCAAGTCACTGGTTTCCAGAAAGCAGCTCGCAGGCTGTCCTTTACCGTGGAGTTCTCCAACACTTCCCCGTCCTAAAGCGGGTCTAGGCTCTCCACTCTCCAACAGAATGGGCGACAGTGTAATTGCACTCTGTGATTCTACTTCCACGACAGATTTAACTGTCTTGTTTTTCTCCTCCTGCTCAGTCACTTTCTGTTATTTCCAATTCCCTTAAAAAGCTGCCTTCAGCAACCCCACTGCCCACTCAAGGCTTCCTTTATTCGGCTACATGGGGCGGGTACGGACCAAGGAGTTTACAAGGGATTGTTTTGTACATGTGCAATACAGAAGAGACTGATTGGAGGGAATGCCAACCAGTTGGCGCATGTGCACAATAGCTTTCTTTTGGCTCCTGCTATAATCGGTCACAGAGGCTGCTAGGAATAAAAATGTAACTGTGGTGGAAGGAAGTGCGGCTGTGGGAGAAATTCTTCCAACCGGCTGTGGCTGGACTCGAGGGACTTGAGTCCTCACTCGGCGCACTGCTGCATATAAGCTGCGAACTGGTGCAAGGCTTATCTGAAAGAGTAAAGAGTCCAAAAAAAAGGAAGGGCCAGGTTGGATTTGATGGCAGGTTTCCGAGTTTCCACAGAAACCGGTGGCGGGTGCTGATGGTGTAATCATCCCACGGTATTGGCCCCAGGATCAGGCATCGTTGTGGATCTTCAACTGTTGCTAAAATGTCAGATGTTTGCACACTTTGTTTATGACTTCTCCCACTGAAGAGTACATGTTATATTTTGTGTCTTGTTTTAACCTGCAGTATCTTCAAAGTGACTTACATTTTTAAGTTATCCCAGAATTCTTTACTGGAAGAGGTCTGCCAGTCGAATGAGGAGATGTGTAAGATGAAAATGGGACGTGTTCTCCCTGAACTTATCATGTCCCTTAACTGTTTTATTTGAAGTTTTGTAGTATTGATTTGTTATTGCCAAAACTGATAAATACAAAGGTACGAGCAAACATGCTAGCAAAGTTAGCAAATGAAATCCCAAGATAGTTAGAATGAGTTAATGCATATTTAATGAAAATAACAGGTACTTGGCAGGTAGTGAATTATAGGGTAAAGATGTATCCTAAGTTATGGAAATTTTAACCAGGATAATCTCTGGGCTTGGCAAAGGAAATTCAATGGTTACATTTGCAAAATAACACAGTTATAGGGGTGCATTTTTGATCCTTTGCTCTGTTTTTTGTCCCGAAGTGGCAGCAATGGAGGCGGTGAGCTCTTCTGAGCGGGCAGTCAGTCTCCAGCGCCCCACGGGGGTTTTCGGGACTGGTTTTGTGGCGGCGTAGCGCAGCACCGCCTGGAAGAGCTGCGCCGATGTGCGACACTGGCGTGCTTTTTGACTCCCGCCTGACCCATACGCCCCGCAGCGCGCCCCGCTGTGACCACCTGGGAAATCGGGCAGTCCAACCTATACCGACTGCCGATAGGTAAGTAATACAGTCCTAAGGTAGGTGTAATTGTTTTTTCTTTTAATTTTTTTTGCGATTTACATTATGGTGGCGTGGGCTATGTATTGGGAATGTTCTGGTGGTGGGGGGGGGGAGCGGCGCGGGGGGGTGGTTCTCCCCGGGCGTCTCTCAGAGCGGCCCTGGCCTGGCTCTTTAAGAACATAAGAATTAGAAACAGGAGTGGGCCATCTAGCCCCTCGAGCCTGCTCCGCCACTCAACAAGATCATGCCTGATCTGTCCGTGGACTCAGCTCCACTTACCCACCCGCTCCCCATAACCCTTAATTCCCTTATTGGTTAAAAATTTATCTATCTGTGATTTAAATACATTCAATGAACTAGCCTCAACTGCTTCCCTGGGCAGAGAATTCCACAGATTCACAACCCTCTGGGAGAAGAAATTCCTTCTCAACTCGGTTTTAAATTGGCTCCCCCGTATTTTGAGGCTGTGCCCCCTAGTTCTAGTCTCCCGACCAGTGGAAACAACCTCTCTGCCTCTATCTTGTCTATCCCTTTAATTATTTTAAATGTTTCTATAAGATCACCCCTCATCCTTCTGAACTCCAACGAGTAAAGACCCAGTCTACTCAATCTATCATCATAAGGTAACCCCCTCATCTCCGGAATCAGCCTAGCGAATCGTCTCTGTACCCCCTCCAAAGCTAGTATATCCTTCCTTAAGTAAGGTGACCAAAACTGCACGCAGTACTCCAGGTGCGGCCTCACCAATACCCTATACAGTTGCAGCAGGACCTCCCTGCTTTTGTACTCTATCCCTCTCGCAATGAAGGCCAACATTCCATTCGCCTTTCTGATTACCTGCTGCACCTGCAAACTAACTTTTTGGGATTCATGCACAAGGAGCCCCCAGGTCCCTCTGCACTGCAGCATGTTGTAATTTCTCCCCATTCAAATAATATTCCCTTTTACTGTTTTTTTTTCAAGGTGGATGACCTCACATTTTCCAACATTGTATTCCATCTGCCAAACCTTAGCCCATTCGCTTAACCTATCTAAATCTCTTTGCAGCCTCTCTGTGTCCTCTACACAACCCGCTTTCCCACTAATCTTTGTATAATCTGCAAATTTTGTTGCACTACACTCTGTCCCCTCTTCCAGGTCATCTATATATATTGTAAACAGTTGTGGTCCCAGCACCAATCCCTGTGGCACACCACTAACCACCGATTTCCAACCCGAAAAGGACCCATTTATCCTGACTCTCTGCTTTCTGTTAGCCAGCCAATTTTCTATCCATGCTAATACATTTCCTCTGACTCCGTGTACCTTTATCTTCTGCAGTAACCTTTTCTGTGGCACCTTATCGAATGGCTTTTGGAAATCTAAATACACCACATCCATCGGTAAACCTCTATCCACCATGCTCGTTATATCCTCAAAGAATTCCAGTAAATTAGTCAAACATGATTTCACCTTCATGAATCCATGTTGCGTCTGCTTGATTGCACTATTCCTATCTAGATGTCCCGCTATTTCTTCCTTAATGATAGCTTCAAGCATTTTCCCCACTATAGATGTTAAACTAACCGGCCTATAGTTACCTGCCTTTTGTCTGCCCCCTTTTTTAAACAGAGGCGTTACATTAGCTGCTTTCCAATCCGCTGGTACCTCCCCAGAGTCCAGAGAATTTTGATAGATTATAACGAATGCATCTGCTGTAACTTCCGCCATCTCTTTTAATACCCTGGGATGCATTTCATCAGGACCAGAGGACTTGTCTACCTTGAGTCCCATTAGCCTAGTCCAGCACTACCCCACTAGTGATAGTGATTGTCTCAAGGTCCTCCCTTCCCACATTCCCGTGACCAGCAATTTTTGGCATGGTTTTTGTGTCTTCCACTGTGAAGACCGAAGCAAAATAATTGTTTAAGGTCTCAGCCATTTCCACATTTCCCATTATTAAATCCCCCTTCTCATATTCTAAGGGACCAACATTTACTTTAGTCACTCTTTTCCATTTTATATATCGGTAAAAGCTTTTACTATCTGTTTTCATGTTTTGCGCAAGTTTACTTTCGTAATCTATCTTTCCTTTCTTTATTGCTTCCTTCGTCATTCTTTGCTGTCGTTTAAAATTTTCCCAATCTTCTAGTTTTCCACTAACCTTGGCCACCTTATACGCATTGGTTTTTAATTTGATACTCTCCTTTATTTCCTTGGTTTTCCACAGCTGGTTATCCCTTCTCTTACCGCCCTTCTTTTTCACTGGAATATATTTTTGTTGAGCACTATGAAAGAGCTCCTTAAAAGTCCTCCATTATTCCTCAATTGTGCCACTGTTTAGTCTGTGTTTCCAGTCTACTTTAGCCAACTCTGCCCTCATCCCACTGTAGTCCCCTTTGTTTAAGCATAGTACCCTAGTTTCTGATACAACTTCCTCATCCTCAATCTGTATTACAAATTCAACCATACTGTGATCATTCATTCCGAGAGGATCTTTTACTAGGAGATTGTTTATTATTCCTGTCTTATTACACAGGACCAGATCTAAGATAGCTTGCTCGCTTGTAGGTTCTGTAACATACTGTTCTAAGAAACAATCCTGTATGCATTCTATGAATTCCTCCTCAAGGCTACCCCGTGCGATTTGATTTGACCAATCGATAAGTAGGTTAAAATCCCCCATGATTACTGCCGTTCCTTTTTCACATGCTTCCATTATTCCCTTGATTATTGTCCGCCCCACCGTGAAGTTATTATTTGGGGGCCTATAAACTACGCCCACCAGTGACTTTTTCTCCTTACTATCTCTAATCTCCCCCCACAATGATTCAACATTTTGTTCATTAGAGCCAATATCGTCTCTCACAACTGCCCTGATATCTTCCTTTATTAACAGAGCTACCCCACCTCCTTTCCCTTCTTGTCTATCTTTCTGCATTGTCAGATACCCCTGTATGTTTAATTCCCAGTCTTGGCCACCCACCAACCACGTTTCTGTAATGGCCACCAAATCATACCCATTTGTAATGATTTGTGCTGTCAACTCATTTACTTTATTTCGAATGCTGCGTGCGTTTAGGTAGAGTGTTTTAATACTAGTTTTTAAACCATGATTTTTAGTTTTGACCCCTCCTGCAGCCCCTTTATATTCATACATATTGTCCCTTCCTATCATTTTGTGGTTTACACTTACCCCAGTGCTACTTTAGCCAACACTGCCCTCATCCCACTGTAGTCCCCTTTGTTTAAGCATAGTACGCTCGTTTGATACACTACTTCCTCATCCTCAATCTGTATTACAAATTTAACCATACTGTGATCACTCATCACTCATTTTCCCATGCTAACACCCGAAGAGAGGTATACAATGCCTCCATTAGCACTGCACCCCTGACTCAGGGCCCAGCTGCCCAATTTTGGCACAAACTGTTCCTGGGCGCAAACTTTACCGCCCTGTCGCCATTACCGCTCCGAAATCATCAAAGCTGAAAATGCAGCCCACAGTGTTGAAGCAGCCTAAGTCCCAAGTCAGAATCCAACCTGACACCAGAAAAAAGTAACCATCACAAACAGAGCAAGGCCGGCCGTGATGCGACAACGGGGTCAACCGCCCACCTACTCCTGCTCCTATTTCTTACGTTCTTATGTCAGTAACTGGCACAGATATGATGGGCAGATTGGCCTCCTTCTGTGTTGTACTTTTCTATGATACTGTGATAATCAGGTCAGTGACGGCCGAGAATGCTTCCTGTCCAGGAGCAAAGGTCATGGAATGAGCTTCCTGTCTTGGAGCAACGGTTGTCAAGGGGTATGGTCGGGAAATAAAAGCAACTCATGATTTCTATCCCAAATCTCATGATTTTTAAGAGTTTATATCCTGATTTGAGGCAGTGTGGTTGGCAATACTGCTATACCCACATCAAAATAATATATAATGGGTCATCATTTGCTATAGGAGTGAACCTAACAGCGTCTGCCTATGCACATTTAGGTTTCTACATTTTTTGTTTGGCAAGTTGTTGAAAGTGCATGCTGATAATGGCACAGCAAGGGAAACTGGACATCTGGGACCTGAGTGAACAGGAAAATAACTACATTTCCTTAACCAATCAGATTGAAGGATTGTGAAATTAAAAGCAGAAGGGCTGACAAGGATGTGTAAATTAGAGTGGGTGAATTCAATGTCAAATCATGTTCGGAAAGTGAAATAAAGGGGGAAAGATGCAGGGGCGTAGATTTAAAGTAATTGGTAGAAAGATTATAGAAGTGTTGAGGAGGACCTTTTCACCCAGAGGGTGGTGGGTCTGGAACTCACTGCCTGAAAGGGTGGTAGAGGCAAAAACCCTCATCACATTTAAGAAGTACTTGGATATGCACTTGAAGTGCTGTAACCTAGAGGGCTATAGACCAAGCGCTGGAAAGTGGGATTAGGCTGAATAGATCTTTTTCAACCGGCACAGACAAGATGGGCTGAATGGCCTCCTTCTGTGACATAAATTTCTAGGTGTGATATCTTCAGAGAGCACACAACACACAACCAGTAAGATGGCTGCAGGTTCCGGAAACTTCTGACGTGCTGGTCAGATGACCTGCTCTTTATTAAACAGCACTAGCTGCAGTAACACAGGCATCCACAGTTTGGAGCTACAGACATTACACTTCTCCCTCCTTAATGAAGAAATTATTATAACAAACAATCATCATACATAACTTGCATGGTTATACATAACAAAGGATATGGACTTATTTTGCCATATTTACAAATCAAGCTTAACCACTTATTTTCTGTTTCGAAGACGATACTCTCAAACAGAACCTTGCAAACATGGTGTCGAATTTAAACTCATTCGAGGCTGATCCGGGGGGACGTTTTCCTCCAAGGGATCCCCTTGATTTCCATTTGAACTCTCTCTAACTTCAGACCATTTGTTTTCCTGACTCAGACTCAGACTTAAATTCCGACTTTCTCTTGGATTTGTTTCCAGTACATTGGATTTAGGATATGCTACTGGTGCATCAAAACTATCTGATGAGTCAGAAATAATTGAATCACTCCCACTCTCAACTATTTCCATGTCTGTGGGTAAAATATGATCAATGTGAATAAACCTAATGTCTCCATTATCAAACATCTTGACCAAATATGTGCGAGGACCACATATCTTTACCACCCTTCCTGGTAATCACTTTAGCCATTTATGGTGATGGTTCTTCACTCTCACATTCTGATTTAATTTCACACTTCTCTCTTTTACGTTACCTCTATCATAATTCTCTTTCTGTCTTAATTGTGTCTCTTCTACGGACTGTGCCAAGTTTGGTTTTAACAACAAGAATCTGGTTCGTGGCTGTCGTTTGAGAAACTACTCTGCTGGTATTCTACCAGTAGTTGTGTGAGGAGTATTATGATACATTATTAGAAAATTAGCCAATTTTTGTGGTCCAATGACTGTCGTTTCTTTGGATTTGGATCCAACATTTGTTTGATGAGGTCACGTTTTACAATTTGTACAGTGCGCTCTGCTGCACCATTCGAAGCAGGGTGGTATGGTGGAACCTTGGTATGTTCCACACCATTTTTGCTCGTGAACTGTACAAATTCTTCTGAATGAAATTGTGGTCCATTATCCAAAACAATTTCTTCTGGGAGGTCAAATGAAGAAAATACTCTTCGCAAAATGTCCAATGTTTTACTTGTTGTTATTTTCCACATTTGGGGCCCAAGTTTCCACATGATTCGCACCTGATTTTTAGGAGCAACTGGTGGAGAACGGACTATTTTAGAAATCGCAATTCTCCACATTTTGTTTTCTGCAGTTCTAGTCAGGTAGAACAGTTCTAGTTTAGAACAGAATTTTTTCTTCAAAAGGGGGCGTGTCCGGCCACTGACGCCTGATTTGAAAGTTTCCACAGTGAAAATGTACTCCAAACTAAAGTAGAATGGAGCCAGTGAAGATTTTTGTAGAACTGAAAAAACCTGTTCTACACATTAAGAAATCAGGCGCAGGTTACAAATTAGGCGTCCAGAACGAGGTGGGGGGGAAGGGAACTCATTAAATTCGACAATAAATCCTTATTTATACTTCTACAAATATTATACAAATAAATCCAACCTGAATAAACATTTATAAGCCAAGAAAAGATTAAATAAACCATCTTCCTACCTGTGTGAAAGTGCTTCAGCCAAGGAGAATTCTGCAGCCGTTCGTGTCGCTGAGCGGGAGGGGGAGAGAGAGAGAGAGAGAGAGAGAGAGAGAGAGAGAGAGAGAGAGGGGAGAGAGAGAGAGAGAGGGGGAGGGAGAGAGAGAGGGGAGAGAGGGAGAGAGGGGGGGGAGGGAGGGAGAGTGTGGGGGGAGGGAGGGAGAGTGGGGGGGGGAGGGAGGGAGAGAGGGGGAGGGAGGGAGAGAGGGGGAGGGAGGGAGAGAGGGGAGGGAGGGAGAGAGAGAGAGAGAGAGAGAGGGAGGGGGGAGGGAGGGAGAGGGGGAGGGGGTGAGGGAGGGAGAGAGAGAGAGAGGGGGAGGGGGGAGGGAGGGAGGGGGAGGGAGAGAGAGAGGGGGAGGGAGGGAGAGAGAGAGGGGGAGGGAGGGAGAGAGAGGGGGGAGGGAGGGAGAGAGAGAGGAGAGGGAGAGAGAGGGGAGGGAGAGAGAGGGGAGGGAGAGAGGGGGGAGGGAGGGAGAGAGAGAGAGAGCGGGTGGGGAGAGGAGAGAGAGGTGGGGGGAGAGGAGAGAGAGAGGGGGGAGAGGAGAGAGAGAGGGGGGAGAGGAGAGAGAGAGGGGGGGAGAGGAGAGAGAGAGGGGAGAGGAGAGAGAGGGGGGGAGAGGAGAGAGAGAGGGGGGGGAGAGGAGAGGGGGGGGAGAGGAGAGAGGGGGGGAAGAGGAGAGAGAGGGGGGAGAGGAGAGGGGGGGAGAGGAGAGTGGGGGGGGGAGGGGAGAAGGGGGGGGAGAGGAGAGAGAGGGTGGGGGGGAGAGAAAGCGGGGGGGGAGAGAGCGGAGGGGGAGAGAGAGGGGGGGAGAGGAGAGAGGGGGGAAGAGAGGGGGGGAAGAGAGGGGGGGGAAAGACAGGGGGGGAAGAGAGGGGGGGAGAAGAGAGAGGGGGGGAGAAGAGAGGGGGAGAAGAGAGAGAGGGGGGAAAAGAGAGAGGGGGGGAAGAGAGAGGGGGGAAGAGAGAGAGAGAGAGGGGGGAGAAGAGAGGGGGGAGAAGAGAGGGGGGAGAAGAGAGGGGGGGAAGAGAGGAAGAAAGAGAGGGAGGGGGGAAGAGAGGGGGGGAGAGAGGGGGGGAAGAGAGGGGGGGAAGAGAGAGAGAGAGGGGGAAGAGAGAGGGGGGGGGAAGAGAGAGGGGGGGAAGAGAGAGAGGGGGAAGAGAGAGGGGGGGAAGAGAGAGGGGGGGAAGAGAGAGAGGGGGAAGAGAGAGAGGGGGGCAGAATAGAGAGAGGGGCAGAAGAGAGAGAGGGGGGGGAAGAGAGAGAGAGTGGGGGGGGGAAGAGAGAGAGAGCGGGGGGGGCGGAAGAGAGAGGGGGGGGGGGGAAGGGAGAAGTCAGGTCGGATCGGATCCAGTCCGGGAGTCGGGTCCAGTGGGGGGGCGGGTCGGGGAACAGGAGCGCGGGTCGCGTCAGTCGGGGCGGGGGGGTCGGGTCGGGTCAGTCGGGTCGGGGAACAGGAGATTGGGTCGGGTCGGGTCGGGTCAGTCGGCGGGGGGGGGGGGGAAGCAGGTGTCGGGGCGGTGGGGGGGAGCGGGTGTCTGGTCGGCGGGGGGAGGGGGCAGCGGGTGTCGGGTCAGGTCTGGTCGGCGGGGGGGGGGGTGCAGGTGTCGAGTCGGGTCTGGTCAGCGGGGGGGGGGGAGCGGGTGTCTGGTCAGTGCGGGGGGGCGGGAGCGGGTGTCGGGACAGGTCTGGTCGGCGGGGGGGGGGAGCAGGAATTGGGTCGGGTCTGGTTGCCAGGGGCGGCGGGGGGGGGGAGCTGGTGTCGGGTCTTGTCGGGAGCGGGGAGCAGGAGCTGGCCGTGGGAGGAGCCCCAGTGAGGCCATTCAGCCAGGGCTAGGGGCTGCGTGCTTCGGGCCCCTCCCACACAGTTCGGCGCCTGGAGCTACTGCACTTGCGTGCCGACTGTAGCGCGCATGTGCAGAGGTCACGGCACTGTTTTCAGTGCCGGGACCTGTCTCCGCCCCCCCCACAGCTTGTGCTGGCTGCGCCGAGGGCCAGAGGACCTGTAAGTAGGTGCAGAATACCGAGGATCTTTTTAGGCGCCGTTTTAGGCGCGAAAAACGGGCACCCAGCTTGGAGGGGCGCCCGTTTTTTTTCTTGTGGAAACTTGGGCCCATGGAAACACCATGACCCACTTTGAATGGCTATCAATCACAATGAACAATTGTTGTCCTTCTAACTCAGCAAAATCAATATGTAGCCTTTGCCACACCCTGGGAGGCCATTTCCATGGCTGTAACGGTACTGGTGATGATTGCTTGCTTACCGATTGACATGTCGTACACTGACTCACGATGTACTCTATATCTTTATCAAGACCTGGCCACCATAAATAACTGAGTGCAAAACTCTTGGCCAAGCACATTCCCAGGTCCTGGTCATGGAGGTCTCCAAATAATTTAGACCTGAATTTATTTGGTATAACCACTCTTGCACCCCACATGACACAATCTTTATCGACTGATAATTCATTTCTACGAATGAAGAATAGATGAATATCTTTGTCTGTTACCTGGTTTGGCCATCCATTTGCAATATAATCATACACCTTTGACATAACTCGGTCACGTTTGGCTGCTCCACCAATCTCTTAAGCTGTAACTGGCAGTTCATCAATGTATGAAAAATAGAACAACTCTTCCCTATCGGGTGTAACTTGTGATGGGGAAAGCAATCTAGACATAGCATCAGCATTATTGTGATCAGCTGATCGTCTGTATTCAATATCATATGTATATGCTGACAAAATCAAAGCCCATCTCTGCATTCGGGCTGCAGCTAATGTTGGAACTGGGGACTTTGGATTGCTGTCAGGGGCTTATGGTCCGTAACAAGAGTAAACTTACAAGTATTTGTGGAACTTCTTGACCATAAAAATTAATGCCAAAGCTTCCCTTTCGATTTGCGCATAATTACGCTCACTGGCACTGAGAGTGTGTGAAGCAAAAGCAATTGGTCTCTCCTCCCCACTACGTAATACATGAGTGATTACTACCCCAAATCCATACAGAGAGGTATCACATGCTAGCTTGATCTCCTGAGATACGTCATAGTGAATTAACATGGTGCTCTCTACCAAGTTGCTTTTACACTCCTTGAATGCTGTATCGCATTCTTTTGACCACTTCCAATGGACCTGGTTTTTCAATAGGTCATTCAGCGGATGTAATACTGTAGCCAAATTTGGTAGAAAATGCCCATAATAGTTCAAAAGACCCAAAAATGATTGAAGTTCAGTAACATTCTTGGGAGTGGGTGCATTTCTGATTGCATCCAGTTTTTCCTTAGTTGGATGTAAACCACATTTGTCTACTCTGTACCCTAAGTACTCCACTGAGTTTTGAAATAACTCACACATGCAAGCAGACACTTGTATTTTATGCTTCTCCAGCCATTTGAGGAGTTCATTCAATATGTTATTATGAATTTGCCTATTTGGTGCTGCAATTAGTATGTCATCTAAATAACATACTACCCCTTCAATATTTTGCAAAATCTGGTTCATTACCCCTTGGAATATGGCAGGGGTGGAAGACACTCCAAATGGTAGCCTATTAAATTGATATAGGCCTAGCTGGGTATTTATAGTCAAGCATGACTTGGACTCCTCATCTAATTCAAGCTATAAGTAGGCATTCGTAAGATCCAACTTCAGAAACATAGAAACATAGAAAGTAGGTGCAGGAGTAGGCCATTCGGCCCTTCGAGCCTGCACCATCATTCAATAAGATCATGGCTGATCATTCCCTCAGTATCCCTTTCCCGCTTTCTCTCCATATTCCTTGATCCCTTTAGCCGTAAGGGCCATATCTAACTCCCTCTTGAATATATCCAATGAACTGGCATCAACGATTCTCTGCGGCAGGGAATTCCACAGGTTAACAACTCTCTGAGTGAAGAAGTTTCTCCTCATCTCAGTCCTAAATGGCCTACCCCTTAACCTAAGACTGTGTCCCCTAGTTCTGGACTTCCCCAAAATCAGGAACATTCTTCCCGCATCTAACCTGTCCCGTCCCGTCAGAATCTTATATGTTTCTATGAGATCCCCTCTCATCCTTCGAAACTCCAGTGTATAAAGGCCCAGTTGATCCAGTCTCTCATCATATGTCAGTCCAGCCATCCCTGGAATCAGTTTGGTGAACCTTCGCTGCACTCCCTCAATAGCAAGAACGTCATTCCACAGGAGACCAAAACTGAACACAATATTCCAGGTGAGGCCTCACCAAGGCCCTGTACAACTGCAGTAAGACCTCCCTGCTCCTATACTCAAATCTCCGAGCTATGAAGGCCAACATGTCAATTGCCTTCTTCACCGCCTGCTGTACCCGCATGCCAACTTTCAATGACCGATGAACCATGACACCCAGGTCTTGTTGCACCTTCCCTTTTCCTAATCTGCCACCATTCAGATAATATTCTGCCTTCGTGTTTTTGCCACCAAAGTGGATAACCTCACATTTATCCACATTATACTGCATCTGCCATGCATTTGCCCACTCACCTAACCTGTCCAAATCACCCTGCAGCCTCTTAACATCCTCCTCACAGCTCACACTGCCACTCAGTTTAGTGTCATCTGCAAACGTGGAGATAGTACACTCAATTCCTGCACCCAAATCATTAATGTATATTGTAAAGAGCTGGGGTCCCAGCACTGAGCCCTGCGGCACTCCACTAGTCACTGCCTCCCATTTCGAAAAGGACCCATTTATCCCGACTCTCTGCTTCCTGTCTGCCAACCAATTCTCTATCCACGCCAGTACATTACCCCCAACACCATGTGCTTTGATTTTGCACACCAATCTCTTATGTGGGAACTTGTCAAAGGCCTTTTGAAAATCCAAATATACCACATCCACTGGTTCTCCCTTGTCCACTCTGCTAGTTACATCCTCAAAAAATTCTGGAAGATTTGTCAAGCATGATTTCCCCTTCATAAATCCATGCTGACTTGGACCGATCCTGTCACTGCTTTCCAAATGCGCTGCATCAATCAATAATTGATTCCAACATTTTCCCCACTACTGATTTCAGGCTAACCGGTCTATAATTTCCCATTTTCTCTCTCCCTCCTTTTTTAAAAAGTGGTGTGACATTAGCTACCCTCCAGTCCATAGGAACTGATCCAGAGTCGATAGACTGTTGGAAAATGATCACCAATGCATCCACTATATCTAGGGCCACTTCCTTAAGTACTCTGGGATGCAGACAATCAGGCCCCAGGGATTTGTCGGCCTTCAATCCCATCAATTTCCCCAACACAATTTCCCGCCTAATAAGGAGATCCTTCAGTTCCTCCTTCTCACTAGATCCTCGGTCCCCTAGTACATCCGGAAGGTCATTTGTGTCTTCCTTCGTGAAGACAGAACCAAAGTATTTGTTCAATTGGTCTGCCATTTCTTTATTCCGCATTATAACTTCACCTGAGTCCGACTGCAAGGGACCTACGTTTGTCTCCACTAATCTTTTTCTCTTCACATATCTATAGAAGCTTTTGCAGTCAGTTTTTATGTTCCCGGCAAGCTTCCTCTCGTACTTTATTTCCCCCTTCCTAATTAAACCCTTTGTCCGCCTCTGCTGAATTCTAAATTTTTCCCAGTTCTCAGGTTTGCTGCTTTTTCTGGCCAATTTATATGCCTCTTCCTTGGATTTAACACTATCCTTAATTTCCCTTGTTAGCCACGGTTGAGCCACCTTCTCTGTTTTATTTTTACTCCAGACAGGGATGTACAACTGTTGAAGTTCATCTATGTGATCTATAAATGTCTACCATTGCCTATCCACCGTCAACCCTTTAAATATCATTAACCAGTCTATTCTAGCCAATTCACGCCTCATGCCATTGAAGTTAGCTTTCCTTAAGTTTCGGACCCTAGTTTCTGAATTAACTGTGTCATTCTCCATCTTGATAAAGAATTCTACCATATTATGGTCACTCTTCCCCAAGGGGCCTCGCACAACAAGATTGCTAATTAGCCCCTTCTCATTACACATCACCCAGTCTAGGATGGCCAGCTCTCGAGTTGGTTCCTCGACATATTGGTCAAGAAAAACCATCCCTAATATACTCCAGGAAATCCTCCTCTACCGCATTGCTACCAGTTTGGTTAGCCCAATCTATATGTAAATTAAAGTCGCCCATGATTACTGCTGTACCTTTATTGCACACATCCCTTATTTCTTGTTTGATGCTGTCCCCAACCTCACTACTACTGTTTGGTAGCCTGTATACAATTCCCACCAGCTTTGAGAAAATCTGACCCCCTGTCAGTATTGTGAACACATCTTCTATATTTGGCAATGTATTGGGGACATTACCTTCTAGAACCTGCTTTACGGTTACTTTATAATCACTACATAATCTTACCTTACCATCGGACTTAGGTACAACAACGGGTGTAGCCCAATTACATCGATCTATCTTAGAAATAATGTTCTCAGTCTCTAGTCTTTTGAGTTCTTGCTCAACTTTCTCCTTGAGTGCATATGGTACGGAACGTGGCTTGCAGTAAAGCGATCTAGTGTCCTTCTGTATCCTGACACTCGCCTTGAAGCCTTGGATCAGACTGCCTGTTCCGCAGAACACCTTCGGATAATTCTTGATGACATCACCCGTTGACGCAAATCTCGTTTCAATACGAAAAATCTCACTTCAATCCAGCTTCATTGATCCCAAGCAACTTCTTCCTCGTAAGGCAGGCTTGTCTCCTGCCACTACTATTAGAGGCAAGCTCTGAACTTGATTCTTGTATTTCACCGGTTCGGTGATACAACCTACCACCGGAATGTTCTCTCCTGAGTAGCCTCGCATCGCTATCTTCGCTTTCTCCAATGGGAAATCCCGCAATTTGTCAAGGTATAGTGATTCCGGTACTACACTCACGGATGCACCAGTGTCGATTTCCATGGGTATCTTGAATTGTGCAACATCTATGTGGATTATGATACTTTTCAAATCGCTGTCCATTAACCTCGTGCTCCTGATGACGTTTAACTCTAACATCTGCATGTCCTGTTGTTGTTCTTCCATTCTATGTAGTCTCTGGGGATTTCTACGCAGAGCTTTGAAAGCTGGTTTACCTTTCAGTCGGCATGCCTTCACAAGATGCCCAGTTTTCCTGCAGAAGGAACACTCTGCCTTCACATATGGACAACTTTGAGCAATGTGTTGTCCCAGGCACGGATAGCAGGATGTCAATGCTCTGTTCCCATTTCCAGTTTCTGAGACTTTGGGGCCCCACCGCCTTTTACTTTGAACCTACAGGCGATTCACCTCGGTTGTCTGATGACTGAAATTAGAATGAAATTCTTGGGAATATTGGTCGGGCATGCTCATCGACCTAGCTGTCTGACAAGCTAAATCAAAAGTCAAATTAGGTGTCGTCAATAACTTTCTTCTGATCGCATCATTTTTCATCCCACAAACAAAGCGGTCTCAGTTCTGAAAGTCTCTGAAATTACAGTCAATTGATAACTTTTTTAATGCCACAATGTACTCACTGATATTTTCTTCGGCCTTCTGATTTCGTATTCCGAAACGATAACTTTCAGCAATTTCTAACGGAACGGGGCTGTAATGTTGTTCTTACTTAGTTAGAATCTGTTTCATCATTGTATCCTTTGGCTTGTCAGGCACAAGCAAATTTATCAGCATGTCATATAACTCTGACCTGGCCTCAGTTAAGAAAATAGCTCTTTTTCGTTCCAACATCGCCTGGTTATTGTCTTCATTACCAGGGATTTCGATGATATTATTTGCAGTGAAAAACATTTCTAGCCGATCCACATACACTCTGAAACTTTCACAGTCACGTTGAAATGCCCGATAACTCCCATAGGGGCAGCAATTTTGACTCTGGCAGTTTAACCAAGTGTGTTCGTAATTTACCTCAGATTTGTAACTGTTTCCAAAAACAGAGAAGCTCTCAAAGCCTCTCTGTCGGTTGACTGAATCCTTCAACAAAAATTTCAGCTTTGCATTATCCGATTACATCCCATTCTCGTTGCCAAATGTGATATCTTCAGAGAGCACACAACACACAACCTGTAAGATGGATGCAGGTTCTGGAAACATCTGACCTGCGGTCATCCCCCTGAAAAACAGATATACCATTTTGAGTACTGTTGAAGGGGATGACTCATCAGGGGAGGGCAGCAGCAGCCAAGTTCATGGCACCGTGGCTGGCTCTGCTGCACAGGACGGCAGGAAAAAGAGTGGGAGAGCGATAGTGATAGGGGATTCGATTGTAAGGGGAATAGATAGGCATTTCTGTGGTCGCAACAGAGACTCCAGGATGGTATGTTGCCTCCCTGGTGCAAGGGTCAAGGATGACTCAGAGCGGGTGCAGGACATTCTGAAAAGTGAGGGTGAACAGCCAGTTGTCGTGGTGCACATTGGTACCAACGATATAGGTAAAAACAGGGATGAGGTCCTACGAGACGAATTTAAGGAGCTAGGAGCTAAATTAAAACGTAGGACCTCAAAAGTAGTAATCTCGGGATTGCTACCAGTGCCACGTGCTAGTCAGAGTAGGAATCGCAGGATAGCTCAGATGAATACGTGGCTTGAGCAGTGGTGCAGCAGGGAGGGATTCAAATTCCTGGGGCATTGGAACTGGTTCTGGGGGATGTGGGACCAGTACAAACCGGACGGTCTGCACCTAGGCAGGACCGGAACCAATGTCCTAGTGGGAGTGTTTGCTAGTGCTGTTGGGGAGGAGTTAAACAAATATGGCAGGGGATAGGAACCAATGCAGGGAGACAGAGGGAAACAAAAAGGAGACAAAAGCAAAAGACAGAAAGGAGATGAGTAAAAGTGGAGGGCAGAGAAACCCAAGGCAAAAAACAAAAAGGGCCACTGCAGAGCAAAATTCTAAAGGGTCAAAGTGTAATAAAAAGGCAAGCCTGAAAGCTCGGTGCCTCAGTGCAAGGAGTATTCGGAGCACAGGAGAGGGCTCTGAGCTAGTTAGAATGGGTGAGAGCTCAGATGAACAAGATCCCAAGAAAGAATGCAAAAGGCAGGAGGCAACAGAGCAGAGTAGCACTGGGGTAAGTGTAAACCACAAGGTGATAGGAAGGAACAATATGTATGAATATAAAGGGGCTGCAGGAGGGGTCAAAACTAAAAATCATGGTTTAAAAACTAGTATTAAAACACTCTACCTAAACGCACGCAGCATTCGAAATAAAGTAAATGAGTTGACGGCACAAATCATTACAAATGGGTATGATTTGGTGGCCATTACAGAAACGTGGTTGCAGGGTGGCCAAGACTGGGAATTAAACATACAGGGGTATCTGACAATGCAGAAAGATAGACAAGAAGGGAAAGGAGGTGGGGTAGCTCTGTTAATAAAGGAAGATATCAGGGCAGTTGTGAGGGACGATATTGGCTCTAATGAACAAAATGTTGAATCATTGTGAGTGGAGATTAGAGATAGTAAGGGGAAAAAGTCACTGGTGGGTGTAGTTTATAAGCCCCCAAATAATAACTTCACGGTGGGGCGGGCAATAATCAAGGGAATAATGGAGGCATGTGAAAAAGGAACGGCAGTAATCATGGGGGATTTTAATCTATGTAACGATTGGTCAAATCAAATCGCACGGGGTAGCCTGGAGGAGGAATTCATAGAATGCATACGGGATTGTTTCTTCGAACAGTATGTTACAGAACCTACAAGGGAGCAGGCTATCTTAGATCTGGTCCTGTGTAATGAGACAGGAATAATAAACGATCTCCTAGTAAAAGATCCTCTCGGAATGAATGATCACAGTATGGTTGAATTTGAAATACAGATTGAGGGTGAGGAAGTAGTGTCTCAAACGAGTGTACTATGCTTAAACAAAGGGGACTACAGTGGGATGAGGGCAGAGTTGGCTAAAGTAGACTGGAAACACAGACCAAACGGTGGCACAATTGAGGAACAGTGGAGGACTTTTAAGGAGCTCTTTCATAGTACTCAACAAAAATATATTCCAGTGAAAAAGAAGGGCGGTAAGAGAAGGGATAACCAGCTGTGGATAACCAAGGAAATAAAGGAGAGTATCAAATTAAAAACCAATGCGTATAAGGTGGCCAAGGTGAGTGGGAAACTAGAAGATTGGGAAAATTTTAAACGAAAGCAAAGAATGACTAAGAAAGCAATAAAGAAAGGAAAGATAGATTACGAAAGTAAACTTGCGCAAAACATAAAAATGGATAGTAAAAGCTTTTACAGATATATAAAATGGCAAAGAGTGACTAAAGTAAATGTTGGTCCCTTAGAAGATGAGAAGGGGGATTTAATAATGGGAAATGTGGAAATGGCTGAGACCTTAAACAATTATTTTGCTTCGGTCTTCACAGTGGAAGACACAAAAACCATGCCAAAAATTGCTGGTCACAGGAATGTGGGAAGGGAGGACCTTGAGACAATCACTATCACTAGGCGGGTAGTGCTGGACAGGCTAATGAGACTCAAGGTAGACAAGTCCCCTGGTCCTGATGAAATGCATCCCAGGGTATTAAAAGAGATGGCGGAAGTTATAGCAGGTGCATTCATTATAATCTACCAAAATTCTCTGGACTCTGGGGAGGTACCATCGGATTGGAAAGCAGCTAATGTAACGCCTCTGTTTAAAAAAAGGGGCAGACAAAAGGCAGGTAACTATAGGCCGGTTAGTTTAACATCTGTAGTGGGGAAAATACTTGAAACTATCATTAAGGAAGAAATAGCGGGACATCTAGATAGGAATAGTGCAATCAAGCAGACGCAGCATGGATTCATGAAGGGGAAATCATGTTTAACTAATTTACTGGAATTCTTTGAGGATATAACGAGCATGGTGGATAGAGGTGTACCGATGGATGTGGTGTATTTAGATTTCCAAAAGGCATTCGATAAGGTGCCACACAAAAGGTTACTGCAGAAGATAAAGGTACGCGGAGTCAGAGGAAATGTATTAGCATGGATAGAGAATTGGCTAGCTAACAGAAAGCAGAGGGTCGGGATAAATAGGTCCTTTTCGGGTTGGAAATCGGTGGTTAGTGGTGTGCTACAGGGATTGGTGCTGGGACCACAACTGTTTACAATATACATAGATGACCTGGAAGAGGGGACAGAGTGTAGTGTAACAAAATTTGCAGATGACACAAAGATTAATGGGAAAGCGGGTTGTGTAGAGGACAGATAGAGGCTGCAAAGAGATTTAGATAGGTTAAGCGAATGGGCTAAGGTTTGGCAGATGGAATACAATGTCGGAAAGTGTGAGGTCATCCACCTTGGGAAGAAAAACAGTAAAAGGGGATATTATTTGAATGAGGAGAAATTACAACATGCTGCGGTGCAGAAGGATCTGGGGGTCCTTGTGCATGAATCCCAAAAAGTTAGTTTGCAGGTGCAGCAGGTAATCAGGAAGGCGAATGGAATGTTGGCCTTCATTGCGAGAGGGATGGAGTACAAAAGCAGGGAGGTCCTGCTGCAACTGTACAGGGTATTGGTGAGGCCGCACCTGGAGTACTGCACCTGGAGTTTGGTCACCTTACTTAAGGAAGGATATACTAGCTTTGGAGGGGGTACAGAGACGATTCACTCGGCTAATTCCGGAGATGAGGGGGTTATCTTATGATGATAGATTGAGTAGACTGGGTCTTTACTCGTTGGAGTTCAGAAGGATGAGGGGTGATCTTATAGAAACATTTAAAATAATGAAAGGGATAGACAAGATAGAGGCAGAGAGGTTGTTTCCACTGGTCGGGGAGACTAGAACTAGGGGGCACAGCCTCAAAATACAGGGGAGCCAATTTAAAACCAAGTTGAGAAGGAATTTCTTCTCCCAGAGGGTTGTGAATCTGTGGAATTCTCTGCCCAAGGAAGCAGTTGAGGGTAGCTCATTGAATGTATTCAAGTCACAGATAGATAGATTTTTAACCAATAAGGGAATTAAGGATTACAGGGAGCGGGCGGGTAAGTGGAGCTGAGTCCACGGCCAGATCAGCCATGATCTTGTTGAATGGCGGAGCAGGCTCGAGGGGCTAGATGGCCTACTCCTGTTCCTAATTATTATGTTCTTATGTTCTGGGAAAGGCTGTGAAGTGACACATATAAATTGAAATCTTAGCTGAATGCTGTATTTTGGGAATGTGTGGTTTATGTGGAACAAACCACCATTTAATTCAACTGCAATGACTCACTGGTATCGCAGGTGCAAATGAGTCATAACAGCTGTGACATGAGAGTCTTATTCTGTGTGAACCACCAATCCACAAAATTGTACCATTTTCCAAAATGTTACAACAGCAATTATTCATGAGTTTCTGAGTAAGTTTGCTCTGTTGTTTTAAAAAGCACTACACACATGACTACAGAACAACAACTGTTATGTAAGACTTGCCACCAGAGGCGCACCTGTGGGAGACCTAAGGGTCTTACCCTGGGCAAGCAGGTATAAAAGGCATGCTGCCTCCCCACTCTGGAGTTACAATAAAGAGACCAAGGTTACAACAGTTTGAGCTTAAGATATACAGTCTTGTGGAGTTATTCTAAAGGTAACAATTGGCAATGAGTAACAGATCACGAACTTTCACGCAGTTATGGTTGCTGTTGGTATTCTTGAGAGATTTGTTGAAGTGGATGATTGGGAGGCCTTCGTTGAGTGTCTTGACCAGTACTTCGTGGCCAACGAGCTGGAAAAGGCAGAAACCACGATCAAGTGCAGGGCGATTCTCCTCGCCGTTTGCGGGTCCACGATATATGGCCTCATCAAAAATCTGCTCTCACTGACGAAACCAACAGACAAGACGTATGAAGAGTTGTCCACACTGGTTCGGGAACACTTCAAGCTGAAGGAGAGCATCTTAATGGCCAGGTATCGCTTTTATACGCACCACCGCTCCGAGGACCAGGATGTGGCGAGCTATGTCGCCGACCTAAGACGCCTTGCGGGACCGTGCGTATTTGCTGTATTTTTGGGGGAAATGTTGTGGGATGTTTTCGGTGCTTGGAATCGGCCACGAGGTCATTCTTCGCAAACTGCTATCTGCTGAATCTCTAGATCTGAGCAAGGCCATCATGATAGCCCAGGCTTTTATGTCCACGAACGATAACACTACACAGATATCATTGCAGCATCGGAACTCACCAGCAAGTACTGTCCATAAAATAATGCCTTCAGCAGGTAGAACTGTACATGGCAGGTCCTACACGCCCACAGAGTCCAGACCTAGGATGACTCAGAGTCGGCCGTGCAGTGTGAATGAGAATCCATTAGCACCGTGTTGGCGCTGCGGGGGTAATCATCAAGCCCATCAATGTCGATTCAAGCATTACGTGTGGAACAATGGGGCATCTCCAGTGAATGTGCAGACGTGCTGTGACTCACCACGTGGCAGAGTCAGCAGAAGATGACCAATCCGGCGCGGATCATGCTGAACGACTAAGAGAGGCAACTCAACCTGAGGCTGAAGAGGAAGTTTATGGGGTACATACCTTCACCACCAAAAGCCCTCCGATAATGTTAAAAGTCAAAGTAAACGTTATCCAGTTTCCATGGAATTGGACACGGGGGCGAGTCAGTCAATTATGAGCCAGAAGGCTTTTGAGAAACTGTGGGGCAACAAGGCACAGAGGCCAAAACTAAGTCCAATCTACACCAAGCTGTGCACTTACACCAAAGAGCTCATACCAGTCATTGGCAGTGCGGCAGTGAAGGTATCGTACGATGGAGTTGTGCATGATTTACCGCTGGATTGTACCAGGCGATGGCCCAACGCTGTTCGGCAGAAGCTGGCTGGGAAAGATCCGATGGAACTGGGACGACATCAAAGCACTGTCTTCGGAGGATGACGCCTCGTGCGCCCAAGTGCTAAACAAATTCCCGTCATTATTCGAGCCAGCCATCGGCAACTTCACAGGTGCCAAAATGCAGATCTATCTAGTCCCTGATTGATGCACGACCCGTTCATTACAAGGCCTGAGCGGTTCCATACATGATGTGAGAGAAAGTTGAGATCGAGCTGGACAGATTTCAACGAGAGGGTATCATATCAGCAGCCAAGTTCAACGAGTGGGCCAGTCCAATTGTTCCGGTGTTGAAGAGCGATGGGACGGTCAGAATCTGCGGGGCCTACAAGGTAACGATCAACCGAGTCTCGTTACAGGATCAGTACCCACTACCCAAAGCGGATAACCTGTTTGCAAAGCTAGCAGGGGGGAAGTCGTTCACCAAGCTAGATCTAACCTCTGATTAAATGACACTGGAGCCGGCTGAAACTTCGAAAAAATTGACATGCATCAACACACACAGAGGACTGTTCATATACCACAGATGCCCCTTTGGGATTCGTTCGGTAGTGGCCATCTTCCAGAGGAACATGGAGAGTCGGCTGAAATCGGTTCCATGCACCGTGGTGTTCCAAGACAATATCTTGATCACTGGCCGCAACACCACCGAACACTTGCACAACCTAGAAGAAATTCTCAAGCGACTGGACAGAGTGGGACTCAGGCTGAAGTGCTCCAAGTGAGTTTTCCTGGTGTCAGAGGTCAAATTTCTGGGGAGAAAGATTGCGGCAGACAGCATCAGACCCATGGACTCCAAGACGGAGGCCATCAAGAATGCACCCAGATCACAGAATGTGACGGAGCTGCGTTCGTTCCTGGGACTCCTCAATTATTTTGGTAACTTTCTACTGGGGTTGAGCACTTTGCAGGAACCATTGCATTTATTGCTGCACAAGGGTGATGACTGGGTTTGGGGTAAAGCTCAAGAGACAGCCTTTAACAAGGCCAGAAACTTGCTATGTTCCAACAAGTTACTTGTATTGTATGACCCGTGTAAACGTTTAGTTCTAGCTTGTGATGCATCTTCGTACAGGGTCGATTTTGTGTTACAGCAAGCCAATGGGTCAGGCAAACTGTAACCGGTTGCATATGTGTCCAGAAGCTTATCTAAGGCTGAAAGAGCCTACAGTATGGTTGAAAAAGAAGCATTAGCATGCATATACGGGGTTAAGAAAATGCACCAATACCTATTTGGGCTCCGGTTCGAGCTCGAAACTGACCACAAGCCGTTCATTTCATTGTTCTCAGGAAGCAAAGGTATTAACACCAATGCTTCGTCCCGCATCCAAAGATGGACACTAACGTTATCTGCGTATGATTACGTAATCCACCACAGACCAGGCACGGAGAACTGTGCGGGGTGGAAATGGCACAACCCGCAGACTTGCTCCTTGTAATGGATGCTTTTGAGAGCGAGGGGTCACCCATCACGGCTCACCACATCAGGACCTGGACTAGCCAGGACCCAGTGCTATCACTAGTAAAAAGTTGTGTCCTTAATGGGAGCTGGTCGGCGGTCCCAGGAGAAATGCAAGCCGAAATTAAGCCGTTCCACTGATGCAAGGACGAAATATCCATCCATTCGGACTGCCTTCTATGGGGGAATCGTGTAATTTTGCCCAAAAAAAGGCAGGGAAACGTTTATACGCGACCTTCACAGTACCCACCCAGTCATGATGAAGGCTATCGCCAGGTCGCACGTTTGGTGGCCCGGCATTGACTCGGAATTGGAGTCATGCGTACACCAATGCAACACTTGCTCACAGTTGAGCAATGCACCAAGGGAGGCCCCACTGAGTCTGTGATCATGGCCCTCCAAACCGTGATCAAAGGTCCATGTAGATTTCGTTGGCCCCTTTCTAGGAAAGATGTTCCTAGCAGTAGTGGACGCTTACTCCAAATGGATTCAATGTACAATAATGTCATCATGTACGTCCACTGCCACCATTGACAGTCTCTGGGCCATGTTCACCACCCATCGTTTGCCTGATGTCCTTGTTAGTGACAATGGACCACGCTTCATCAGCTTAGAATTCAACGAGTTCATGACCCGCAATGGCATCAAGCATGTCAGGTCTGCGCCGTTTAAGCCTACATCCAATGGTCAAGCGGAACGGGCAGTCCAAACCATCAAGCAGAGCTTGAAACGCGTGATGAATGGTTCCCTGCAGACCCGGCTATCTCGGATTCTGCTCAGCTACCGCACGCGACCCCACTCGTGACCAAAAGCTTGGTCAAAGTGGTATCTTTTAAGGAGCGTCTTGAAGGAGGAAAAAGAGGTAGAGAGGCAGAGAGGTTTAGGCAGGGAGTTCCAGAGCTTAGGGTCGAGGCAACAGAAGGCACTGCCACCAATGGTTGAGCAATTATAATCCCTGGAACGGCCCGGGAAACATCACGGCACTCCCCAACCTGGGAGAGAACACCAACCTCAGGTCGGGGCTATAATCATCATCATCATAGGCAGTCCCTCGAAATCGAGGAAGACTTGCTTCCATTCCAAAAATGAGTTCTCAGGTGACTGTACAATCCAATATGGGAATTACAGTCTCTGTCATTGGTGGGACAGACAGTCGTTGAAGGAAAGGGTGGGTGGGGTTTCTGGTTTGCTGCACGCTCCTTCCGCTGCCTGCGCTTGTACACCGCATGTTCTCGGCGACAAGACTCGAGGTGCTCAGCGCCCTCCCGGTTGCTCTTCCTCCATTTAGGGTGGTCTAGGGCCAGGGATTCCCAGGTGCCGGTGGGGATGTTGCAATTTATCAAGGAGGCTTTGAGTGTGACCTTGAAACGTTTCCTCTGCCCACCTGGGGCTCGCCTGCCATGTAGGAGTTCCGAATAGAGCGTTTGCTTAGGGAATCTCGTGTCGGGCACGCGGATGATGTGGCCCGCCCAATGGAGCTGATCGAGTGTGGTCAGTGCTTCGATGCTGAGGATGTTGACCTGAACGAGAGCACTGATGTTGGTGCGTCTATCCTCCCAATGGATTTGCAGAATCTTGTGGAGGCAGCATTGGTGGTATTTCTCCGGCGCTTTGAGGTGCCTACTGTATATGGTCCACACCTCTGAGCCATGTGGAGAGCGGGTATCACTACAGCCATGTAGACCATAAGCTTGGTGCCAGATTTGAGGTCACTTCAAACACTCTCTTCCTCAAGCGACCGAAGGCTGCGCTGGTGCACTAGAGACGTTGTTGGATCTCGTCGTCGATGTCTGCCCTTGCTGATTGTAGGCTCCCGAGGTATGGAAAATGGTCCACGTTGTCCAAGGCCAGGCCATGGATTTTGATGACGGGGCTATTAGAGCTGGAGCTAGTCCCTGCAGGGAGCAGCGCGAGCCATTCCAAGAGTGCAACGGCTTCGAGGAGGGTGACTGGATTGACATCATCAGAATCCAGGTCAGTGATTGAACTGTGGGTGGGACCAGCAGCGGGGTCAGGGCCCTGGTGCAGGAGGAGAGGCAGTGAACAGCAGAAGAGCGGAAAAAGTTCGGGGCCCAGGAGTGGTGTGAGCGGGGCCCATGCGAGGCGAGAGTTTGTGGCCCAGGAAAGGCAAGTGTTCAGGGCGGTGGGGTCATGGCCCAGGAGTGGCAGAGTCGAGGAGCGGCGGGGTCATGGCCCAGGAGCAGCGGGGTCGTGGCCCAGGAGCGGCGGGGTCGTGGCCCAGGAGCGGCGGGGTCATGGCCCAGGAGCGGCGGGTTCATGGCCCAGGAGCGGCGGAGTCGAGGAATGGTGGGGTCGTGACCCAGGAGCAGCAGGGTCATGGCCCAGGAGCGGCGGGGTCATGGCCCGGGAGCGGCGGGGTCATGGCCCAGGAGCGGCGGGGTCGTGGCCCAGGAGCGGCGGAGTCGAGGAATGGTGGGGTCGTGACCCAGGAGCGGCGGGGTCGTGGCCCAGGAGCAGCGGGGTCATGGCCCAGGAGCGGCGGGTTCATGGCCCAGGAGCGGCGGAGTCGAGGAATGGTGGGGTCGTGACCCAGGAGCAGCAGGGTCATGGCCCAGGAGCGGCGGGGTCATGGCCCTGGAGCGGCGGGGTCATGGCCCAGGAGCGGCGGGGTCGTGGCCCAGGAGCGGCGGAGTCGAGGAATGGTGGGGTCGTGACCCAGGAGCGGCAGGGTCGTGGCCCAGGAGCAGCGGAGTCGAGGAATGGTGGGGTCGTGGCCCAGGAGAGGCGGGGTCGTGGCCCAGGAGCGGCGGGGCCATGGCCCAGGAGCGGCAGGGTCATGGCCCAGGAGTGGCGGGGTCATGGCCCAGGAGCGGCGGAGTCGAGGAATGGTGGGGTCATGGCCCAGGAGCAGCGGGGTCGTGGCCCAGGAGCGGCGGGGTCGTGGCCCAGGAGCGGCGGGGTCATGGCCCAGGAGCGGCGGGTTCATGGCCCAGGAGCGGCGGGGTCGTGGCCCAGGAGCGGCGGGGTCATGGCCCAAGAGCGGCGGGTTCATGGCCCAGGAGCGGCGGGGTCGTGGCCCAGGAGAGGCGGGGTCGTGGCCCAGGAGCGGCGGAGACGAGGAATGGTGGGGTCGTGACCCAGGAGCGGCGGGGTCGTGGCCCAGGAGCAGCGGAGTCGAGGAATGGTGGGGTTGTGGCCCAGGAGAAGCGGGGTCGTGGCCCAGGAGCGGCGGGGTCATGGCCCAGGAGCGGCAGGGTCATGGCCCAGGAGCGGCGGGGTCGAGGAATGGTGGGGTCGTGGCCCAGGAGAGGCGGGGTCGTGGCCCAGGAGCGGCGGGGTCATGGCCCAGGAGCGGCAGGGTCATGGCCCAGGAGCGGCGGGTTCATGGCCCAGGAGCGGCGGAGTCGAGGAATGGTGGGGTCGTGACCCAGGAGCGGCGGGGTCGTGGCCCAGGAGCGGCGGAGTCGAGGAATGGTGGGGTCGTGGCCCAGGAGAGGCGGGGTCGTGGCCCAGGAGCGGCGGGGTCATGGCCCAGGAGCGGCGGGGTAATGGCCCAGGAGCGGCGGGGTCATGGCCCAGGAGCGGCGGAGTCGAAGAATGGTGGGGTCATGGCCCAGGAGCAGCGGGGTCGTGGCCCAGGAGCGGCGGGGTCGTGGCCCAGGAGCGGCGGGGTCATGGCCCAGGAGCGGCGGGTTCATGGCCCAGGAGCGGCGGAGTCGAGGAATGGTGGGGTCGTGACCCAGGAGCGGTGGGGTCGTGGCCCAGGAGCGGCGGGGTCATGGCCCAGGAACGGCGGGGTCATGGTCCAGGAGCGGCGGGGTCATGGCCCAGGAGAGGCGGAGTCGAAGAATGGTGGGGTCATGGCCCAGGAGCAGCGGGGTCGTGGCCCAGGAGCGGCGGGGTCGTGGCCCAGGAGCGGCGGGGTCATGGCCCAGGAGCGGCGGGTTCATGGCCCAGGAGCGGCGGAGTCGAGGAATGGTGGTGTCGTGGCCCAGGAGAGGCGGGGTCGTGGCCCAGGAGCGGCGGGGTCATGGCCCAGGAACGGCGGGGTCATGGTCCAGGAGCGGCGGGGTCATGGCCCAGGAGAGGCGGGGTCGTGGCCCAGGAGCGGCGGAGTTGAGGAGCGGCGGGGTCATGGTCCAGGAGCGGCGGGGTCATGGCCCAGGAGCGGCGGGGTCATGGCCCAGGAGCGGCGGAGTTGAGGACCGGCAGGGTCGTGGCCCAGGAGCGGCGGAGTCGAGGAATGGTGGGGTCGTGGCCCAGGAGCGGCGGGGTCATGGCCCAGGAGCGGCGGGGTCAAGGAATGGTGGGGTCGTGGCCCAGGAGCGGTGGGATCATGGCCCAGGAGCGGCGGGGTCATGGCCCAGGAGCGGCGGAGTTGAGGAGCGGCAGGGTCGTGGCCCAGGAGCGGCGGAGTCGAGGAATGGTGGTGTCGTGGCCCAGGAGAGGCGGGGTCGTGGCCCAGGAGCGGCGGGGTCATGGCCCAGGAACGGCGGGGTCATGGTCCAGGAGCGGCGGGGTCATGGCCCAGGAGAGGCGGAGTCATGGCCCAGGAGCAGCGGAGTTGAGGAGCGGCGGGGTCATGGTCCAGGAGCGGCGGGGTCATGGCCCAGGAGCGGCGGGGTCATGGCCCAGGAGCGGCGGAGTTGAGGACCCGCGGGGTCGTGGCCCAGGAGCGGCGGAGTCGAGGAATGGTGGGGTCGTGGCCCAGGAGCGGCGGGGTCGTGGCCCAGGAGCGGCGGGGTCAAGGAATGGTGGGGTCGTGGCCCAGGAGCGGTGGGATCATGGCCCAGGAGCGGCGGGGTCATGGCCCAGGAGCGGCGGGGTCATGGCCCAGGAGCGGCGGAGTTGAGGAGCGGCAGGGTCATGGCCCAGGAGCGGCGGAGTCGAGGAATGGTGGGGTCGTGGCCCAGGAGCGGCGGGGTCATGGCCCAGGAGCGGCGGGGTTAAGGAATGGTGGGGTCGTGGCCCAGGAGCGGTGGGATCATGGCCCAGGAGCGGCGGGGTCATGGCCCAGGAGCGGCGGAGTTGAGGAGCGGCAGGGTCATGGCCCAGGAGCGGCGGAGTCGAGGAATGGTGGGGTCGTGGCCCAGGAGCGGCGGGTTCATGGCCCAGGAGCGGCGGGTTCATGGCCCAGGTGCGGCGGGTTCATGGCCCAGGACCGGCGGGGTCGTGGCCCAGGAATGGCGGAGTCGAGGAATGGTGGGGTCATGGCCCAGGAGCGGCAGGGTCGTGGCCCAGTAGCGGCGGAGTTGAGGAGCGACAGGGTCATGTTCTAGGAGCGCCGGGGTCATGGCCTAGGAACGGCAAGATCGGAGTCGAGGAGTGGCGGGATCATGGCCCAGGAACGGCGGAGTCGAGGAATGGCAAGGTTGGAGTCGAGGAGCCCAGCCGCAAGGCAGAGGCCCAGGAGCAGCGCAGCATATAACAACAGCGAGGTCAGGGCCCAGGGAAGATACAGCACGGGCCAGCCCACACTGCAATCTATGACAATAGGAGTATGTGTGCATACTAGGTCCGTGCAGCAGAGCTGGTCTCCAGTCGCCTTGGTTAACCCTTGCCATTGGACCAAGACCTAGCTCTGTCAAGCCCGTGTGGTGGTTGGTGTGCAACAACCACTCAACATTAAAATAATTCACACACAGGCATCTTCCACCCTTCAGGATGTAGTTCGGGAAACACTTCTGAACTCATCTCTTTTTGGCATGGAAGCGGGTCATCCTCGACACAAGGGACTGCCTAATACTATAACCAGGGATTTTCAAGAGAGCAGAATTAAAGAAGTGCAGTCATCTCCGGGGGTTGTGGAGCTGGAAGAGATTAGAGATAGGGAGGGGCGAAGTCATGGAGGGATTTGAAAATAAGGATGAGAATTTTGAAATCGAGGCATTGCTTAACCGGAAGCCAATTTAGGTCAGCGAGCACAGGCAGGGGTGATGGGTGAGCGGGACTTGGTGCGAGTTAGAACATGGGCAGCCGAGTTTTGGATCACCTCTAGTTTATGTAGGGTAGAATGTGGGAGGCCAGCCAGGAGTGCGTTGGAATAGTCAAGTCTAGAGGTAGCAAAGGCATGGATGAGGGTTTCAAGCAGCAGACGAGCTGAGGCAATGGCGGAGACGGGCGATGTTACGGAGGTGGAAATAGACGGTCTTAGTTATGCTGTGGATATGTGGTCGAAAGCTCATTTGTGTCAAATATGACACCAAGGTTATGAACAGTCTGGTTCATCCTCAGACAGAAGTTGGGGAGAGGGATGGAGTCAGTGGCTAGGGAATGGTGCTTGTGGCGGGGACCAAAAACAATGGCTTCGGTCTTCCCAATATTCAATTGGAGAACATTTCTACTCATCCAGAACTGGACGTCGGACAAGCCGTCTGACAGTTTAGAGACCATGGAGGGGTCGAGAGAAGTGGTAATGAGGTAGAGCTGGGTGTCATCAGTGTACCTGTGGAAACTGATGGTAGCATAATGGTTATGTTACTGGGCTAGTAATTTAGAAGCCTGGACTAATAATCTGGTGACATGTGTTCAAATTCCACCATGGCAGCTGGAGAGTTTAAATTCAGTTAATTAAATGAACCTGAGATAAAAAGCTGGTATCAGTAATAGTGACCATGAAACTACTCGATTGTCGTTAAAAACCCATCCTTACCTGGTCTGGCATATATGTGACTCCAGACTTTTAACTGCCCCCGAAATTACTTAGCAAGCCACTCGGTTGTGCCAAACCACTACGAAAAAAAAAATAATTTACATAAAAAATAATAGGTAGCAATTTCAGGCACAACAAAGGCAGACCCAGCTGAATCATCCCTGCAAAGTCCTCCTCACTAACATCTGGGGACTTGTGCCAAAATTGGGAGAGCTATCCCACAGACTAGTTAAGCAACAGCCTGACATAGTCATACTCACAGAATCATGCCTTTCAGCCAATGTCCCAGAATCCTCCATCGCTATTGATGGGAATATCCTGTCCTATCAACAGGACAGACTCACCAGAAATGGCGGCACAGTGGTTTACAGTCAGGAAGGAGTGGCCCTGGGAGTCCTCAACATTGACTCCAGACTTCAAGAAATCTCATGGCTTCAGGTCAAGCATGGGTGGGCATGGAAACCTCCTGCTGATTACCACCTACCATCCTCCCTCAACTGATGAATCAGTATGCCTCCATGTTGAACACCACTTGGAAGAAGCACTGAAGGTAGCAAGGGCACAGAATGTACTCTGGTTGAGGGACTTCAAAGGCCATCACTAAGAGTGGCTCGGTAGCACCACTACTGACCGAGCTGGCCGAGTCCTGAAGGACATAGCTGCCAGACTGGGCCTGCAGCAGTTGGTGGGAGAACAAACATGAGGGAAAAACCTACTTGGCCTCGTCCTCATCAATCTACCTATCGCATGTGTCCATGACTGTATTGGTAGCAGTGACTTCCGCACAATCCTTGTGGAGACAAAGTCCCATCTTCACACTGAGGACACCCTCCATCATATTGTGTGGCACTATCACCGTACTAAATGGGATAGATTCAGAACAGATCTAGCAGCTCAAATCTGGGTGACCATGAGGCATTGTGGGCCATCAGCAGCAGCAGAATTGTATTCCAACACTATCTATAACCTCATGGCCCGGCATGTCCCTCAATCTACCATTACCATCAAGCCAGAGGTCCAACCCTGGTTTAATAAGGCGTGTCGAAGAGCTTGCTTGAAGCAGCATGTACCTAAAAATGAAATGCCAACTTGGGGAAGCTGCAACACAGGACTACATGCATCCTAAACAGTGGAAGCAGCATGATATAGATAGAGCTAAGCGATCCCATAGCCAACAGATCAGATCAAAGCTCTGCAGTCCTGCCACATCCAGTCGTGAATGGTGGTGGACAATTAAACAACTAATGGGTGAAGGATATTTCATGAGCATCCCCATCCTCAATTATGTTGAAGCCCAGCACGCGAGTGCAAAAGATAAGGCTGAAGCATTGCAACCATCTTCAGCCAGCAATGTCGAGTGGTTGATCTATCTCGGCCTCTTCCTAAGGTTCCCACAGTCACAGAAGCCAATCTTCAGCCAATTCGATTCACTCCACATGATGTCAAAGAAACGGCTGAGCGCATTTGATACAGCAAAGGCTATGGGCCTCGACAACATCCTGCCTTTTGTGCTGAAGACTTGTGCTCCAGTATTAGCTGCGCCTCTGGCCAAGCTGTTCCAGTACAGCTGCAACACTGGCATCAATCTGACATGTGGAAAACTGCCCAAGTATGTCCTGTCCACAAAAAGCAGGACAAATCCAATCCGGCCAATTACCGCCCCATCAGTCTACTCTCACTCATAAGCATGACGATGGAAGATGTCATCGAAAGTGCTATCAGGCGGCACTTATGTAGGGGGTGGTGGGTTTGCCAGCCTTTTCTGACCTTGACAGTTTGAATCATCCCACTCCCTGGTTCTAGGGCTTGGAATTATTTAGGGGATGTGATAGATGTAGACAGACAACTGTTTGGTGCAAGAACAAATATTTTATTTAGAAAATAGCACACTACACTAATTAACTTAATAGCATATAACAAAATGTACAGAAAAAGGGGGAGAATGTACACGCAACGGGTACAGAGGTTTGCAGTGGAAAAAAACACCTTCCATCACTACACTAACTAAGTTAGGCTCTGAAATTGCTGGGACTATGCTCATCAAAGGATTTCTCCACAGGTTAGAGCAGTTGCACACTGCTTTCTCTCTCCTCAATCTTGTGGACTCTTTGGCTGGTTGCAGTGTCTTCGGTATTAGCACTGGTCGACAGTTTGATGGTAAATAAGTTTTTTCCCTTGAGTCAGCGCTGGATGATTGTTGGTTTTTCAGTGACTCCGAGGCTTCTTGTTAGGTTCTTCTTGTTGCGTTGCTGTAACCTCGTGTGGCAAGTTAGATGTTTCAAAGCCAGAGTCAAAGAGCCCAGAGTCCAAGTGCTTTTCCAGAGTGTTCTCGGGTACGTTTCTTCAAAAGTGTTTCCTCAGCCCAAAAGTTACCACTCAAGCTACCAGCAAGGCCCCCAGTTATACCTGAGAGGCTGCTTAAACTTTTGCGCCAAAACTCGGGTGCACAATTGATTTTTGATGACTGCTTTTGTGCGATTTTGGCAGGCTGATCAACTCTAATGTGATCCCTTTGTGAGAATTTTGGTGGGCTGACTGAGTATTAGCATGATACAAGATTCCCAAAGGTGTTGTTGGGGTTTTCAAATAGTGCTGTTAGAATGTAATCAGGTCTTGATACTGTCCATTGTGTGTTTTGCTGATGCCAGGATTTTTCTGTAAAGCCGTTTTAAGAACTATTAAAATATGTATGCATCTGGGTCCCTGGTAAGTAGGCTTTTGTTAGACGGCTTTGTTTCCCTTGGGCCTGCCTCCCAGATGGGTTAGCAGTCCTATAAGGATCCCATTTCCCTATGCAGACCCAGCATACAATTTAAAATATCCAAACTCAATCTAAAAGCCCTAGTTTAGTCCAAAGACACCTAATAGTGAGATATTTCTGTCCACATTTCTCCTCCAAAAGTCTAACACAGTTCCCCTTTTAAATTCCAGACACATGTCCATTGAGTAGGGGGTCACAGAATTTTGTGAATCCTACACTTATTCATCAATAACCTGCTCACTGAAGTTCAGTTTCAGTTCCGCCAGGATCACTCAGTTCCACATCTCATTTCAGCCGTGTTTCAAACATGGACAAAAGAGCTGAATTCCAGAGGTGAGGTGAGAGTGACTGCCCTTGACATCAAGGCAGCATTAGATCAAGTGTGGCATCAAGGAGCCCTAGTAAAACTGAATTCAATGGGAATGAGGGGGAAAGCTCTCCACTGGCTGGAGTTATACCTAGCACAACAGAAGATGGTTGTGGTTGTTGGAGGCCAATCATTTCAGCCCCAGGACATCATTGCAGGAGTTCCTCAGGGCAGTGTCCTCGGCCCAACCATCTTCAGTTGCTTCATCAATGACCTTCCTTCCATCATAAGGGTCGAAGTTGAGATATTCGCTGATGATTAGTATTCAGTTCCATTCGCAATTCCTCAGATAATGGAGCAGTTCATGCCCGCGCGCAACAAGTCCTGGATGACATTCAGGCATGAGCGAATAAGTGGGAAATAACATTCGCAACACACAAGTGCCAGGCAATGACCATCTCCAACAAGAGAGAGTCTAACCACCGCCCCTTGAAATTCAATGGCATCATCCTCGCAGAATCCTCCACCATCAATATCCTGGGGGTCACCATTGACCAGAAACTTAACTGAACTAGCCATGTAAATACTGTGGCTTCAAGAGCAGGTCAGATGCTGGGTATTCTGCATGAGTGTCTCACCTCCTGACTCTGCAAATCCTTTCCACCATCTACAAGGCACAAGTCAGGAGTGTGATGGAATACTCGCCACTTGCCTGGATGTATACAGCTCCAACAACACTCAAGACGTTCAACACCATCCAAGACAAAGCAGCCCATTTGATTGGCACCCCATCCACCACCTTAAACTCTCATTACCTCCACCACCAGCGCACCGTCGCTGCAATGTGCACCATTTACAAGATGCACTGCAGCAACTCATCAAGGCTTCTTCAACAGCACTTCCCAAACCCGTGACGTCTACCATGTAGAAGGACAAGGGCAGCAGGCGCAAGTTCCCCTCCAAGTTTCACACCACCCTGACTTGGAAATGTATTGCCGTTCCTTCATCGTCGCTGGGTCAAAATCCTAGAACTCCCTTCCAAATAGCACTATGTGGGTACCTTTACCACAAGGCGGCTCACCACCACCTTCTCAAAGGCAATTGGGGAAGGGCAATAAATGCTGGCCTTGCCAACGACGCCCACATCCCAGAAACTTTTTTTAAATGACTGGAAAAAAAATGGTTCAAAACCTTCTTCCATTGTTAACTTTTGTTAGTACTGTGTACTAAACTGTAATGTTTGGATTATAAGTGGGATAAACCTTTTTCGTCAATTTTTTTACAGAAATCATCTTAACTATACAACATTTCCCAGCAACATGGTAGTTAAGTATTTGCCTCTGTGAATCATATAGCTGGCACTATATGAGCTACTTTTGCTGTGATCACTAGTCACTGTACCAGAAACGCAATGAAGCTGCAAAACTTATTTTGGAGAATGAGGCTTGCTTTGTTCTTCATTCACAAACACCCCAATATAACTGCACCGCCCCCCCCCCCCCCCACCCTGCCACCCCACCGCCTCCCCTCTGCAAAATAATTATTCTGCAGTTTGGTTCATTTCTGTAGAAATGTTTGTGTGAAAAGTTCAACTGACAAAAACAGTCATTTATTTAGAAACTTTCTGAATCAACAATGGATATTTAAGATGCCAAGAGAATGGAGCTTGTGCGTTAATAATGTTCCAAAATCAATGAATTATCAATATGCTGCCAAAACATTATTGGAATGATCTACACAAGTGTAACTACAGCCCCAGTTTGCCTTTCTATCAGATTTAGACTTTGGAGATACATCAACTACCCTAAGTAGAAACTTCTTGTATGTGGACAAAACTGTATTCCCTTCCATCTTTGAATTTAAATGTACATTGGTAATTGAGACCCATTGAAGCATAAAAATGTTACAGCACAGAAGAAGGCATTTTGGCCATTGTAAGTGTGCCAGCGTTGTGCTTGAACAGTCCAAAATTAATCCCACTGCCCTGCTCTTTCCTCATAGTACTGTATCTTCCTGTGCATAAAATATTTACTCCATTTTCTTCTTACGTTTCCTACATCACAGCAGTGACTACACTTCAAAAAGTACTTCATTGACCATAAACGCTTTGGGACGTCTGGTGGTCATGAAAGGTGCTATATAAATGCAAGTCTTTCTTTCTTTTTCTGTCTTAAAAGATTCAGTGGTCTTCAATTACTGCCTGTGGCAAAGCTTTTCATGCTTTAGCAACTCTCTAAAAGAAATTTACGTTAACCTTTCTGCTCAATCTCTCATTGACAACCCCTCTTACTGATTCTGCCAACAAAGTAAATAGTCTTTCCCTATTTTCCTTGTTGGCTACACAGAGAACAAAACTGACAACTAAATATTGCAGGATATAACATATTTAGGAAGGAAGAAGGGGAGGTGGAGTAAGTGTACTAGTTAAAGATAACATAATGGCAGTAGAAAAAAGGATGTAACTAGTAGTAAGATAGATACAGAATCCAAATGGATTGAGTTAAACGATAAGGGAGGAGAAATTGCGTGGCGCCCCATTTGGGGTGATAACTTTTGCAGTAGCACTAAAGTATCGCCGATCATTATGAGTGACTCTGACACAAA
Source organism: Pristiophorus japonicus (assembly GCF_044704955.1). Lineage (NCBI taxonomy): Eukaryota > Metazoa > Chordata > Chondrichthyes > Pristiophoridae > Pristiophorus > Pristiophorus japonicus. Next base: position 354,822,941 of record NC_091977.1, read on the forward strand.
GTTCTGGGTTAGCGCTCCAGGAAGAAAATGGAGTGCTAAATCAAGCACTACCACTTCCTTTGGAGCACTAAAGCCGATAAGAGGAGCAGTAGCAGCGCAGCACTGCTCAATGTCGAGGCAGCACAGCCTGGAATGGAGACTCCTTCCTCCTTTAAAGGGAAGGGCCAATGCTGCAGACTCTGCGTGAAGTCGATGTCCCTCATTGCTGACGGCAACCGCGATCCACAGCAATTAGCTCCAAGCACTCTAACATAGTGCAGCGCCGATCAATCGCGGCAGATCAAATTGTATAAAAAACCTACGCGCTGAAAAGATATTTTTTACTTACCCGCCCATCATCACCTTTAAATAGCGCTCCCCAAGCGGCCGACCTACCTAACACCGCCTCCTGAAGCTGCCGGTGTTGATGCCCAGCGATGCTGCAGGGGGGGAACTGAGTTCAGGTTACCACCATCGGCTGTAGAGAGAGCTTTAAACTATCTACTTGGTGTGGGGGAGGATTTAGGTGAGCGAAAATGTAAAAAGTCAAAGAATAAGGAGAAGGCAATAGAGCAGGGTAGCACTGGGGGAAATGAAAACCAGAGCGTGACAGGAAGGGACAGAGTGTATAAACATAACGGTGAATCAAAAAGTGGGGTCAAAGCAGGAAAAAATGGTAAGAAAACAAATTTAAAAGCACTTTATCTGAATGCAAGTAGCATTCATAACAAAATAGATGAGTTGACGGCACAATTAGATACAAATGGGTATGATCTGATAGCCATTACAGAGATGTGGTTGCAAGGTGACCAGGACTGGGAACTAAATATTTAGGAGTATTTGACAATTTGGAAGGAGAGACAGAAAGGTAAAGGAGGTGGGGTAGTACTGTTAATAAAGGATGAGATTAGTGCATTTGTTAGAAACAATATTGGCTCAGAAGATGTTGAATCATTTGGGTGGAGATAAGGAATAATAAGGGGAATAAGTCACTGGTGGGCATAGTCTATAGGCCTCTAACAGTAGCTACACTGTTGGACGGAGTATAAATCAAGAAATAATGGAGGCTTGTAACAAAGGAATGGCAATAAGCATGGGCAATTTTAAACTTCATATTGATTCGTCTAAGCAAATTGGCCAGGTTAGCCTTGAGGAAGAGTTCATAGATTGTATCCGGGATAGTTTCCTTGAACAGTATGTTGCAGAACCAGGGAGCAGGCTGTCTTAGATCTGGTACTGCGTTATGAGACAGGATTAATAAATGATTTCGTAGTAAAGGATCCTCTAGGAGGAAAGTTGGTTCTCAAACCAGTGGTCTAATCTTAAATAAAGGAGACTTCAAAGGTATGAGGGCAGTGTGGGCTAAAGTGGACTGGGAAAATAGATTAAAGTATGGGATGGTTGATGAGCAGTGGCAGACATTTAAGGAGATATTTCATAACACGCAGCAAAAATATATCCCAATGAGAAGGAAAGACTGTAAGAGAAGGGATAACCAATTGTGGCTAACTAAGGAACTAAAGGATGGTATCAAATTGAAAACAAGGGCATACAATGTGGCCAAGACTGGTGGGAGGCCAGAGGATTGGAAAACTTTTAAAAGCCGGCAAAGAATGACTAAAAAAATGATAGAGGTAAGATAGATTATGAAAGTAAACTAGCACGAAATATAAAAAAGATAGTAAGAGTTTCTACAGGTATATAAAAAGGAAAAGAGTGGCTAAAGTAAATGTTGGCCCCCTAGAGAATGAGACTGGGGAATTAATAATGGAGAACAGGGAAATGGCAGAGATGTTGAACAAATATTTCATATCGGTCTTCACGGTAGAAGACACTAAAAACATCCCAATAGTGGATAATCAAGGGGCTATAGGGAGGGAGGAACTTAATACAATCACAATCACTAAAGAAGAAGTACTCGGTAAAATAATGACTAAAGGCGGAAAAGTTCCCTGGACCTGATGGCTTACATCCTAGGGTCTGAAAAGAAGTGGCTGCAGAGATAGTGGATGCATTGGTTGTAATCTACCAAAATTCCCTGGATTCTGGGGCAGTCCCAGTGAATTGAAAAACTGCAAATGTAATGCCCCTATTTAAAAAAGGAGGCAGACAAAAAGCAGGAAACTATAGACCAGTTAGCCTAACATCTGTCATTGGGAAAATGCTGGAGTCCATTATTAAGGAAGCAGTCGTGGGACATTTGGAAACGCATAATTCAATCAAGCAGAGTCAGCATGGTTTTTATGAAAGGAAAGTCGTGTTTGACAAATTTGCTGGAGTTCTTTGAGGATGTAACGAGCAGGGTGGATAAGGGGGAACCAGTGGATGTGGTGTATTTGGATTTCCAGAAGGCATTCGATAAGGTGCCACATAAAAGGTTACTGCACAAGATAAAAGTTCACGGTGTTGGGGTAATATATTAGCATGGATAGAGGTTTGGCTAACTAACAGAAAATAGTTGGGGAAAATGGGTCATTTTCCAGTTGGTAAACAGTAATTAGTGGGGTGCCGCAGGGATCGGTGCTGGATCCTCAACTATTTACAATCTATATTAATGATTTGGATGAAGGGACCGAGTGTAATGTAGCCAAGTTTGCTGATGATACAAAGATGGGTGGGAAAGCAAATTGTGAGGAGGACACACAAAATCTGCAAAGGGATATAGATAGGCTAAGTGAGTGGGAAAACATTTGGCAGATGGAGTATAATGTGGGGAAATATGAGTTTATCCACTTTGGCAGAAAAAATAGAAAAGCAAATTATAATTAAAATGGAGAAAAATTGCAAAGTGCTGCATTGCAGATAGACCTGGGGGTCATGTGCATGAAACACAAAAAGTTAGTATGCAGGTACAGCAAGTAATCAGGAAGGCAAATGGAATGTTGGCCTTTATTGCAAGGGGAATGGAGTATAAAAGAAGAGAAGTCCTGCTATAACTGTACAGGGTACTGGTGAGGCCACACCTAGAGTACTGTTTTGGTCTCTGTATTTAAGGAAGGATATACTTGCATTGGAGGCTGTTCAGAGAAGGTTCACTTGGTTGATTCCAGAGATAAGGGAGTTGACTTATGAAGAAAGGTTGAGTAGATTGGGCCTATACACATTGGAGTTCAGAAGAATGAGAAGTGATCTTAAAGAAACATATAAGATAATGAGAGGGCTCGACAAGCTGGATGCAGAGAGGATATTTCCACTCATAGGGGAAACTATAACTGGGGACATAGTCTCAGAATAAGGGGCTGCCTATTTAAAACTGAGATGAGGAGGAATTTCTGAAGGGGACAGATACAGAGGAGAGGTAAGCATTAACAATATAGCAAACAAGAAAGATTTACAAGGATGGTACTAGAACTGAGATCACATCTGTCATGAAAGATTGAACGGGTTGTTTTTTTTTCTTAGAAGTAATCTGATAGAGGTCTTTAAAATTATGAATGGGTCGGACAGGGTAAATGTGGAGAGAATCTTTCCACTTGTGGGAAAATTAAAAACTTGGGGCCATAATTACAAGATAGTCACTAATAAATCCATTAAGAAAAGAGGGAAAAATTTCTTCACTCAGAGAGTGGTTAGAATGTGAAACTTGCTATAGGAACCCATAATTTAACAACAACTTACATTTATATAGCACCGTTAATGTAGTAAAATGCCCCAAGGTGCTTCATAGCAGCGCTACCAAACAAAATTTGACACCAAGCCACATAAGAATATATTAGGACAGGTCAAAGAAGTATGTCTAAAGGACCATCTTAAAGAATAAGAGAGGCTGAGAGGTTTAGGGAGGGAGTACCAGAGCCTAGGACCTAGGCACCTGAAGGCACGGCCACCAATCGTGGAGCGATTAAAATCGGGGATGCGCAAAAAGCCAAAAGTGGAGGAGATCAGAGATATCGGAGGATTGTAGGGTGGAGGAGGTTACAGAGATAGGGAGGAGCGAGGCCATGGAGGGATTTGAAAACAAGGATGAGAATTTTAAAATTGAGACATTGCTGGATCTGGAGCCAATGTAGGTCAGCAAGTACAGATGTGATGGGTGAGCGGGACTTTGGTACCAGTTACGATATGGGCAGCAGAGAACAAGTTTATAGAGGGTGGAAAATGGGAGGTATGCCAGGAGAGCATTGGAATAGTCAAGTCTTGATGTAACAAAGGTATGGATGATGTGTATCTGTAAAGCATGCACTCCCATGTTCCGCCACCAGGGAGCTCATCCCCTGAAATCCCAAGGGATCCCAGCATCCCTTGGGAGCACTGTATATAAGCTGGCCCCTAAGGCGTGTTCCTCACTCTGGAGTGTCTTATTAAAGACTGAGGTCACTGTTACTTTAACCTCCCTGTGTGCAGTCTCATCTGTGTTAGGAACACAACAACTGGCGATGAGTACACGAATCCAACGCAAAGATGCAGCAAACTGTGGGCATCCTGCAGAAGTTCTCGGAGGGTGAGGACTGAGAAGCCTATGTCGCTAGACCAGTACTTTGTAGCCAACGAGCTGGACGGAGATGGAAGCGCTGCAAAAAGGAGAGCGGTCCTCCTCACAGTCTGCGGGGCACCGACCTACAGCCGCATGAAGAATCTTCTGGCTCCATTGAAACCCACCGATAAGTCGTATGAAGAGCTGTGTACACTGGTTCGGGAGCATCTTAACCCGAGGGAAAGTGTGCTGATGGCGAGGTATCGGTTCTACACATGCCAGCAATCTGAAGGTCAGGAAATGGCGAGCTATGTCGCCGAGCTAAGGCGACTTGCAGGACAGTGTGAGTTTGATGGCTACCTGGAGCAAATGCTCAGAGACTTTTTTGTACTGGGCATTGGCCACAAGACCATCCTACAATAACTTTTGACTGTAGAGACACCGACCCTCAGTAAGGCCATTGCGATAGCAAAGGCGGTTATGTCCACCAGTGATAACACCAAACAAATCTCTCAGCACACAAGTGCTAGCAATGTTCATAAATTAACTGGAATGGTGTTTGCAAGCAGAAATGTACAGGACAGAAACCACGAGTCTACAACTCCCAGCAGGCCTCAGGTGATCCAGATGACTCAGAGTCCGCAACAAAAGATGAATGCAAGGCAATTCACACCTTGTTGGCATTGTGGAGGCTTCCATTCAGCCTATTCATGCCGCCTCAAAGGGTATGTTTGCAAGAGCTGTGGAACAATGAGGCACCTCCAACGAGCTTGCAGACGAGCTGCAAGCTCTGCAAAACCTACTAACCACCACGTGGCAGAGGAAGATCGGTCCATGGTGGATCAAAGCAATTTCGAGCCTCAGAGAGAGGAGGCAGATGCTGAAGTACACGGGGTGCACACATTTTTGATGAAATGACCACCTATAATGCTAAACGTAAAATTGAATGACTTACCCGTAGCCATGGAACTGGACACTGGCGCTAGCCAATCCATCATGAGTAAAAAGATGTTTGAGAGACTGTGGTGCAACAAGGCACTCAGACCAGCCCTGAACACCATCCACACGGAACTGAGAATGTACACCAAAGAGCTCATCACTGTCCTGGGCAGCGCCATGGTCAAGGTCACCTACAAGGGCACGGTGCACAAACTGCCACTCTGGATTGTCCCGGGCGATGGCCCCATACTGCTTGGAAGGAGCTGGCTGGGCAAAGTCCGCTGGAACTGGGATGACATCCGAGCGCTATCACATGTCGATGAGGCCTCATGTGCCCAGGTTCTTAACAAATTTCCTTCCCTTTTTGAGCCAGGCATTGGAAACTTTTCCGGGGCGAAGGTGCGGATCCACTTGAGGTACGATCCATTCACCGCAAGGCGCGAGCGGTATCTCACATGATGAGGGAGAGAGTGGAAATCGAGCTGGACAGGCTGCAATGTGAGAGCATCATCTCCCCAGTGGAATTCAGCGAGTGGGCCAGCCCGATTGTTCCAGTACTCAAAAGTGATGGCATGGTCAGGATTTGCGGCGATTATAAAGTAACTATTAATCGTTTCTCGCTACGATTACCCGCTACCTAAGGCAGACGACCTATTTGCGACGCTGGCAGGAGGCAAGACATTCGCCAAGCTCGCCCTGACTTCAGCCGACATGATGCAGGAGCTGGAGGAGTCTTCGAAGGGCCTCAACTGCATCAACACGCACAAGGGACTGTTCATCTACAACAGATGCCCGTTTGGAATCGGTCGGCTGCAGCGATCTTCCAGAGAAACATAGAGAGCCTACTCAAGTCGGTACCAGGCATGGTGGTTTTTCAGGACAACATATTGGTCACGGGTCGGGACACTGTCAAGCACCTACAGAACCTGGAGGAAGTCCTCCAGCGACCGGATCACGTAGGGCTGCGGCTGAAGAGGTCAAAATGCGTCTTCATGGCAACAGAAGTGCAGCTTTTGGGGAGAAAGATCGCGGCGGACGACATTCGGCCCACAGACGCCAAGACAGAGGCTATCAGGAATGCGCCCAGGCCACAGAACATCACGGAGCTGCGGTCGTTCCTGGGACTCCTCAATTATTTTGATAACTTCCTACCAGGGTTAAGCACCCTCTTTGAGCCCTTACATGTGCTATTGCGTAAAGGTGAGAACTGGGTATGGGGTAAAAAACAGGTAATTGCTTTTGAGAAAGCCAGAAACATTTTGTGCTCCAACAAGCTGCTTGTATTGTATAACCCGTGTAAAAGACTTGTGCTAGCATGTGACGCGTCGTCGTACGGAGTCGGGTGTGTATTACAACAAGCTAACGTTGCGGGGAAGTTGCAACCTGTCGCCTATGCTTCCAGGAGCTTGTCTAAGGCCGAGGGGGCCTACAGCATGATTGAGAAAGAGGCATTAGCGTGTGTGTTCAGGGTAAGGAAAATGCATCAGTACCTGTTTGGCCTCAAATTTGAGCTGGAAACCAATCACAAGCCCCTCATATTCCTGTTCACTGAAAACAAGGGGATAAATACTAATGCCTCAGCCCGCATACAAAGGTGGGCACTCATGCTATCAGCATATAACTATACAATCCATCACAGGCCAGGCACCGAGAACTGTGCGGATGCTCTCAGTCGGATAGCATTGCCCACCACGAGGGTGGAAATGGCGCAGCCTGCAAACTTGTTGATGGTGGCACAGCCCACAGACTTGTTGATCATCATGGAAGCATTTTAAAATGAGAAATTACCTGTCACGGCCCACCAGATTAGGACTTGGACCAGCCAAGATCCTCTGCTGTCTCTAGTAAAAAAAACTGTGTACTGCATGGGAGCTGGGCCAGCATCCCTGTTGAAATGTAAGAGCTAATCAAGCTGTTCCAGCGGCGAAAGGATGAGCTGTCCATTCAGGCAGACTGCCTGTTGTGGGGTAACCGCATAGCGTTACCCAAAAAGGGCAGGGAGATGTTCAACTCGGATCTCCACAGCACACACCCTAGTATAGTAATGATGAAAGTGATAGCCAGATCCCACATGTGGTGGCCCGGTATCGACTCTGACTTAGAGTCCTGTGTACGGCAATGCAGTGTGTGTGCTCAGTTGAGCAACGTGCCCAGAGAGGCACCACAAAGTTTGTGGTCCTGGCCCTCCAGACCATGGTCGAGGATCCATGCCGACTATGCGGGCCCGTTTCTCGGTAAAATGTTCCTGGTGGTGGTGGATGCTTTTTCAAAATGGATTGAATGTGAAATAATGTCAGGAAGCACCGCCACCGCCACCATTGAAAGCCTGAGGGCCATGTTTGCCACCCACGGCCTGCCTGACATACTGGTCAGTGACAACGGGCCATGTTTCACCAGTGCCGAATTTAAAGACTTCATGACCCGCAATGGGATCAAACATGTCACTTTGACCCCGTTTAAACCAGCCTCCAATGGGCAGGCAGAGCGGGCAGTACAAACAATCAAACAGAGCCTGAAACGAGTCACTGAAGACTCATCCAAACCCGCCTGTCCCGAGTACTGCTCAGCTACCGCACGAGACCCCACTCGCTCATAGGGGTGCCCCCGGCTGAGCTACTCATGAAAAGGACACTTAAAACCAGACTCTCGCTGGTTCACCCCAACCTGCATGATCAGGTAGAGTGCAGGCGGTAGCAACAAAATGTAAACTATGGTCGCGCCACTGTCTCACAGGAAATTGATCTGAATGACCCTGTGTATGTGCTAAACTATGGACATGGTCCCAAGTGGATCGCGGGCACGGTGATAGCTAAAGAAGGGAGTAGGGTGTTTGTAGTCAAACTAGACAATGGACAAATTTGCAGAAAGCACCTGGACCAAACGAGGCTGCGGTTCACAGACTGCCCTGAACAACCCACAGCAGACACCACCTTTTTCGAGCCCACAACACACATCCAAAGGATGAACGACACCACCCCGGACCAGGAAATCGAACCCATCACGCCCAACAGCCTAGCAAGGCCAGACTCACCTAGCAGCCCTGCAGGGCCAACAACACGCCAGCCCAGCAAGGGCACAGCCACCACACCAGAACAGACATTTGTACCGAGGCGGTCCACCAGGGAAAGAAAGGCTCCCGACCGCCTCAACTTGTAAATAGTTTTCACTTTGACTTTGGGGGGGAGTGATGTTGTGTATCTGTAAAGCATACACTCCCATATTCCGCCACCAGGGAGCTCATCCCCTGAAATCCCAAGGGATCCCAGCATCCCTTGGGAGCACTGTATATAAGCCGGCCCCTAAGGCCTGTTCCTCACTCGAGTGTCTTATTAAAGACTGAGGTCACTGCTACTTTAACCTCCCTGTGTGCAGTCTCATCTGTGTTAGAAACACAATAGATGAGGGTTTCAGCAGCAGATGAGCTGAGGCAGGTGGCGGAGACGGGCGATGTTACAGAGGTGGAAATATGCGGTTTTGGTGATGGAGTTGATTATATGGTCAGAAGCTCATTTTGGTCAAATAGGATTGCAAACCAAGATTGCAAATGGTCTGTTTCAGCTTCAGACAGCGGCGATGGAGAGGGATGCAATCAGTGACTAGGGAATGAAGTTTGTGGCAGGGACCAAAGGCTATGGCCCCAAGTTTCGACATGATTTGCTCCTGATTTTTAGGAGCAACTGGTGTAGAACGGAGTATCTTAGAAATCGGAATTCTCGCCATTTAGTTTGCTCCAGTTCTAGTCAGTTAGAACAGTTTCACTTTGGAACAGAATTTTTTTTTCAAAGGGTGACGTGTCCGGCCACTTACGCCTAATTTCAAAGTTTCGGCAGTGAAAACTTACTCCAAACTAACTTAGAATGGAGTAAGTGAAGATTTTTGTACGCTCGAAAAAAACCTTGTCTACACTTTAGAAAATCAGGCGTAGGTTACAAATCAGGCGTAGGGAATGGGGGGGGGGGGGTGGTTTAAAGGGAAGTTTACAAACATTAAACACTTCAGTTTTACAAATAAAGAGCCATCATCAATAATAAATGATAAATACATCAATAAATCAACCAATAAATCAATCAAAAAAAATTAATAAGAAATAATTTTTTTTTTAATCAATAAATAAAACTTTTTCTACTTACCGACTGCAGCACCGGGAGCCCTCCAACAGCGTGCTGGAATGCCCCCCACCCCCCAGTATGTCTCTGTCAGTGTCTCTATCTCTCTGTCTGTCTGTGTGTCTCTCATTCTCTGTCTGTCAGTGTCTGTGTTTCTGACAGCGAGGGGAGGGGGAGGAGGGGGGTAGAGGGAGAGAGGGGGGGAGCAGAGGGATGGAAGGGGGAGGGATGGGGGAGAAGGGGGAGAAGGGGGAGGGGGAGAAGGGAGGAGGAGATGGGGGGAGGAGGTGATGGGGGGGAAAGGAGAGGGGGGACAAAGGAGATGGGGGGGAGAAAGGAGATGGGGAGGGAGAAAGGAGATGGGGGAGGGGAGAAAGGAGATGGGGGGGAGAAAGGAGATGGGGGGGGAGAAAGGAGATGGGGGGGGGAGAAAGGAGAAGGGGGAGGGAGGCTGAACGGGCCGGGCCCGAGACTTATTCACGCAGCCTCAGTGAGGCCATTGGGCCAGGGCTAGGGGCTGCGTGCTTCGGCCCCTCCCACACAGTTTTGGGCGCCTGGAGCTACTACACTTGCGTGCCCACTGTAGCGCGCATGTGCAGAGGTCCCGGCACTGTTTTCAGCGCAGGGACCTGGCTCCGCCCCCTACAGCTCGTGCTGCGCTGCGCCGAGGGCCAGAGGGCCTACAGGGAGGTGGAGAATCTGGAAGTTTTTTTTAGGCACACTTTGTGGCGCGAAAAACGGGCGTCCAGGTCGGGACTGCGCCGTTCTAGGCGCGGCTCAAAACTTGGGCCCAATGTCTCCGGTCTTCCTAATAATTAGTTGGAAGGAATTTCTGTTTATCCAGCACTGGATGTCCAACAAGCAGTTTGACAAATTTAGTGACAGTGGAGGAGTCGAGAGAGGTAGTGATAATGTAGAGCTGGGTGTCATCAACATACATGTTGAACCTGACATTTTATGTTCATTGAGGGGCCTCATGCAGATGAGAAATAGAAGGGGGTCAAGGATAGATCCTTGGGGGATGCCAGAGGCAAAGGTGCAAGGGCAGGAAGAGAAGATATTACAGGTGATTCTCTGGCTACGACAGGACAGATAAGAATGGAACCAGGTGAATGCAGTCCCACCCAGCTGGATGCTGGAGGAGAGGCATTGGAGGAGGATGGTGTGGTCAACTGTGTCAAAGGCAGCAGGCGGGTCGAGAAGGATGAGGATGGATAGTTTACCATGGTCACAGTCGCATAGAATGTCACTTGTGACTTTGATAAGGGCCGTTTTAGGGCCGTTTTCGGGGCAGAAACCTGATTGAAAGGGTTTAGACATGGAGTTGCAGGAAAGATGGGCATGGATTTGGGAGGCGACCACACGTTCAAGGACTTTGGAGAGGAAAGGGAGGTTGGAAACGGGGTGGTAGTTTGCAAGGACAGGGGGGTTTGAGGGTGGACATTTTTGAGGAGGGGATTGATGATGGCAGATTTAAAGGGGAGGGGGACAGATCCACAGGAGAGGTAACCATTAACAAAATAGCTAACACGAAGGCCAAGAAGAGAATTTCGTTGGTCAGCAGTTTAGTGGGAATAGGGTCAAGGGAGCAGGAGGTGGGTCTCATAGACAAGATGAGCTTGGAGATGACTCAAGGGCAGATAGGTCAGATGCCACAGAAAGATGCAAAATTTCAGAAAAAACAATAAATTTAATTTTGACAGAGATCCCTTAGAAAGTCACAAACTACTGCTACCACACATAGGATCTTCCGGTCGAGGGCATAAATCTATGCCCTGCCCTCTCCTCATTGCTGACAAACATCGACAATCCACCAATGGGCCAAACCTCACATTTCATCCCCAGTGTGCTAAACCTCAGTTTCACCTTCGTCAGTCTTACCAACACCTAAGTCCCCCCTCCACAGTGTTCAACCAAAGGACCCCATCCCACCCAAACTGCCAAACCCTAGCAGCCCCACTGCCAAATTCTAGGACCCCACCACAATTCTGTGAAACCACAAGACCATTTCCCAATGCTACCAAAGCCCAAGACTGACCAATTGACTAAGGCACAGGGCTTCCCCAAGGGCAACTAGATCAGCTAAATCCCAGTACCCCTCCCCAGTACTGCTACAAATCAGATAGCTATTTCCATTTGAAAAATATTAATGGCATGCTGTGTATTCTCTGCTTTAAAATGATAAAGGATAACAATTAAACACATAATAGATATATAACATGCTACTTATATACAGTTTTCATAGAATAGTAGACACAGTTGTGGAATTCAATCTCCAAAGCACCAGTAAAAATCCCGAAATGCCATTTAATATAAATGGAATTTGACTTATTCACTCATTGTAAATCAGTGGTGCTAATCTTATCCCCAAGTGGCATCAACACCCCTAATAGAATAACAAATTCACTCACTCATCATGAGCAACACCATGAGAGATCTGCAAATATAATATATACAGATTGCTATTGCTGGACTCGTTGAAGTGTAGTTATATTAGGATGTTTAGCATACATAAGAACATAAAAACATAAGAAATAGGAGCAGGAGTAGGCCATATGACCCCTTGAGCCTGCTCCGCCATTTAATACGATCATGGCTGATCCGATCATGGACTCGGGTCCATTTCCCTGCCCGTTCCCCATAACCCCTTAATCCCTTATCAGTTAAGAAACTGTCTATCTCTGTCTTAAATTTATTCAATGTCCTGGCTTCTACAGCTCTCTTAGGCAGCGAATTCCACAGATTTACAACACTTTAAAAGAAGAAATTCGTCCTCAACTCAGTTTTAAATGGGCAGCGCCTTATTCTAAATTTGTGCCACCTAGTTCTAGGCTCCCCTATCAGTGGAAACATCCTCTCTGCATCCACTTTGTCAAGCCCCCTCATAATCTTTTATGCTTCGATAAGATCACCTCTCATTCTTCTGAATTCCAATAAGTAGAGGCCCAACCTCCTCAACCTTTCCTCATAAGTCAACGCACTCATCTCCGGAATCAACCTAATGAACCTTCTCTGAACTGCCTCCAAACCAAGTATATCCTTTCGTAAATATAGAAACCAAAACTGTGCCCAGGTGTTCCAGGTGTGGCCTCACCAATACCCTGTATAACGGTAGCAAGACTTCCCTGCTTTAATACTCCTATCCCCTTTGCAACAAAAGCCAAGATTCCATTGGCCTTCCTGATCACTTGCTGTACCTGCATACTATCCTTTTGTGTTTCAAGTACCCCCCAGGTCCCACTGTACTGCAGCACTTTGTAATTTTTCTCCATTTAAGTAATAACTTGCTCTTTGATTTTTTCTGCCAAAGTGCTGACCTCACACTTTCCAACATTATACTCCATCTGCTAAATTTTTGCCCACTCACTTAGCCTGTCTATATCCCTTTGCAGATTTTTTGTGTCCTCCTCACACATTGATTTTCCTCCCATCTTTGTATTGTCAGCAAACTTGGCTACGTTACACTTGGTCTTTTCTTCGAAGTCATTAATATAGGTCGTAAATAGTTGGGGTTCTAGCACTGATCCCTGCGGCACCTCACTAGTTTGTTGATTGCCAACCCGAGAATGAACCATTTATCCCGACTCTCTGTTTTCTGTTAGTTAGCCAATCCTCTATCCATGCTAATATATTACCCCCAACCCCGTGAACTTTTATCTTGTGCCGTAACCTTTTATGTGGCACCTTGTCAAATGCCTTCTGGAAGTCCAAATAGACCATATCCACTGGTTCCCTTCATCCACCCTGTCCGCTACATCCTCAAAGAATTCCAGCAAATTTGTCAAACATGACATCCCCTTCATAAATCCATGCTGACTCTGCCTGACCGAATTCTGCTTTTCCAAATGTCCTGCTACTGCTTCTTTAATAATGGACTCCAACATTTTCCCAACCACAGATGTTAGGCTAACTAGTCTATAGTTTCCTGCTTTTTGTCTGCCTCCTTTTTTAAATAGTGGCGTTATATTTGCAGTTTTCCAATCTTCTGGGACCTCCCCAGAATCCAGGGAATTTTGGTAAATTACAGCCAATGCATCCACTATCCCTGCCACTACTTCTCTTAAGACCCAAGGATGCAAGCCATCAGGTCCAGGGGATTTGTCCGCCATTAGTTCCATTATCTTACTGAGTACCACCTCCTTAGTGACTGTGGTTGTGTTAATTTCCTCCCCCCTATAGCCCCTTGACTATCCACTGTTGCGATATTGTTTGTGTCCTCTACCGTGAAGACTGATACAAAATATTTGTTCAGAGTTTGTGCCATCTCCGTGTTCCCAATTACTAATTCCCCGGTCTCGTCCTCTAAGGACCAACATTTACTTTAGCCACTCTTTTCCTTTTTATATACCTATAGAAACTCTTGCTATCTGTTTTTATATTTCGTGCTAGTTTACTTTCATGGTCTATCTTCCCTTTCTTAATCATTTTTTTGGGCATTCTTTGCTGACTTTTAAAAGCTTCCCAATCTTCTGTTCTCCCACTAGCTTAGGCCACTTTGTATGCCCTTGTTTTTAATTGAATACCGTCCTTTAGTTAGTCACGGATGGCTATCTTTTCTTTTACATCCTTTTCTCCTCACTGGAATATATTTTTCTTGAGAGTTGTGAAATATCTCCTTAAATGTACGCCACTGTTCATCAACCATCCTAGGATAAGGATAAGGGGTAAGCCATTTAGGACTGAGATGAGGAGAAACTTTTTCACTCAGAGAGTTGTTAACCTGTGGAATTCCCTGCCGCAGAGAGTTGTTGATGCCAGTTCATTGGATATATTCAAGAGGGAGTTAGATATGGCCCTTAAAGCTAAGGGGATCAAGCGGTATGGAGAGAAAGCAGGAAAGGGGTACTGAGGGAATGATCAGCCATGATCTTATTGAATGGTGATGCAGGCTCGAATGGCCGAATGGCCTACTCCTGCACATATTTTCTATGTTTCTATGTTTCTATGTCCTACACTTTAATTTATTTTCCCAGTCCACTTTAGCCAGCTTTGCCCTCATATTTTCATAGTCTCCTTTATTTAAGCTTAGTATGCTCGTTTGAGACACAACTTTCTCACCCGCCATCTGAATTTGAAATTCAATCATGCTATGATCACTCATTCCAAGGGGATCCTTTACTAGGAGATTGTTTATTATTCCTGTCTCATTACACAGGACCAGATCTAAGATAGCCTGCCCCCTGGTTGATTCCGTTACATACTGCTCAAGGAACCCGTCCCTTATGCACTCTATGAACTCTTCCTCAAGGCTACCCTGGCCAATTTGATTTGCCCAATCAATATAGCAGTTAAAATCACCCATGAATATTGCTGTTCCCTTTTTACAAGCCCCCACTATTTCCTGGTTTATACTCTGACCAACAGAGTTGCTACTGTTAGGGGGTCTATAGACTACGCCCATCAGTGACTTTTTCCCCTCATTATTCCTTATCTCCACCCAAACTGTTTCAACATCCTGATTATTTGAGCCAATATCATTTCTCACTATTGCAGTCATTCCATCCTTTATTAATAGAGCTACCCCACCTCCTTTTCCTTTCTGTCTGTCCTTCCGGATTGTCAAATACCCCTGAATATTTAATTCCCAGTCCTGGTCACATTGTAACCACGTATCAGGTCATACCCATTTGTGTGTAGTTGTGCCGTCAACTCATCTATTTTCTTACAAATGCTACGTGCATTTAGACAAAGTGCCTTTAAATTTGTTTCTTTACTCTTTTTTCCTGCTTGTTTCCTCTTCCTTCAAACTCACTTCCTTTATTTTTGCTTTCTGATTCCAACTTTACTCCCCTCCCTACTGAATCTATTTTCAGGATCCCATCCCCCTGCCAAGCTAGTTTAAACCCTCCACAACAGCACGAGCAAACCCCCCCCCCCCCCCCGCCCCCTGCGAGGATATTGGGCCCGACTCTGTTGAGGTGCAACCCATCTGACTTGTACAGATTTCACCTCCCCCAGAAGCAGTCCCAATGCCTCAGGAAACTAAAGCCCTCCCGCCTGCACCATCTCTCCAGACACGTATTCATCTTCTCTATCCTCCTATTTCTGTACTCACTAGCTCGTGGTACTGGGAGTAATCTGGAGATTACTACCTTTGAGGTCCTACTTTTTAATCTCTCTCCTAGCTCCCTAAACTCTGCCTGCAGGACCTCATCCCTCTTTCTACTTATGTCATTGGTCCTGATATGGACCACAACCTCTGGCTGTTCACCCTCTCCCCCCAGAATGCCCTGCAGCCGCTCAGTGACATCCTTGACCTTGGCACCAGGGAGGCATCATACCATCCTGGAGTCACGTCTGCGGCCGCAGAAACACCTGTCTGCTCCCCTGACTATTGAATCCCCTATCAATATATAGGGCCCCCGTAAAGAGTAGAAAAGTTTCAAAATCCAAAGATGCATGTTCGAAAGGTACTTTGCTGTTATTTGCCATCACATAATTACTTTGTGAGGTAGATTATTCCCTTTGACAGATGGAGATGGTAATCAGGGTATTATTGACTTGCTTTCATCAAGGGATTTGGATTCCTACACAAGATTTTGCAGTTATTGGCAGTAAACTGAAAGTACATATATGGCTGATATTTGGCTTAGCCACAGACCTGACATAATATAATTAGCAAAGTTTTACCATTATAAATTGCAGTTTCTGGAGAGAGTTGATTAAAGCTGTCTCTCGTGTTCCAGTCAACGTCAGTGTCAATAGAATACCTATAAACTTCATTAAAGTTTGATCCAAACAGGTTGGCGAATATTACAACTCCCTTTAGACTGGTGCACAAACTAAAAAAATGATTCAATTTGCCCCAAAAGTAAGTAAGGAATAGTTTAAGGAGGAACAATTGGGTTGGGGGTGATAACATTCACGAGGCGCAAGATTTTGTGGCAGGCGCAGAAGTCTCACCTCGAGTGAGAAATTGGGGTTACCGTCTCCGAAAGGAAGTGAAGCGCCAAATAAAGTGTTCACTTCTTTTCTGGGGTGCTAGCGGGGCAGCCGCGTAGTGCTGCCACATAGATGGGGCTCTTCCCTTCATTAAAGGGAAGGGCCCAAGCTGCCAACTCAACATTATAAAAAGGGTCCTAGCTGGACCACCAGGGAGCACAGCGCCAGGCTGATTGATCATGGCACGGACCTCGCATTCAAAATGCCAACGGGGCGCACCAAAAAATCGGAGCTTTTTTTTTAAAGGACTACACCACCCCTTTAACTATCACCCTGTTAGCGGCCGGCCGCCTGCTACAGGTCTCCTGATGCTGTTACTGTCATCGCCTGGTGCAGCATCAGGGGACAATACCCAATTTAGAGTCTGAGGCGCTAACGGGTCGTTGCGCACGGTGATGACGTCGTCATCGCCCGTGCTGCGAGCGGGGCGCTGTGGGTTACCACCACCACTAAACTCCTACTGAATTTAGCGGGAGTCAATGCATGGGGCGGACAATCCGGAGAAATTCAGCTGTTGGGATTTTTTTTTTGAGTGGGGCGGATGTGGTGTCATCAGCGGGGCAAAAGTGCAGGTGGGTCTGAACGGCCGTCGCTCCGAGTAATCAGCGCCACACTGATGATGTCAACGTGACACGGACGTGTGCGTCGCACTGACACATCACAATGTCCCTCCCCTTCAGTTAAAGGGGAGGGTTGCTGCAAATTCTGCAGCCACTTTAGTGGCAAACACTGGACCACCAGGGAGGGTTTCGGCTGGGCCAGCGGCCTGGTACCCAAGAGGAAGTGCTGGGCTGCCTGTTGGCTGCTGGCCGAACCTGTGGCCACCAGTATCGGGCCGACCTGGTAGTTGGCTGACAATAAAAATAAAATGGCGACTGCGGCAGTGCGTCCTTCCCTTTAAGGACTGACGCGTCGCCCAGACACACACAGCTTCCTGTCAGGAAAAGCCCTAGGGGGCATCGAGCGGTGGCCGATCCGCTCTGGCGGGGCAATTTCCCACGCGGGGTGGAAAGGGGTTGACAGGGCAGCAACACGGGCGGAGTGGTGACGTACTCCATCGGGAAAATCCATGAGGGCAATTTGTAAAATGGCAGGCCCTCTGCGCCGACAGAACAGTGTGTGCTTACCAACCCGTGGCCGCCTCTTTGAGGCGGTCACAGCTCTTGTAGAAAGGGGCAATTTTGGCCCTGCTACCTTTTTCCTGACCCAAATCCTCACTGATCTTTGCCCCCGCACAGGAAGTGTATTCGGCTGTTACTAACCGATTACTGACATAAGAACATAGGGCCCAAACTTGATGAGAATTCCATCCACAGCCGCTGAGATTCCGCCCGAAAAAAAAAATTTTTTCCAGATTCCTCAGGTACCACCCATCTGCCACCCAGGTCCCGCCCGGTAGGAGATTCCTCGCTGAAGTACCGCCGCCGCAACTTCCTGCCGCCTGCCCATACTGGCGGCTCAAAAACAGGGATATTCCTCGCACACGATCCTCTAAGATCATTCTCCCACCCGCCAGAAGGACCGCTGGCAAAAAGGTCATCTGAGCTGGCTGTGAATCGGGCGGCAGGGAGAATCGCTCAGAACGGTGCAGCGCTGCTCCTCCTGGGTAGTGTCCATATGCTGCACCATTATCAGAGGCTCAGAATTAGTTATGGGATTGATCTGAAGCTGCACAGAATGAGTTCAGACATGTAAATGAAAAGTTCTCCGTTGAAGGGAATGTGTGGTAGAGGAAGCGGCAATGAGTTCTGAGAGTGGCTAAAGGCTCAATGAAGATGACCATTGCAAGCAGAACAGAGTTATTGACAGAATGTGAGTGCACAGATGGTAAATGGGTGAAAATTGAGAACATGTGATGTTCTGGCAGGTCACAGCATCTGATGGTGAGAACAGCATCACCTCAGTATAGAAATTGGAAAAAGATATATAATGGACTACAAGGTCACTGAGGAACATGTGATATCAGGGGTGGCACTCCGCAATGGTGGACTGAAGAAAAAGTGGACTGAAGTGCAAGCCTTAATGTGTGTCCTGCAAGTAGTGCGACTGTGTCTCATTGAATGGCAGCCTTCCTGCATTGATGACCCTTACTTGTCATATTGCAATCGCCTGATGACAGGACCCATTAATCATTCGCATCATATGTGGAGGGCAAGAGATTCCTCATACAGCAGTACATCTGAAGGGGACGTAATTTTCTCAGAACACACCCCAGATAATATAAAAATGAGATACTGACCAAGAGTGGGTGAATAATGTGACTGTATTGAATAGTGCAGAATGCCAAAGTGACAGATCATGCAAACAATTGAATCCAACAAAGTTTTCCGCGTCCAGTCAAGTGGACATTGACAACGACCCATGTGAAACAACAGCCATAACTTAATGAGGAGTAAAGAATATATCCACCACTAACACCCGACCCTCTACCCACTACAACCACCTCTCTTCACCCCCTCGAGGTGAGGCCCATCGTCCTCTTCCTGGGTCCATCTTCACCACGGCGAGCCGCACCACTGCCCCTCACCGCCTCTGCTCCATCACATTGTGCAGGAGGGTAGCCGGAGCCCTGCTGACGTGTTCGTCTTGGAGAGAAAGTAGGGGCATGATTGAAGGTGCCGGCATCTCCGACAGAGTCGGTGTTGTGCTCCACCGCTCTAATGAACCATTCCATACTGGCAGTATACTGCTCAGCAAAGGTGGCGATGCTGGCAGCTATCCCAGCCATGGTCTGCAGCACATCTCAACCGAGTTCCACGCTTATTCTCGACAGCTGAACCATTTCTTGAATTGTTGCGAGCCGTCCTCTATCCTCATCGGAATGTAGCATCATCCTGGGTGCTTGCGGCTTGGTGGATTTTCTGGCATGGCCTCTGCGCCTCCCAGCACTTGTTCCTGCCTTGTCCGACTCGAATCCTAAGAATTCTGACCCCGACACCGATGTTGGCTGGACAGGCTGCCATTCAATGAGAGACAGTCACACTACTTGCAGGGCACACCTCGACCTCAAGTGGTTTTAAGACCGGCACTTCTCCCTCCTCTCCCTCCTAGCCTTCATGACTCTGGGTGGCGGAGGTGGGTGCAGTGGGTATGCGTGATCTTGGGTGGGGGGATGGGTGGAGGAAGGATCTGGTGTGTTGGGCTGGTGACAACGTTGGGGTGGGAGACGTTGATGTCACACACTGCCTTTTTGTGACAGAGTTGGATAAGGTGCATTGCTCAATGCTGTCCGATTCAACATCTGGGAGCAGAGGACAACATTTCAATGTATAGCTGGGAGGTGGGGTTGGTTAAGTTGACATATGAGCCGTCACATTACTTCAAGGAGTTCCATTGTTACATGAGCACACCATTAGTGGCCGACACACTGTGTAATAAAAGGCATTTGACTTAACCGTGCATGACATGAATGTGACGCAGTCCAGAGATTAGTATAAGCTTACCATGCTCTAGCACAGGATCTGCATCACCCTTTGTGGTGGCACGGTGGTGGTCATCCACCAATGCCAAGGCACACTCCTCTAGGCTGCTGAACTTGATGACATCTGCTGGGCCTCCACCTGTGGCACTCAGGCTTGATACCTTGGATGTTCTTTCCTTTTGCAGAAATATTGCAGCCTTTGCCCATTTTGCTCATGCAGCACATACACTCACACACACAGACACAAGTGGCACAGAACCTTTTGGAGTTGCACGGGAGTGGTCCAATAAATGTTTACTCACTCTTGCTGACGCCACCACATCGTTTCATCGTTTCCGACACTGATCTCCATCCCGCACAGTGTTGCCCACTGAGGACACGGCCTCACCAATCTCCCTCCAATGTGTCTATATTGGGGTGGTGGAGACTTGCCACGACCATCCCGGGTGAGGTCTTTATACTGGCGCTCCACCTCACATACAGGCTCCTCCAGTTCCTCATTAAACCAGGGAGCTCTGGGCTTGGCGACATCAGATTTCTTGGAAGCTTTTTTTGCAATCACTATTACTTCCCTTGATGGATGGCTGATGATGATTTTGTTTCTCTCTCTCCAAAAATGACCTCTCTCCAACTGGCAGGTGCAAGTGAGTGCACAGTTTCTGTGAGCATGCACAGCTGTGCCATCAGCCCCAATCATGGCAAAAGTGACGTCATCGCCCAGAGGAAACTACAAAAAAATCTTTGCCACGTCGAGAGGCCTGCAACTAGTGCCCATTGTTGCCGCCGCCCGCTCACGTTCGCTCCCACCCGCCAACTCCCGCTGCCTGCTGTCGCTCCCGACTGGCCCCAGCGGCAGCGGGCGGCAAAAAGGTACGTTCCGCCAGGGGACCGGCGAGAAATGGGTGGGCCTTAGCGTTCACCAAGTTCGGGCCCATAAAAACATAACAAATAAGAGTTGCAGAAGGTGGATTGGTGGCCTTGCTATTGCGTCTAATCACAGGCCGGCCTCGTTCTATTTTTGACCGGAAGATAACCTCTCCAGCCCTAGAACCTTCGAGATCTCTGTGCTCCTCCAATTAGGACCTCTTGCACATTCCTGATTTTAATCGATCCACCATGGATCCACCATACAATACAAGAGGCAGTTTAAATGTGCTAATTGGGTTAGCCTGTAGAAAGTGAGTTGCCTCAACATTTATAAAAATTTAATCTTTATGCCAGAATTCTGATTTTCAAAAGTAAGCTCCAATTTTCCCCACTTTTTATGTTATTAAGGTTTTTATTAACTTTCATCAGCAACAAGACTAAAGTCATAAATCCACCTCTGGTGCAATATTGGGCAATACAAAATAACTAAGAAAATAAGTTAAACTTTTATCAATCATGCTTCTTCCCTTGGCTAAAATGCTTCCTGGCCTCACCTAATGATTGAAAGCCTGATCTTACAAACCCATCTGCAGTAGGATCATTTTATTTTAAAAAGCAGATTTACGTACAGCTCAAAATTTGTACAAACTTGTTTCTCATTTCCTCTCCTAAACTATGTCACTGCCATTTGACAGCAACAAAGTACATTCTTACTCACCTGTTACAGGTAAAACTTGATGACTTACTCACCTGTAGCAGGTTTAATAAGAAGATGAGGCATACTTGGTATCTATCGAT
Organism: Pristiophorus japonicus; assembly: GCF_044704955.1. NCBI lineage: Eukaryota > Metazoa > Chordata > Chondrichthyes > Pristiophoridae > Pristiophorus > Pristiophorus japonicus. The sequence continues at coordinate 354,844,407 of NC_091977.1, forward strand.
CACTCCCACAGATTTGAAAGCTTCGTCCAGCCCCAAAGTGGAGGCCAGCTGCTTCTGATCTGGCCCACTTTGATTTTCTTGGTGGTGACCATTGAGTTTCTGTAACATAGCCCCCAGAACCGTGGCACCAAAGGAGAAGCGGGAACATGCTGCCCTCATCACCATGGGAACCTCCTGATTTTCTTTTGTCCTTTATGCATAAATCTTGCTCAGATGAATGGTGTTCTTTGGCAGCAGATTGGCTAGGATGTTGGGCAGGATCCCGCCCTGGGCTATAGTGACCTCTCCCAGCAACATAAGAACATAAGACATAGGAACAGAAGTAGGCCATACGGCCCCTCGAGCCTGCTCCGCCATTCAATAAGATCATGGTTGATCTGATCATGGACTCAGCTCCAATTCCCTGCCCACACCCAATAACCCCTTATCCCCTTATCGTATAAGAAACTGTCTATTTCTGTCTTAAATTTATTCAATGTCCCAGCTTCCACAGCTCTCTGAGGCAGCAAATTCCACAGATTTACAACCCTCTGAGAGAAGAAATTTCTCCTCATCTCAGTTTTAAATGGGCGACCCCTTATTCTAAGATCATCACCTCTTGTTCTAGTCTCCCCCATCAGTGGAAACATGCTCTCTGCATCCACCTTGTCAAGCCCCCTCATAATCTTATACGTTTCGATAAGATCACCTCTCATTCTTCTGAATTCTAATAAGTAGAGGCAAAACCTCCTCAATCTTTCTTCATATGTCAACCCCCTCATCTCCAGAATCAACCGAGTGAACCTTCTCTGAACTGCCTCCAAAGCTAGTATATCCTTTCGTAAATATGGAAACCAAAACTGCACACAGTATTCTAGGTGTGGCCTCACCAATACGCTATCTAGCTGTAGCAAGACTTCCCTGCTTTTATACTCCATCCCCTTTACAATAAAGGCCAAGATTCCATTGGCCTTCCTGATCACTTGCTGTACCTACATACTATCCTTTTGCGTTTCATGCACAAGTACCCCCAGGTCCCGCTGTACTGCAGCACTTTGCAATCTTTCTCCATTGAAATAATAACTTGCTCTTTGATTTTTTTTATGCCAAAGTGCATGACCTCACACTTTCCAACATTATACTCCATCTGCAAAATTTTTGCCCACTCACTTAGTCTGTCTATGTCCTTTTGCAGATTTTTTGTGTCCTCCTCACACATTGCTTTTCCTCCCATCTTTGTATCGTCAGCAAACTTGGCTACATTACACTCAGTCCCTTCTTCCAAGTCGTTAATATAGATTGTAAATAGCTGGGGTCCCAGCACTGATCCCTGCGGCACCCCACTAGTTACTGGTTGCCAACCAGAGAATGAACCATTTGTCCAGACTCTCTGTTTTCTGTTAGTTAGCCAATCCTCTATCCATCCTAATATATTACCCCCAACATATGAAAGTAAACTAGTACAAAATATAAAAACAGATATCAAGAGTTTCTGAAGGTATATAAAAAGGAAAAGAATGGCTAAAGTAAATGTTGGTCCCTTAGAGGACAAGACCAGAGAATTAGTGATAGGGAACATGGAGATGGCAGAAACTCCGAACAAATATTTTGTATCAGTCTTTACGGTAGAGCACACTAACAATATCCCAACAGTGGATAGTCAAGGGGCTATAGGGGGGAGCAACTTAACACAATCACAATCACTAAAGAGGTGGTACTCAGTAAGATAATGGGACTAATGGCAAATAAATCCCCTGGACCTGATGGCTTGCATCCTAGGGTTTTAAGAGAAGTAGCGGCAGGGATTGCGGATGCATTAGTTGTAATTTACCAAAATTCCCTGGATTCTGGGGAATTCCCAGCAGATTGGAAAACTGCAAACGTAATGCCCCTATTTAAAAAAGGAGGCAGACAAAAAGCAGGAAACTATAGACCAGTTAGCCTAACATCTGTGGTTGGGAAAATGTTGGAGTCCATTATTAAAGAAGCAGTAGCAGGACATTTGGAAAAGCAGAATTCGGTCAGGCAGAGTCAGCATGGATTTATGAAGGGGAAGTCATGTTTGACAAATTTGCTGGAATTCTTTGAGGATGTAACGAACAGTGTGGATAAAGGGAACCAGTGGATATGATGTATTTGGACTTCCAGAAGGCATTTGACAAGGTGCCACATAAAAGATTACTGCACAAGATAAAAGTTCACAGGTATGGGCTCAAGTTTCTCCAGGAGTTGGTCCGTGTTTTTTGGAGCAACTAGGTTTTTTTGGAGTAACTTAAAAATCGCAATTCTCCCCATATAATTTGCTCCATTGTAAGTGAGTTAGCTTTTTATTAAGTTTAGTTTTTTTTTCAAAAGAGTGCGTTACCGCCACTTACGCTTGTTTTGGCCATTTAACAAGTTTAGCCATCTAAAAGTTACTCCAACCTAACTTGGAGTAACCCAGCGTATGTGGCCACTTGTGTTCGCTCAGAAATACCTTGCGGTGAATTAAGAAATCAGCGCAGGTAGCCAGAGATGGGGACGGGTGGTGGGGGGGGAAAGGGAAGTGAGAGGATTTTGCAAAGCACTAAACGCCTTCACAACAACATTAAAGAAGCATAAAAACCATCATCAATAATAAATGAAAAATAAATCAAATGCTAAAAAATAAAAAGTGCTACCTCACCGACTGCAGCTTGCACTGGCAAGCCCCTTCGGCCAGGGCTAGAGGCAGGAGGCTCACAAAAAGCAGCAGGAGAGGCCATTACTCATGCAGGAGACCAGACAGTGTCAGCACGCTGTTCAAAGACATGAGGCTCCACAGCAGAACCCAATCCAGTCCTCAATTAACACCTGTATTTTTCCAACAAGGATCAGTCCATAATAATCAGGAGTTGGAGCTCTGATTTTTCTCCTATTCTAGCCCAAGAATTGTGCCGCCATGGACTACCAGGGAGCGGGGATGCCGTGCCAACAGCCCGACACTCAAGCAAAGTGCTGGGCTGAACGATCGCGGCGCGGACCCTACGATCCCTTTAACTAGCACCCTGTGCGCAGCCTGCAGCCCGGTTCAAGTCCCCTGAAGCTGTTGCTGGCATCATCCGGTGCAGCTTCGGGAGGCGCTCCCCAATTTTTGATCTGGAGGGGGAAAACTGTGCGCTGCGCTGATGAGGGCATCATCATTGCTGGCGCAGTGGAATGGGGTGCTATGGGTTACCACCGCTGTTAAACTCCTGCGAAATTTAGCGGGAGTCGTTAGCGGTGGCGCACACAGGCAAAAAGTTGTTTGCGCTCCATTAGCGTCCCGGGGGGACCTAACGGGAGGCACAAACAACCTGAATTTCTAGGCCCATGAGTTACCTGAGTGGAATCGCGAGTTGAGGAGCAATTTCATTCAAAATCACGAGTCTCGCAATTAAATCATGAGACTTGGCATGACTGTGAACATGTGGGTACGGGTTTTACTGTGCAGGAAACTGTGTTGGGGAAATTGATGGGATTGAAGGCCGAAAGATCCTCAGGGCCTGATGGACTGCATCCCAGAGTACTTAAGGAGGTGGCCTTGGAAATAGCAGATGCATTGACAGTCATTTTCCAACATTCCATTGACTCTGGATCAGTTCCTATGGAGTGGAGCGTAGCCAATGTAACCCCACTTTATAAAAAAGGAGGGAGAGAGAAAACAGGGAATTATACACCGGTCAGCCTGACATCGGTAGTGGGTAAAATGATGGAATCAATTATTAAGGATGTCATAGCAGTGCATTTGGAAAGAGGTGACATGATAGGTCCAAGTCAGCATGGATTTGTGAAAGGGAAATCATGCTTGACAAATCTTCTGGAATTTTATGAGGATGTTTCCAGTAGAGTGGACAAGGGAGAACCAGTTGATGTGGTATATTTGGACTTTCAGAAGGCTTTCGACAAGGTCCCACACAAGAGATTAATGTGCAAAGTTAAAGCACATGGGATTGGGGGTAGTGTGCTGACATGGATTGAGAACTGGTTGTCAGACAGGAAGCAAAGAGTAAGAGTAAATGGGGACTTTTCAGAATGGCAGGCAGTGACTAGTGGGGTACCGCAAGGTTCTGTGCTGGGGCCCCAGCTGTTTACACTGTACATTAATGATTTAGACGAGGGGATTAAATGTAGTATCTCCAAATTTGCGGATGACACTAAGTTGGGTGGCAGTGTGAGCTGCGAGGAGGATGCTATGAGGCTGCAGAGTGACTTGGATAGGTTAGGTGAGTGGGAAAATGCATGGCAGATGAACTATAATGTGGATAAATGTGAGGTTATCCACTTTGGTGGTAAAAACAGAGAGACAGACTATTATCTGAATGGTGACAGATTAGGAAAAGGGGAGGTGCAATGAGACCTGGGTGTCATGGTATATCAGTCATTGAAGGTTGGCATGCAGGTACAGCAGGCGGTTAAGAAAGCAAATGGCATGTTGGCCTTCATAGCGAGGGGATTTGAGTACAGGGGCAGGGAGGTGTTGCTACAGTTGTACAGGGCCTTGGTGAGGCCACACCTGGAGTATTGTGTACAGTTTTGGTCTCCTAACCTGAGGAAGGACATTCTTGCTATTGAGGAAGTGCAGCGAAGGTTCACCAGACTGATTCCCGGGATGGTGGGACTGACCTATCAACTGGATCACTGGGCTTGTGTTCACTGGAGTTCAGAAGAATGAGAGGGTATCTCATAGAAACGTTTAAAATTCTGATGGGTTTAGATAGGTTAGATGCAGGAAGAATGTTCCCAATGTTGGGGAAGTCCAGAACCAGGGGATACAGTCTAAGGATAAGGGGTAAGCCATTTAGGACCGAGATGAAGAGAAACTTCTTCACCCAGAGAGTGGTGAACCTGTGGAATTCTCTACCACAGAAAGTTGTTGAGGCCAATTCACTAAATATATTCAAAAAGGAGTTAGATGAAGTCCTTACTACTAGGGGGATCAAGGGGTATGGTGAGAAAGCAGGAATGGGGTACTGAAGTTGCATGTTCAGCCATGAACTCATTGAATGGCGGTGCAGGCTAGGAGGGTCGAATGGCCTACTCCTGCACCTATTTTCTATGTTTCTATGTTTCTATGAGTGTGAAATTGCTAGTTGGTGCTCAAAAGCTGACAATTTACCAATGTGCACCTCTTCTCAACTCAATAACTTCAATGGAAATAAAAATCGGAAACAATGTAAAACAGGCTGCTTTATATTATTGCACAAAGTTAAAATTTAACCCACTATCTTTCCTCCTCTGACCCTCTCCGCTTCTTTAGGTTCCTGATGCTTCTATATCCCACTTGCTATTATCTGGCTCCAGCTGTTTCTCTTCCATAATTTTCTGTTCTGTTCTGTCTTTTTTCTTTACAGATGCTGGTGGACCTGTTGTCAATTTCGTGCATTTTCTGTTTTTGCCTTCAGTTTCCCGCTCCAAGGCAGGTCAGTGATTCCTGGTACTTCTCCATGCCTACAGCACCAGTGAAACGTTGACTGTTGGCAAAGATTTATTACTTCCCTGATTGTATATTTTACATCACTCCAGAGAGTTGAGTACATAATCTAGGTTAACACTTCAATGCAGTACAGAGTGCTGTACTGTCGGAGCTGCCGTCTTTCGGATGAGACGTTAAACCGAGGCCCCGTCTTCTCTCTCAGGTAGATGTAAAATATCCCATTGCACTCACTATTCAAAGAGAAGGGGATTTCTCCTGGGTATCCTGACCAATATTTATCCCTTAACCAACATCACAAAAAAAAAGATTATCTGATCATTGTCACATTGCTATTTGTGTGACCTTGCTGAGCGCAAATTGGCTGCCGCGTTTCCATGAGAACAGTGACTGTACTTCAAAAGTACTTCATTGGCTGTAAAGCGCTTTGGGATGTCCTGAGGTCATGAAAGGTGCTATATCAATGCAAGTTCTTTTCTTTATATCAACTTCTGCTTCATATGTTTCCCTGATACAATGTGCATTGCTTCGTTTTTTTAGTACAATATAAAGGATTAGTCTTTACAGTAGCCCTTGAAGGCTTAAAGTACATAAATACCACTGAGTGCCTGTTCATCAAGAGCTACAGCTGGAGGTGCCTCAATTTGCAACTGTGTACATGCACAAGTTCTGCATATGTGCAGAGGAGATTGCTACAGCATTCTAGAGCAACCTCAGGGCAGTGGTGAGCAGCACAAGAAATTTAAATTCTGCAGTGGCTTCTTGTGATATTTTCACAGTGCACAGCACACACATCTCCTAACATGGCAGGCAGTTCTGTCAGAACAGCCTGGTTCTGTTCATTATTAACTCTGCAGTTGCAGTACACAATACATCCTCATCCACAGTGTGGAGCTACAAACATTACAAGCTTACAGACATTACACTTCTCCCTCCTTAATGAAGAAATTATTATTACAAACATCATACATAACTTTCATTTTTATACATAACAAAGGATACAGACTTATTTTTTTCCATATTTACAAATTTAACTTTACCATTTATTTTCAGTTTTGAAGAGGATATCTTCGCTCTTGAACAGAACCTTCCAAACATGGTGTCGATTTCACACTCATTCGAGGCTCATCCTGAGGAACGTTTTCGTCCATGGAATTTCCTTGATTTTCATTTGAACTCTCTCTAACTTCAGGCTCTTTGTTTTCCTGACTCGGACTCAGACTTAGATTCTGATTCTCTCCTGGATTTGTTTCCAGTACATTGGATTTAGGATATGCTACTGGTGTATCAAAACTATCTGATGAGTCAGAAATAATTGAATCATTCCCACATTCAACTCCTTCCATGTCTGTAAGTAAAATATGATCAATATGAACAAACATCTTTACCAAATATGTGCGAGGACCACATATCTTCACCACTCTTTCTAGTAACCACTTTAACCATTTATGGTGATGGTTTTACACTCTCACCTTCTGGTTTAATTTCACACTTCTCTCTTTTACTCTACCTCGATCATGATTCTCTTTCTGTCTTAATTGTGTCCCTTCTACGGACTGTGCCAAATTTGGTTTTAACAACGAGAATCTGGTTCGTGGCTGTCGTTTGAGAAACAACTCTACTGGTTTTCTACCAGTAGTTGTATGAGGAGTATTTCGATATGTAATCAAAAAATTAGCCAATTTGTGATCCAATGACAACTGTCGCTTCCTTGGATTTGGATCTAACATTTGTTTTATGAGGCCACGTTTTACAATTTGTACAGTGTGCTCTGCTGCACCATTCGAAGCAGGGTGGTATGGTGGAACCTTGGTATGTTTCAACATATTTTTGCTCGTGAATTGTGCAAATTCTTCTGAATGAAATTATGGTCCATTATCCGAAACAATTTCTTCAGGGAGGCCAAATGAAGAAAATAATTTTCGTAAAATGTCCAATGTTTTACTTGTTGTTATTTTCCACATTGGAAACACCTCAACCCACTTCGAATGGCTATCAATCACAATGAACAATTGTTGTCCTTCTAACTCAGCAAAATCAATATGTAGCCTTTGCCACACCCAGGGAGGCCATTTCCATGGCTGTAATGGTACTGAGGGTGTTTGCTTGCTTACCGATTGATATGTCGTACACTGACTCACGATATACCCTATATCTTTATCAAGACCTGGCCACCATAAATAACTGCGTGAAAAACTCTTAGTCAAGCACATTCCTAGGTGCTGGTCATGGAGGTCTCCTAATAATTTGGACCTGAATTTATTTGCTATACCCATTCTTGCACCCCACATGACACAATCTTTATCGACTGATAATTCATTCCTACGAATGAAGAATGGATGTGTATCTTTGTCTGTTACCTGGTTTGGCCATCCATTTGCAATATACTCATACACCTTTGACATCATTGGGTCACGTTTGGTTGCTCTACCAATCTCTTCAGCTGTGACTGGCAGTTCATCAATGTATGAAAAATAAAACACTTCTTCCCTATCGGGTGTAACTTGTGATGGGGAAGGCAATCTAGACATTGCTTCAGCATTACTATGATCAGCTGATTGTCTATATTCAATATCATATGTATATGCTGACAAAATCAAAGCCCATCTTTGCATTCGGGTTGCAGCTAATGTTGGAACTGGGGACGTTGGCTGTTAGGGGCTTATGGTCCGTAACGATGGTAAACTTACGACCATACAAGTATTTGTGGAACTTCTTGACTCCAAAAATGAATGCCAAAGCTTCCCTTTCAATTTGCGCATAATTACTCTCACTGGCACTGAGAGTGCGTGAAGCAAAAGCAATTGGTCTCTCCTCCCCACTACTTGATACATGAGAGATCACTTCCCCAACTCCATACGGAGAGGGATCACATGCTAGCTTAATCTCCTTAGATATGTCATAGTGAACTAACATGGTGCTCTCTACTAATTTGCTTTTACACTCCTTGAATGCTGTATCGAATTCTTTTGACCACTTCCAATGGACCTGTTTTTTCAAATGTTCATTCAGTGGATGTAATACTGTAACCAAATTTGGTAGGAACTTCCCATAATAGTTCAAAAGACCCAAGAATGAACGAAGTTCAGTGACATTCTAGGAGTGGGTGCATTTCTTATTGCATCCAGTTTTTCCATGGTCAAATATAAACCATCTTTGTCTACTCCATACCCTAAGTACTCCACTGAGTTTTTAAATAACTCACACTTATGACTAGACACTCATACTCTGTGCTTCTCTAGCCATTTGAGGATTTCATTCAATAAGTTACTATGAATTTGCCTATTTGGTGCTGAAATTAGTATGTCATCCAAATAACATACTATCCCTTCAATACCTTGCAAAATCTGGTTCATCACCCCTTGGAATATGGCAGGGGCGGAAGACACTCAAAACGGTAGCCTATTAAATTGATATAGGCATAGATGAGTATTTATAGTCAAACATGACTTGGACTCCTCATTTAGTTCAAGCTGTAAGTAGGCATTCGTAAGATCCAGCTTTGAGAAGATCTGACCACCTGTCATTGTTGTGAACAAATCTTCTATATTCAGCAATGTCTTGGGGACATTACCCTCTCGAACCTAGTTTACGATTACTTTATAATCACCACACAATCTTACCTTACCATCGGACTTAGGTACAGCAACAATGGGTATAGCCCAATTACATTGATCTATCTTACAAATAATTTTCTCAGTCTCTAGCCTTTTGAGTTCTTGCTCAACTTTCTCCTTGAGTGCATATGGTATGGAACATGGCTTGTAGTAAACCAATCTAGCGTCCTTCTGTACCCTGACACTCACCTTGAAGCCTTGGATCGGACTGCCCGTTTCGCAGAACACCTTCAGATACTTCTTGATAACCTCATCCGTTGATGAAAATCTCGCTTCCACACAGAAAATCTCACTCCAATCCAGCTTCAGTGAGCTCAGCCAATTTCTTCCTAGTAAGGTTTGTCTCCTTTCACTACTATTAGAGGCAAGTTCTGAAATTGATCTTTATATTTCACCGGTACGATGATATGACCTACCACAGGAATTTTCTCTCCCGAGTAGCCTCGCAGGTCTATCTTGGATTTCTCCAGTTGGAAATCACGCAATTTGTCGAGGTACAGCGACTCCAGTACTAAACTCACAGATGCACCCGTGTCGATTTGCATTGGTACCTTGAACCCCGCAACAGCTATTTGGATTTTGATACTTTCCGAATCGCTGTCCGTTAACCTTGTGCTCCTGATGACGTGTAACTCTAACATCTCCTCGCCCTGTTGTTGTTCTTCCATGCTATGTAGTCCCTTGGGATTTCTACTCATAGCTTTGAACACTGGACTCATAACTTTGAACACTGATTTACCCTTCAGTCAGCATGCCTTCGCAAGATGCCCAGTCTTTCTGCAGAAGAAACACTCTGCCTTCATGTATGGACAACTTTGAACAATGTGTTGTCCCAGGCACCTATAGCACTACTTCGATGCTCTGTTAGAATTTCCAGTTTCTGAGACTTGGGGCCCCCACTGTCATTTACTTTGAACCTGCAGGTGATTTACCTCGGTTGACTGACGACCGTAATTATTATTTAATTCTCGGGAATATTGTTCGGCCATGCCCATCAACCTCGCTGTCTGACAAGCAATCTCAAAAGTCAAGTCATCCGTCATCAATAACTTCCTTCTGATCGCATCATTTTTCACCCCACAAACAAAACGATCCCGTAATGCTCGGTTTTGAAAGTTTCCAAAATTACAATGCATCGATAGCTTTTTTAATGCTATGATATAATCACTGATACTTTCATCAGACTTTTGATTCCAAATCTCTAAACGATGGCTTTCAGCGATTTCTAATGGTTTGGGGTTATAGTGCTGCTCCAGCTTCGTTAAAATCTCTTTAAGCGTTGTGTCCTTTGGCTCGTCAGGCACAAGCAGATTTACAAGGATTTCGTACAATGCCGGATCTGCCTCTGATAAGAAGATCGCTTTCTTATGTTCCAACACAGCCCGGTTCTGGACTGCATTGCCTAGAACTTCGATTATGTTATTTGCAGTGAAATACATTTCTAGCCAATCCACATACGCTTTAAAACGTTCCCAGTCATGTCTATATTCCCCCAAATGCCCGATTACACCTGCCATTTTAATCTCTAGCTGTTCACACCATGTGCTGTATTTTACCTCTGATTTTTATAGCTTTTTCCAAAGACAGAAACTTCCAAAGTCTCTCTGTTGGCTGGCTGAATCCTTCACTCACAAAATTTAAGCTTTAAATCATCCAAAAAATCCATCTCATCACCAAATGTAATATATTCACAGAACACAGCACACACAGCTCCTAACATGGCAGGCAGCTCTGTCGGAAGCCTCCGGAACAGCCTGGTTCTGTTTATTATTAACTCTGCAGTTGCAGTACACAATACGTCCACATCCACAGTGTGGAGCTATAAACATTACAAGCTTACAGACATTACACTTCCATTACCAAATGTTGAGCAGGGGACACAGCTCAAGAAACACTGATGGTTGGCACATATGCTTTTTGTTTGTAACAAGGTTATGCATATTGTTTCTGTATGGCACATTGTCATGGACTGCACTGGTTCTACACATGGTTTGGTTACTTAACCACTCAATTCTCTTAGTCATTGAATATCATGCAGCAGATCCAATGTATAAAAAAACATGTTCTAATGATATCACATCCAGATGTAAATTATGTAAATTAGGCCGTAAACCCAAAGGAATGGTAGCATCTAAATTTTGATTAGATTTCACTGCAATATCGCTACAAAGTGGCTGTTATTTTGTGTAATATAAACTGCCTTTGCTTAACATTCATTTTCTTAAATTCAATCTATCTGTGCTTAATTCTGTTAGTGGGGTCATGTGTGTGAAGTGTATTTCAACCCTTTATGGTGGTGTTACTAGATTACACCACATTTACATGGAGGAAATAACACTGAGTTTGCAACTGATTACTGGTTTATTTATTGAGCAGTAAAATCCATGTTTACACAACTCCTGATGGAAGCAAATTCTTGATGGTATCTCAATGTATATAAACTTTTATTAAGTCCCAGTCCTGCTTGTTATATTGTACTTAAAGGGTCCAGTTAATGTACAACTGCCTTTTTTGGTCTGGTTAAAATTTACTGTATACAACAGGAGTGCTGACAGCACTTAAAACCATATTGCATATAACACATTAGAGATGTTCCAGAGCAGAACACAATTATTGATTGAAGTTAAGAGACAATTTATCTTATATTTTAAAGCCTGTAGTACCCTTGGTTTGCAATTCACTTTTATAAACTGGGAAGCCTTAAGTAACTGGAGAGGGAATGGTGACTGTCTCTGGATGGAGAAGAGGAAAATAAATTCCAGTACAATAGCTGCACAATTCCAGGAAGAAATACCTAAGACCAAGGACCAGCTTTATCAGCTGTCTCACGATGTTATAGCACCCATTTAGTATAATGACTTTCCTGATCTTAATCCAAAAGATAGTCTTGTAATTGGATACTGTGATTATCAAAAAAGAACAAGTTTTTTACACCTTGGGAATGAATAGTTTCCTGGATAAACAGTGTCACATACAGTAACAAAAATTTGAAAAAAGTAGGAGTGAAACACAGTTTTGCACACGTACACATCTTGGTGTCATGTTTAGTCCTATTTGGAAAATATGCTGCATCAACAGGAAACTAGCATTAAATATAGTGGGGCTGATTTTAGTGTCTGTTACATTAGAAATACTACAGCCCACTGCTGACCCACACTCGTCCCCTTCCGGGATCGGTTCCCTCTCCACCACCGCCCCCTTCAGCCCAACCTGTTCATGGTAGAAGCCAGCTGATTTCCCACCCTCCCACAATCAGCAAGCTACAGTGGAGGGCCCTTTTGGCACCCCAACCTCACCGACTGCATCCAAATGGGGCTGGAACGTGAAAGTGGTTCGGGCCTCCAAACGTCAGCTTCGGGTGGGTGGTGCCGCTATTCCGTTTACTTTGTGCCCATTTTGGATGGAAGATGAAAATTTCTCTCTTGTGTCTTTTGTGCATCTATTACATCACTTTCTGATTCCAGCCACGAATCATAGAATAGCATCATAGAAATTTACAGCACGGAAGGAGGAGATTTCGGCCCATCGTGTCTGTGCTGGCCGACAAAGAGCAATCCAGCCGAACCCCAATTTCCAGCTCTTGGTCTGTGGCCCTGTAGGTTACAGCACTTTAAGTGCACATCCAAGTACTTTTAAAATGTGGTGAGGGTTTCTGCCTCTACCACCCTTTCAGGCAGTGAGTTCCAGACCCCCAACACCCTCTGGGTGAAGAAATTTCCCCTCAAATCCCCTCTAAACCCCCTACCAATTACTTTAAATCTATGCCCCCTGGTTGTTAAGGGAAATAGGTCCTTCCTATCCACTCTATCTAGGCCCCTCATAATTTTATACACCTCAATAAGGTTTCCCCTCAGCCTCCTCTGTTTCAATCAGGGCTGTTAGTTCAAGTGAGGCGATATATTTAAATGGGAAATAGTTTAAGGGCTCAGCAAGCTGAAACCAGGTACTGTAGCAATGTTATTTTTGACTCCAGCCACTGTTTTATCAATTATTCTATACATCTGTGTGTGAACGAGGTTTGCAGCAGTGATTTTATACAGCTTATTGTTGCAAGTAAACTACTCTTTCCTTTATGGGGATTCCTCTGGGAATTCCACTCTATTTAGCCTACTTGGAGGAAAAGGATGAGCAGGAGGAAGGAAGTAGGAATGCTGTTACTGGCATCACAGACTGTATCATGGGATGTTGTATTGTAAGTGACCCTGGAGAGACCCCACACTCCATGATGGCCTGCAGGTTTCAATGCCATAAATTAGAACCTCACACATGCAGATTGTGGAACCCTGCACACTCTAAAGAAAGAAAGAAACATAGGAACAGGAGTAGGTCATTCAACCCCTCAAGCCTGTTCTGTCATTCAATTAAATCATGGCTGAGCTGTGTCTTAACTCCATCTACCTGCCTTGGTTCTGCAACCCCCTTATGTAACAAAAATTTATCAATCTCAGTTTTGAAATTTTCAATTGACATAGCCTCAACAGTGTTTTGGGGAGAGAGGTCCAGATTACCACTACCCTTTGTGTGAACAAGTGCTTCCTGACATCACCCTGGAGAAACCCCACACTCCAGGATGGAAACAACTCACATTGAGAAAGTGCCTTTCACAACCTCAGAACCTCCCAAAGCACTTTACAACTATTGAACTACTTTTGAAGTGTAGTCATTGTTGTAATGTAAGAAACATGGCAGCCAATTTGCGTACAGCAAGGTCCCACAAACAGCAACGAGATAATGACCAGATAATCTGTTTTTAGTGACTGTTGGTTGAGGAATAAATATTGGCCAGAAAACCAGGAGAACTCCCCTGCTCTTCTTCGAAATAGTACCATGCGCCCACCTGAGAGGCTAAATGTTTCATCCGAAAGAAGATACCTCCGACAGTGCAGCACTCCCTCAGTACTGTATTGAAGTGTCAGCCTAGATTATGTGCTCAAGTTCCTGAATTGAGTCTTCAATCCACAACCTTCTGACTCAGAGTTAAGAGTTATACCAATGAGGCTCAGCTGACGCAAGTCGAGTGAAAACTCATATGCAGATAACTATTTCAACAATCCTGATCAGAAAATATTTTTTTTTGAAAAGTTGGGGCACTTGAGACCCTCATCCCTGTCATGTTCAGCAAACAAAGGACCTGAGCTGACCCTCGAGCAGTTCATTCCTTTTCCTCCTTTACCATCACCACTGACTGCTGCTCCCTTATGCCCAGAAACATGAGTGTACTCCCCTTTAAATCACTATCTAAATTGAACAGCGACACATTTCTGATCTGAGGGAGAGTGAGATTAAGTGATGGTGCATTTTCAGGAAGGCTTTCCTCATCTCTCTCCCTGGAGCTCATGTCCAAGTCATTTCTCTGACCTAGAAGAGGGTCAAGGGCTGGAATGTAGTTTGGATAACAAGGACATGACAGATCACTTTCAAAGCTAAGCTTCCTCCATATTGTCTCTGCCCAAAATCTGTAACATTGGAGATAATTTTAATAGTAAAGAGCATGTGGGTTGGGTTCAGAAGGGTTGTGCTCATAGCTGTTCCCTTATCGCCCACTGGGAAAGGGTTTGTTGAGAGTTCTTGTGGTGAGAGGCTAAGTTGTGCACTTTGGAGTTTTTAAGATTCACAATCAGGATGGGTGGCATCATAGTTGCCTTATATAGGACTTTGGACGAGAAGCAAGATGACCATCAGCAGCAGCAACAACCTGTTGTGGAGAGACCTGCAGCTGGTGAGCAGAGACAGGAGCAGCAGAGGGGTCGGGGTCTCAGCAGGAACGACCCACATAACAGGGTGCACAGGCACAGGATCAACCTCTTTAATCTCTTGGAAAAGCAGTACATCCAGAGGCTGAGATTGTTGTGTCAGGTGGTGGCAGACATCTGCAGCCTCCTAGAGAAAGGTCTGCTTCCTGATGGACCTAGTGGCCGTACATTATCATCGGTTGTGAATGTGACCACCGCCCTCAACCTTTTGGCATCCGGATCCTTCCAGGATCATATCCAGGATCTTCTAGTCGGCTGTATATAACAGCAATAACAACTTACATTTATATAGCGCATTTAACGTAGCAAAACATCCAAAGGCGCTTAACAAGAGCGGTATCAATAAAAACATTTTCGACACCGAGCCACGGAAGGAGATATAAGAACAGATGACATAAGAACATAAGAAATAGGAGCAGGAGTAGGACATTTGACCCTTCAAGCCTGTTCTGCCATTCAATGAGATCATGGCTGATCTTCAACCTCAACCACACCATCACACACTATCCCTGTATCTCTTGATTCCCTTAGTATCCAAAAATCTATCGATCTCTGTCTTGAATATAGTCAACGACTGAGCCTCCAAAGCCCTCCGGGTTCGAGAATTCCAAAGATTCATAACCCTTTTGAGTGAAGAGATTTATTCTCATCTCAGTCCTAAATGGCAGACCTCTTTGTCAGAAACTGTGACCCTTAGTTCTGAACTCCCTAGCCAAGGGAAGCATCCTCCCAGCATTTATCCTGTCAAGCCCTGCAATAATGTTATATGTGTCAATAAGATCACCTCTCATTCTAGGGAATATAAGCCTGGTCTCCTCATCTCTCCTCATAGGAAAACCCAGCCCCATCCCAGAAATTTAGAACTCAGCAGAGGAGGACAAAGGGTTTGATTAGGGCAGGGAAATAGAGTACGAGAGGAAGCTTGCAGGGAACATTAAGACGGACTGCAAAAGCTTCTATAGATATGTAAAGAGAAAAAGGTTAGTAAAGACAAACGTAGGTCCCCTGCAGTCAGAATCAGGGGAAGTCATAACGGGGATGAGAGAAATGGCAGACCAATTGAACAAGTACTTTGGTTCGGTATTCACTAAAGAGGACACAAACAACCTTCGGGATATAAAAGGGGTCAGAGGGTCTAGTAAGAAGGAGGAACTGAGGGAAATCCTTATTAGTCAGGAAATTGTGTTGGGGAAATTGATGGGATTGAAAGCCGATAAATCCCCAGGGCCTGATGGACTGCATCCCAGAGTACTGAAGGAGGTGGCCTTGGAAATAGCGGATGCATTGACAGTCATTTTCCAACATTCCATTGACTCTGGATCAGTTCCTATGGAGTGGAGGGTAGCCAATGTAACCCCACTTTTTAAAAAAGGAGGGAAAGAGAAAACAGGGAATTATAGACCTGTCAGCCTGACATCGGTAATGGGTAAAATGATGGAATCAATTATTAAGGATGTCATAGCAGCGCATTTGGAAAGAGGTGACATGATAGGTCCAAGTCAGCATGGATTTGTGAAAGGGAAATCATGCTTGACAAATCTTCTGGAATTTTTTGAGGATGTTTCCAGTAGAGTGGACAAGGGAGAACCAGTTGATGTGGTGTATTTGGACTTTCAGAAGACTTTCGACAAGGTCCCACACAAGAGATTAATATGCAAAGTTAAAGCACATGGGATTGGGGGTAGTGTGCTGATGTGGATTGAGAACTGGTTGGCAGACAGGAAGCAAAGAGTAGGAGTAAATGGGTACTTTTCAGAATGGCAGGCAGTGACTAGTGGGGTGCGGCAAGGTTCTGTGCTGGGGCCCCAGCTGTTTACATTGCACATTAATGATTTAGACGAGGGGATTAAATGTAGTATCTCCAAATTTGCGGATGACACTAAGTTGGGTGGCAGTGTGAGCTGCGAAGAGGATGCTATGAGGCTGCAGAGTGACATGGATAGGTTAAGTGAATGGGAAAATGCATGGTAGATGAAGTATAATGTGGATAAATGTGAGGTTATTCACTTTGGTGGTAAAAACAGAGAGACAGACTATTATCTGAATGGTGACAGATTAGGAAAAGGGGAGGTGCAACGAGACCTGGGTGTCATGGTACATCAGTCATTGAAGGTTGGCATGCAGGTACAGCAGGCGGTTAAGAAAGCAAATGGCATGTTGGCCTTCATAGCGAGGGGATTTGAGTACAGGGGCAGGGAGGTGTTGCTACAGTTGTACAGGGTCTTGGTGAGGCCACACCTGGAGTATTGTGTACAGTTTTGGTCTCCTAACTTGAGGAAGGACATTCTTGCTATTGAGGGAGTGCAGCGAAGGTTCACCAGACTGATTCCCGGGATGGCGGGACTGACCTATCAAGAAAGACTGGATCAACTGGGCTTGTATTCACTGGAGTTCAGAAGAATGAGAGGGGATCTCATAGAAACATTTAAAATTCTGACGGGTTTAGACAGGTTAGATGCAGGAAGAATGTTCCCAATGTTGGGGAAGTCCAGAACCAGGGGTCACAGTCTAAGGATAAGGGGAAAGCCATTTAGGACCGAGATGAGGAGAAACTTCTTCACCCAGAGAGTGGTGAACCTGTGGAATTCTCTACCACAGAAAGTTGTTGAGGCCAACTCACTAAATATATTCAAAAAGGAGTTAGATGTAGTCCTTACTACTCGGGGGATCAAGGGGTATGGTGAGAAAGCAGGAATGGGGTACTGAAGTTGCAAGTTCAGCCATGAACTCATTGAATGGCGGTGCAGGCTCGAAGGGCCGAATGGCCTACTCCTGCATCTATTTTCTATGTTTCTATCTCACTCCCCCCGCAACCCCCCCCACCCCCCCCCCCCCCCCCCCCCGCCCCATCCAGTTCCAATAGCACATTGCCGGAAACCTCAACCTTGTTCATCCTGGTTGATTTGTGAGTGTGAGTCCATGACCATCCACTTCCCTCTTCCCCCCCCCCCCCCCATTTAGAGCTTATGCTTGCGATCCGGTGCAAGCATGTGGTATTTGCAGTCCTTACATGGGTGATGAAGTACACAAACATAACCTCCAATAGAAAGCAGGTAACATAGACAGTACATTTGTATGGTACATATAGATGCATTGAAGAGTTCTATCAAAAAGTTGCAGGTACACTGAACAGTTATTAAATCCCAGCTCCACTGGGTGAGGTATGGTGGCGGCATACAGCCCCTTTTTGCCCGAGGTAATGGGCTGCGCTGAGACAGGGCATCGCAACTAGTGCGCTGCCTCTGTTCTCAGAAAATAGTTGCCTTTGCGGCTCATCTGCAGCCGCTGAACCATGGCATGAATTACATTAAATCAGAAATCACATTAATCCATTGGTCATGTTAGTCATAGATCCCTTAACCCTTTTACTTGTGCATTGTGATATTAACTCTTTTCACCAATCATATAAATCATTTAATCACAGTAATCATTTTAACATCAAAATATTGACTCTTGTCATAAATCACGTCATCATACAAATCACAGTAATAATTTTGACTCACTCTTGGCCTTACAAAAGTCTCTTTGTAGGGACCGCCAGCGGTGTTAGGCCCCATTAAGACTCCCGGGTACATTTCCCTTTTAAGGCGCCATTTTGATTTTTCCACGAGGGCGCCGCTATTTTAGGTGCTCTGCTTGCCTTTCTCTGCAGAACTCTGCTGCCACGAGACTCGCCACCATCTTGAGCTCGCTGAAGCCAAAAACGTCTCTGCCCTTGATCACTCGCACCGCGGAGATCTGCCCGTACTTGGAGAGCACTTCTTCCAGGGCCTGCTCGTCTGTGTCGAGATTGAGAGCGCCGATGAACAGCTTTCCTTCTCCGGACCCTTTTGCGAGGTTGGTTTGCTGGGTGTTTTCCCTGCTGGACTCTAGCCTGCTGCTGCCTAACGTTTCGCTCTCGACTCTCTGTGGAGATCCAGCTCACTCCGACCGCACCCGGGAGCCACAACACACCAGCCCTTGCACCGCCGCATCCTCTGGAGCACCTCACACAGCTGACCTTTTTGCCCGGGAGCCGCCACACACACACACGTCCTCCGGAGTCGACCTCTGCCTGTGGGCTGATGGTGCCTGCTGGAGCAGCCCATCGAAGCCCTTCTCCCTTCTCCAGCTCGGTCAGCGCTGCTGCTTGTGAACACGGGAGACAGCGGTCTGTGGAGGAATGAAGTCTTCCCAGCTCCCATGGACCTTCCCCATCCATCTCCTGCTGAGTAGCGTCGGCCCATCGCCTGCAATGATCCACAAAGGTAAACCGTGCGTCTCACCACCGTGAGATATCTGCACATCCGCTCTGCCAAGAACAGGTGTCAGCTCCTTGGTGTTGGTGCACAGCTTCGCCGTGACCGGGACCAGCTTGGGTCGTGCAGCTGGGTCGATCCACAGTTTATCAAAAGTTTCCTGACTCATCAGCGACTGACCCGATCCAGTGTCCACTTCCATACTCACTGGGACTCCGTTAATCTTGACTTCCATAATCACTGGGGCCGAATCGCCAGTACACGTATACAGTCCAAACGCCTCATCATCATCTTCTACCTGCTCCTCGCTGGATGGTGGATCATCCCCCATCTCCTCAGCCACATGGTGAGTCGTGTTTCTTTTGCACATACACTGAAGATGGCCTTTCGTGTGGCGGGCATTGCACATATACTCCGCAAACCTGCACCGGTGAGCCCCATGGCTTCTTCCGCAGTGCCAGCATGGTGCTACTCGACTAGCCCCCCTCGGCAGACTCTGAGTTCCAGGACCCTGAGGCCCGTGCTATCTGCCCTAGGCAGAGCCACGTTCTGCAGTATTGTCCGTGACGGGCGTTATCCTGTGGGTAGTACCTGCCGGGTTTGAGACCATGAGGATCATCTGCTTGGTGCTGCAAGTCGAGGTCATAAATGCCCGGCTGATGTTGATGGCTTGCTGCAGGCTGACTGTAGGTTCAGTGGATAGCAGCTTGTGAAGGAGACCCTCATGGCCAATCCCCATAACAAAGACGTCTCACAGCGCCTCGTCAAGGTGTGTGCCAAAATCGCATGGCGCCGTGAGTCTCCTGATGTCCGCAGCAAATTTGGTGACATCCTGGCCCTCAGGTCTGCAGTGGTGGTAGAATTTGTGCCTGGCCATGAGGATGCTCTCCTTTGGTTTCAGTTGGTCACGAATGAGTTCAATCAGCTGCTCATATGACTTGTCCTTGGCGCTCGCGGGTGCCAGCAAATCCCTGACGAGACAGTAAACCTCATTGCCACAACTGGACAGCAATACCGCCTTACGCTTCTCTCTTCAGTGCGTTCGTGTCTCCCGTCAGGTTGTTTGCTATAAATTAGTACTCGAGCCTTTCCGTAAAGGCCTCCCAATCATTACCCTCTGTGAAATCCTTTAGCGAGCCCAGAGTAGCCATGGTTGCGTGAAACTCGTCTGTGTCCTCATCGCCAATTTGTGATGTATGTAGCACTCAAATCACTGACTCCACACAGTCTGGTGTTGTAGTAACTGCTGTGACTTTAGTCCTTTATTGTGTAATTCCAGAATGCCTCTCAGGTGTGGTGGGCAGCCTTTTATACTCTGTCTTGCAGGTACTTTCGGGTCTCCCACCACAGTGCTCCTTGTGGCGCACCATTGTAACTATACATTAAATGTACCTGGACAATACATAACAAAAACTCTACACAATACTCCAGGTGTGGTCTCACCAGGGCCCTATATAATTGCAGTAAGACAAATTTACTCTTATACTCAAATCCTCTTGTAATAAAGCCAACACACCATTTGCTTTCCTAATTGCTTGCTGTGTCTGCATGTTAACTTTCAATGATTCGTGTACAAGGACACCCAGGACCCTCTGAATACCAACATTTCCCAATCTCTCAGCATTGAAAAAATATTCTACTTTTCTATTTTTCCTACCAAAGTGGATAACTTCACATTTCTCCATTTTATATTCTATCTGCCATGTTCTTGCCCACTCACTTAACCAGCCTATATCCCTTTGCAGCCTCTTTGTATCCCCCTCACAACTTACTTTCGCACTTAGCTTTGTATCATTAGCAAACTTTACACTCATCTAAGCCATTGATATAGATTGTAAATAGCTGAAGCCCAAGCACTTATCCTTGCAGTATTCCACTAGTTAAAGCCTGCCACCCCGAAAATGACCCATTTATTCCTACCCTCTGTTTTCTGTCCGTTAACCAATCCTCAATCTATGCTAATATATTACCCCAATCCTATGAGCAATAATTTTGTGAATTCATCTCATGTGTGGCACCTTAATGAATGTTTTCTGAAAATCCACTGGTTCTCTCTTATCTACCCTTCTAGTTACAACCTCTACCACTGATGTTAGGCTAAATGGTCCATAGTCCCCTGTTTTCTATCTCCCTATTTTCTTGAATAGCGGGGTTAAATTTCCACCTTCCAAATTGCGGGAATTTTTTTCCTTTCAAGTATTTATCAAGTTGTCATTTGATTGTTACTATTGAATCTGCTTCCACCATCCTTTCAAGCAGTGCATTCCAGATCACAACAACTCGCTGTATTTATTTTGCCTTTCAAGATGGCTCCTAGGCTGGCAGCATCCTGTGTACCTCTATCCTTGGCAAACCATTGCCATCCTTAGCTCTTTCTATTCCAATCTTCTCTCTTCTACTCTTTAATTGCGTGGATGCATTTTAGCCATAACTACAAGTTAACTGCTAGTTTAAACGACCACTGCCCATCCCCCAACCATACCTGTCCCTGCTTCTCTCACTGAGCTCCTGGATCTTTTCTCATTTGGCTTCCAAATTCCTTTTTTTTAAAGCTGTGGCGTTTGAGATCCACATCCCTGTCATGTTCAGCAGACAAAGGACCTGAGCTCAGATGACCTTCTTAACCTTCTCTGCTCTAAGAGAACAGCCCTATTTTCTCCAGTCTCTCCACGTAACTGAAGTCTCTCATCCCTGGTACCATTCCAGTAAATCTCTTTTCCACATTCTCCAAGACCTTGATATCCTTACCAAAGTGTGGTGCTCAGAATTGAACACAATTGTTCTGCCATTTCCTTGTTCCCCATTACAAATTCTCCTGTTTCTGTCTGTAAAGGACCTGCATTTGTCTTCACTAATCTTTTTCTTTTTACGCACTTGTAGAAACTTTTGCAGTCGGTTTTTATGTTCCTTGCAAGTTTACTCTCATACTCTATTTTTCCCCTCTTAATCAAACTCTTGGTCATTTTTTTGCTGAATTCTAAATTGCTCCCAATCCTCAGGCTTGCTACTAGATCTGCCAACTTTGTATAACTCCTCTTTGGATCTAATACTTTCCTTAATTTATTTTGTTAGCCATGGTTGGGCCACTTTTCCTTTTGTGTTTTTACGTCAGCATTTATCCACGTTATACTGCATCTGCCATGTGTTTGCCCACTCACTCAGCCTGAGATTTCCAGCATTTTCTGTTTTTATTTCATATTCCAACATCAGCAGTATTTTGCTTTTGTATCAATTACATTACCCTCATCTGCCCTTTCCATTACTTTATTACTTTCACAAATCCGTACTGACTTTAATTTATTAACCCATACTTTTCTAAACGTCAATTAATTTTGTCCCGATTATTGTCTCTAAAAGTTTCCCCACCACTGACGTCAGGCTGACTGACCTGTAGTTGCCAGGTTTATCCCCCTCCCTTTTTTTAAACAGGGGTGTATCATTTCCAATCCTCTGGCACCGTTCCCATACCAAAGGAGATTGGAAGATTGTGGCAGCGCCTCTATGATTCCCACTCTTTCTTCCCTCAGTAACTTAGGATGCAGGTGACTTTTCTACTTTTGAGGACTGCAAACCTTTGAAGTAATTCCTCTTTATTTATTTTTATCCTATTCAATCTCACTACTGCCACCTCCTTTACTGCTGTATTGGCAGCATCCTCTTATCCAGTGCAGACATTCATGCAATGTACTCTCACTCAACATAACAAAAACAGGTTATCTGGTCATTATTACATTGTTGTTTGTGGGAGCTTGCTGTGCGCACATTGGCTGCCGCGTTTCCCACATTACAACAGTGACTACACTCCAAACGTACTTCAGGAGTGGGAGCGGCAATTCAGGAGAGCCATAAAAGGGCGCGGCCATCAGAGGAGGCCACAGGAGCAGGAGCGGCAGTTCAGAAGACCCATAAAAGGGCGCGGCCGTCAGAGGAGCCAGCTGGTGCAGGGGCAGAAGGTAAACAAAGAAGTAAAAAGAAATCAAAGTGTGATGTAACAGCCAAGCGGGTAAGTGATTGGCTGGTGGATTGTTGAGTATTTTAATCTTTTTCTTTTTCTTTTTCTTTTCTTATCAGTAGGTAACCTTTGGCATTGTTGCCAAATTAAGTTAATTTCAGGGTTAAGTCTTGGCAGGAGAGCCCAGATCCATGTCATGCTCCTCCTGTGCTATGTGGGAAATCAGGAACGCTTCCAGTGTGCAGGAAGTGTGTCCAGCTGCAGCTCCTGACAGACCACATTGCGGCACTGGAGCTGCGCATGGATTCATTCTGGAGCTTCCATGATGCTGAGAGTGTCGTGAATAGCACGTTTAGTGAGTTGGTCACACCGCAGGTAAAGGTTACACAGGCAGATAGAGAATGGATGAACAGCAAGAAGAGCAGTGGAAGGAAGGTAGTGCAGGGGTCCCCTGCAGTCATCTCCCTCCAAAACAAATATACCGTTTTGGGTACTGTTGGGAGAGATGGCTCATCAGGGAAAGGCAGCAGCAGCCAAGTTCATGGAACCATGGGTGGCTCTGCTCCACAGGAGGGCAGGAAAAAAAATGGGAGAGTTATAATGGTAGGGGACTCTATTGTAAGAGGAATAGATAGGCGTTTCTGCAGCCGCAATCGATACTGCAGGAAGGTATGTTGCCTCCCTCGGGTGCAAGCGTCAAGGATGTCTCAGAGCGGCTGCAGGGCATTCTGGAGGGGGAGAGTGAACAGCCAGTTGTCGTGGTGCATATAGATACCAACGATATAGGTAAAAAATAGGATGAGGTCCTACAAGCTGAATTTCGGGAGCTGGAAGTTAAATGAAAAAATAGGACCTCAAAGTTAGTAATCTCAGGATTGCTACCAGTGCCACATGCTCGTCAGAGTAGAAATAGAGGATAGTTAAGATGAATACATGGCTTGAGGAATGGTGCAAGAGGGAAGGATTCAAATTCCTGGGACATTGGAACCGGTTCTGGGGAAGGTGGAACCAGTACAAACTAGACGGTCTGCACCTGGGCAGGACCAGAACCGATGTCTTAGAGGGAATGCTTGCTAGAGCTGTTGGGGAGAGGGCAGGGGGATGGGAATCTATGCAGGGAGACAGAGGGAAGTAAAATGGGGACAGAAGCAAAAGGTTGGAAGGAGATAAGGAAAAGTGGAGGGCAGAGAAACCTAAGGCAAAAAGCAAAAAGGGCCACATTACAACATAATTCTAAAAGGACAAAGTGTTAAAAAAACAAGCCTGTAGGCTATGTGTCTCAAAGCGAGCAGCATTCGTAATAAGGTGGATGAATTAACTGCGCAGATAGCTGTTAACGGATATGATATAATTGGGATTATGGAGATATGGCTCCAGGGTGACCAAGGCTGGGAACTCAACATCCAGGGGTATTCAATATTCAGGAAAGAGAGACTGAAAGGAAAAGGAGGTGGGGTAGCATTGCTGGTTAAAGAGGAGATTAATGCAATAGTAAGGAAGGACATTAGCTCGGATGATGTGGAATCTGTATGGGTAGAGCTGCGGAACACCAAAGGGCAGAAAACGCTAGTGGGAGTTGTGTACAAACCACCAAACAGTAGTACATAAGAACATAATAATTAGGAACAGGAGTAGGCCATCTAGCCCCTCGAGCCTGCTCCGCCACTCAACAAGATCATGGCTGATCTGGCCGTGGATTCAGCTCCACTTACCTGCCCGCTCCCTATAACCCTTAATTCCCTTATTGGCTAAAAATCTATCTATCTGTGATTTGAATACATTCAATGAGCTAGCCTCAACTGCTTCCTTGGGCAGAGAATTCCACAGATTCACAACCCTCTGGGAGAAGAAATTCCTTCTCAACTCAGTTTTAAATTGGCTCCCCCGTATTTTGAGGCTGTGCCCCCTAGTTCTAGTCTCCCTGACCAGTGGAAACAACCTCTCTGCCTCTATCTTGTCTATCCCTTTCATTATTTTAAATGTTTCCATAAGATCACCCCTCATCCTTCTGAACTCCAACAAGTAAAGACCCAGTCTACTCAATCTATCATCATAAGATAACCCCCTCATCTCTGGAATCAGTCTAGTGAATCGTCTCTGTACCCCCTCCAAAGCTAGTATATCCTTCCTTAAGTAAGGTGACCAAAACTGCACGCAGTACTCCAGGTGCGGCCTCACCAATACCCTGTACAGTTGCAGCAGGACCTCCCTGCTTTTGTACTCCATCCCTCTCGCAATGAAGGCCAACATTCCATTCGCCTTCCTAGTGAGATTGGGGATGGCATCAAACAGGAAATTAGGGATGCGTGCAAGAAAGATACAGCAGTTATCATGGGTGACTTTAATCTACATACAGATTGGGCTAACCAAACTAGTAGCAATACGGTGGAGGAGGATTTCCTGGAATGTATAAGGGATGGTTTTCTGGACCAATATGTTAAGGAACCAACTAGAGAGCTGGCCATCCTAGACTGGGTGTTGTGTAATGAGAGAGGATTCATTAGCAATCTTGTTGTGCAAGGCCCCTTGGGGAAGAGTGATCATAATATGGTAGAATTCTTCATTAAGATGGAGAGTGACACAGTTAATTCAGAGACTAGGGTCCTGAACTTAAAGAAAGGTAACATCGATGGTATGAGATGTGAATGGGCTAGGATAGACAGGCGAATTATACTTAAAGGGTTGACGGCAGATAGGCAATGGCAGACAGTTAAAGATCACATAGATGGACTTCAACAATTGTACATCCCTGTCTGGCGTAAAAATAAAATGGGGAAGGTCGCTCAAACTTGGCTAACAAGCGAAATTAGGGATAATGTTAAATTCAAGGAAGAGGCTTATAAATTGGCCAGAAAAAGCAGCAAACCTGAGGACTGGGAGAAATTTAGAATTCAGCAGAGGAGGACAAAGGGGTTAATTAGGAGGGGCAAAATAAAGTAGGAGAATAAGCTTGCAGGGAACACAAAAACTGACTGCAAAAGTTTCTATAGATATGTGAAGAGAAAAAGATTAGTGAACACAAATGTAGGTCCCTTGCAGTCAGAATCAGGTGAATTTATAATGGGGAACAAAGAAATGGGAGACCAATTGAACAAATACTTTGGTTGTGTCTTCACGAAGGAAGACACAAATAACCTTCCGGAAACACTAGGTAACCGAGGATCTAGCGAGAAGGAGGAACTGAAGGAAATCCTTATCAGTCAGGAAATTGTGTTAGGGAAATTGATGGGATTGAAGGCCGATAAATTCCCAGGGCCTGATAGTCTGCATCCCAAAGTACTTAAGGAAGTGGCCCTAGAATAGTGGATGCATTTGTGGTCATTTTCCAACATTCTATAGACTCTGAATCAGTTCCTATGGATTAGAGGGTAGCTAATGTAAGCCCACTATTTAAAAAAGTAGGGAGAGGGAAAACAGGGAATTATAGACCGGTTAGCCTGACATCGGTAGTGGGGAAAATGCTGGAATAAGTTATTAAAGATATAATAGCAGCACATTTGGAAAGCAGTGACAGCGTCGGTCCAAGTCAGCATGGATTTATGAAAGGGAAATCATGCTTGACAAATATTCTAGAATTTTTGAGGATGTAACTAGTAGAGTGGACAAGGGAGAACCAGTGGATGTAGTGTATTTGGACTTTCAAAAGGCTTTTGACAAGTTCCCACACAAGAGATTAGTGTGCAAAATTAAAGCACATGGTACTGGGGTTAATGTATTGATGTGGATAGAAAACTGGTTGGCAGACAGGAAGCAAAAACTAGGAATAAACGGGTCCTTTTCAGAATGGCAGGCAGTGACTAGTGGGGTACCACAAGGTTCAGTGCTGGGACCCCAGTTCTTTACAATATGCATTAATGATTTAGACAAAGGAATTGAATGTAATATCGCCAAGTTTGCAGATGACACTAAGCTGGGTGGCAGTATGAGCTGTGAGGATGATGCTAAGAGGCTGCAGGGTGACTTGGACAGGGTAGGTGAGTGGGTAAATGCATGGCAGATGCAGTATAATGTAGATAAATGTGAGGTTGTCCACTTTGGTGGCAAAAACAGGAAGGCAGAATACTATCTGAATGGTGACAGAATAGGAAAAGGGGTGGTGCAACGAGACCTGGGTGTCATGGTACATCAGTCATTGAAAGTTGTCATGCAGGTACAGCAGGCGGTGAAGAAGGCAAATGGCATGTTGGCCTTCATAGTGAGAGGATTTGAGTATAGGAGCAGAGAGGTCTTACTACAGTTGTATAGGGCCTTGGTGAGGCCACACCTTGAATATTGTGTACAGTTTTGGTCTCTTAATCTGAGGAAGGACATTCTTGCTATTGAGGGAGTGCAGCGAAGGTTCACCAGACTGATTCCCAGGATGGCAGGACTGACATATAAGGCAAGACTGGATCGACTAGGCTTATATTCACTGGAATTTAGAAAAATGAGAGGGGATCTCATCAAAACATATAAAATTCTGATGGGATTGGACAGGTTAGATGCAGGAAGAATGTTCCCGATATTGGGGAAGTCCAGAACCAGGGGTCACAGTCTAAGGATAAGGGGTAAGCCATTTAGGACCGATATGAGGAGAAACTTCTTCACTCAGAGAGTTTTGAACCTATGGAATTCTCTACCACAGAAAGTTGTTGAGGCCAGTTCTTTAGATATTTTCAAAAGGGAGTTAGAAGTGGCCCTTACGGCTAAAGGGATCAAGGGGTATGAAGAGAAAGCAGGAATGGGGTACTGAAGTTTCATGATCAGCCATGATCATATTGAATGGTGGTGCAGGCTCGAAGGGCCGAATGGCCTGCTCCTGCACCAATTTCCTATGTTTTCTATTGGCTGCAAAACACTTTGAGATGTCCGGTGGTCGTGAAAGACTTTATATAATTACGTCTTCCTTTTACTCATTTAGTATCTCAGCCATGCCCTCTGCCTCCATAAGAGGATTTCCTTTTTGTTCCGAATTAGCCCCGCTCTTACTTTGGCTACCCTTTTAATATTTTTGTGTTTATCGAAGACCTTTGAATTCTCTTTTAGGTTAGCTGCTAATCTATTCTCACACTCTCTCTTTGACACTCTTATTCCCTTTTTTAAATCTCCTCTGTATTTTCTATCGGCAGCTTGGTTCTTCATTGTATTCTGAACCTTATAATTGTTATAAGCCTCCTTTTCCTGTCTCATTTAAAAGTCTATGGGCTAGACTTTGTACTTTTGTGCAGATCGCCCAAAAATGCGTGTTATTTCCAGGGTGAACAGTAAAAGTAGGTTTTGAGATCGCTGGATTATCACCCATTTTTAAAACCCTAACTTTCATAAGAACATAAGAAATAGGAACACAAGTTGGCTACACGGCCCCTCGAGCCTGCTCCGTCATTCAATAAGATCATGGCTGATCTGATCATGGACTCAGCTCCACTTCCCCGCCCGCTCCCCATAACCCTTTATCCACTTATCATTTACGAAACTGTCTATTTATATCTTAAATTTATTCAATGTCCCAGCTTCCACAACTCTCTGAGGCAGCGAATTCCACAGATTTACAACCATCTGAGAGAAGAAATTTCTCATCTCAGTTTTAAATGGGCGGCCCCTTATTCTATGATCATGCCCTCTAGTTCTAGTCTCCCCCATCAGTGGAAACATGCTCTCTGCATCCACCTTGTCAAGACCCCTCATAATCTTATATGTTTCGATAAGATCACCTCTCATTCTTCTGAATTCCAATGAGTAGAGGCCCAACCTACTCAACATTTCCTCATTAGTCAAACCCCTCATCTCCAGAATCAACCTAGTGAACCTTCTCTGAACTACCTCCAAAGCAAGTATATCCTTTCGTAAATATGGAAAACAAAACTGCATGAGGAATTCCAGGTGTGGCCTCACCATTACCTTATATAGCTGTATCAAAAATTCCCTGCTTTTATACTCCATCCCCTTTGCAATAAAGGCCAAGATACCATTGGCCTTCCTGGTCACTTGCTGTACCTGCATACTATCCTTTTGCGTTTCATGCACAAGTACCCCCACGTCCTGCTGTACTGCGGCACTTTGCAATCTTTCTCCATGTAAATAATATCTTGCTCTTTGATTTTTTTTCTGCCAAAGTGCATGACCTCACTTTCCAACATTATACTCCAGCAGCCAAATTTTTGCCCACTCACTTAGCCTGTCTATGTCCTTTTGCAAATTTTTCGTGTCCTCCTCACACATTACTTTTCCTCCCATCTTTGTATCATCAGCAAATTTGGCTACGTTACACGCAGTCCCTTCTTCCAAGTTGAAAATGGGCGTTACCGCACACAATCTGAAATGGGCATTAGTGTTACATTTTTTTGACCTTCTGCAATAAACTGTTTCCGACCATAGCAACGGCATGGCAACGCTCGTTTCCCACGTTTCAGGAGGTCATGGGTCATGATTACATGCGCATAAGAGGAGACAGAGAGAGAGGGAGCAGAGATGGACTGAACGCGTGTGTGGGTGTGGTGTGTACTCGTTTGGCTGTTATGGGAGGCACGAGGGCGATTCACCAGCAGCAAAAAGGCTACTAAGCACAAAGAAGATAGTTGGCACCGAGTTTTTGTGGAAAAAATAATATTTTACATGGAATGGATGGAGGAGGCAACCGAGCATGCTGTGGAGACTGAGGATGCTGGCGAAAGCAGTGAGCTGGCAGAGGAACAATTGGGAGGATGAAAAGGAGCGAGGAGGTTCTCAGACGAGGCAAATGCCTCCCTCATGCAGGAGGTCGAGTCATGCTGGGGTCAGTTGACCCAGGGAAGGCGTGGGAAGCCCACCACAAAGGCCTACCAGAAGATGTGGGCCGAGATAGTCTCGTCGGCGGCCAACGAGGTGCATGAGGGCAACAAATGCCACAAGCGATGGAACCACCTTGTTGGATCTGCCAGAGTAAGTATTACATTTATTTACATGTACTTATATATTTATATAATTGGAATTGTAAGTGTAATGAGTGATTAAAATCAGATGTGATGTCTTGCACTTATACTGGGAAGGTTGTACTCAAAGCCTGCAGTCACGGTGTACGTCTTTAGATAAAGAATGATAATTTTCATCATAATCATGATTACATCTGTCGGTTATGTGTTGTATCAGTCTCTGTGACAGTACCTAGCCACGATATCATGCAATGATCTCATGCCATGTCGCGCTGTTGTTACCTTTTACAGAAGATGCTTTCGAGGAATAGGGCCGAGCAGACGCGAACGGATGGGGGGGGGACCACCAGTAATCATCGTCCTCACCGACATCGAGGAGCGGGTGCTGGCACTAGTGGGGAGTCACCCCTGGTTGACCACGCAAGCAGCAGCAGAGCCTGATGTGATGTCACCTGAGTAAAGTATACACCATTGCGTGATGTAAAATCAACAGATGCCATACCCATTCGTATCCGACCAATATTATATGATAGATGAATCATAAAATTCTTCTCTAAATAATGATGTCCTCATGAGAATCATCGTAATGCAGAATTTGGTGATGGTCATGAAATGTGATGTCTGTGATGATCTTGATAGCGGTGTTGCTTTTGTCGTGAATATGCTGTGTGTAGCGCTGGACTCACCTTGTAACCCGAGCACCCCCTTCTCCTCTAATAACCTCATTTATGTTTTGCAGCTCAGCCAGCAGCGCGGACCCAGGCAAGAACACCGAGCCCAGAAGATGGGGGCGCAGGGCTGGACTCACCGGACTCTCCTCCATCTGGTGCTGACGAGCACCAATTCTCACCCGTGCATCTGCTGGGTCCCTTCTCAATGGATGACAGTGCCGACTTCGAGGGGCCTGCATCCCCAACCTCCATAATCCATTCAACACCGATGATATCTAATGCTCCTACGGCCATTCCCACATCCACCGTGGAGGTACCGGGCCCAAGCACCTTGCCACAGGGCAGCCCAGGTGTCTCCAGGATGGCGCTGACCAAGCGGAGGTTGGTTCGATGTGGCAGGTCTGCTCCATGAGTGGCAGATCTGAGCGGATACCATGATACACTTGGCTAGGAGGAGTGTTGACATAGGTCAGTAGATCCAATAGACAATGGGGGGCATATCCCACCAGCTGGCCAGCATGTCTGCCACCATGACGAAGTACATGGCATGGATGGTAGAGGTCCTGGAGCTGATAGCCAGGAACACTGGTGGCAGAGGCCTCCCAGTGGTCCCGGAGCGCGGCACTGCATCCCAAGGTGCTGCACCCCCATTGCCAATGACACATGAGAGCCAGGAGGAAGATCTTGTTTCTGGCCCGGATACGTCCTCTCCCATATCCGTCCAAGCAGGAGTTCTGCTTTCATCCCCCCAAATGAAGTAGCGCCTGAGGAGCTCCTCGGTCAAGCGGCCTGGAGTCAGGAGGGGAAAGGGAAGGGGTAGAGGTGGGAAGGAGAAGCGAGGAGGGGGTGGAACGGAAAGTGAGGTGCATGGCTGCAGGTGTTGTCTTGGGCATATTTTTATGTTGTTGGTGCTATTTTGGTGGGAGGGTCGGGGGAAGAGGCGAGGGGGCTACCTTGCTGGTTTGCATTTGTGCTCTGTGTTGCTGGAAATGGTGACCAATCGAATTATGCAAATGTGATAAATGTGTTATGGGGTGGGGCGGGGGTGGGGTGAGGTGTTTTTTACATTTATAATTTTGATTTCACACAAATGGTCGGCTTAAATGTTTTTTATTTTACATAACCTTGTTGCGCACTGTTTCAGATAACTGCACCATTACATACTGGTGATTCCTTAACATGAAAGGGTATAATTACACTTAACTTCAATCAACTTAAACTTTAATTGTCACCAAGGTGATGCACACCATTGATGTATGACCTGCACACCCAGCAGTGTTGTAGCTTTGTAAATAACAACAATGTTCTTTCAAGCAAAGCGCTCATTTATGAGCTACTGACGTAAGAGTCTTGCAGCTGTGTAGCCACCACGGGTCTTTTCCTGCGGTCTAGAGGGGGGCAGGGGCATGGTTTCAGCATCAGCCTGATTGTCTGGCCCGAGGTCAGCGTCCACCTCCTTGTCCACCTGTTCCTCTCTCTCCTGAGGTGGACCGTCAGTCCCTTCTGGCAATTCTTTTCCCCTCCTGATAGCCAAGTTGTGCAGCATGGAGCACACCACCACGAATTGAGCTACCTGCTCAGGATGGTATTGGAGGTCTCCTCCTGAGTGGGCCAGGCATCTAAAGTGCTGCTTAAGCACTCCAATGGTTTTCTCGACGATATTGCATGTGGCTCTGTGGCTCTCGTATCGCTTCTCGGCTTCGGTGTGGTGTCACGCAGGGGGGGTCATCAGCCAGATGCTTTGTCACCAAGCATCCAGCATTGACTTTGTGGCTGACTGGTAAACATGTCAGATACAGCGCTCTCACACAGTACGTGAGCATCATGGATGCTGCCCGGAAATTTGGCATTCAAGGTCATAATTATTTGCTGGTGGTCGACAACGAGTTGCACATTCAGGGAGTGGAATCCCTTGCGGTTCCTAAAGGTGCCCGCATCGTGATGTACGTACAGTCTATTGCTTCCTTCCCCTTGAGGAAGTTAGCAATTTGGTAGAATCCTAAAGCCCTCTCAGTCTGTGCCTCCCTGGTCATAGGGAAGCTGATGAATTCCATCCTGCGTGCGTAAAGGGCTTCAGTGACCTGTCTATTGCAGCAATGTGTGGCATGCTGAGATATACCGCAAATGTCACCAGCTGAGGCCTGAAAGGAACCCGACGCATAGAACAAAAGTGCTGCCCACAGTGACCTTGACCTCCATGGACAGTGCGTCCTGTTGGTGCAGGCAGGCTGCAGATTTCCCCCAATGAGCTGGCTTATCTCACTGATAACCTCCTTGTGGAAGCGCAGTCTCCTAATGCAGGTGTTATCGGACAAGTTCAGGTAAGACCGCTTCTCCCTTTAAGTGCAGTGGGTGTAAGGTCTGGTCCTCCTCATCAGTCTGGTCTGGCCATCTCTAGTCTGCAGCATGTGTGTACTCATCAAGACAGGCTTGCATGGCAGGCCCCATTCCAATAACTATCGGTATTACACCGATTGTTCATAAACAATAAATATCCCCACTAAGACACCTAAAGTAAATTCCAATCGTCCACAGTATGATAAGATATTTGGTCAGATGTTCACATTACCTTAAAAGAACTCCAGAGTACATCCAAACTCCCCCGAAGTTAAAGCAGCCTTTTAAATGATGCGAACTGCGATTTAGAAAATGGCATCCATACCGCTGTGATTAGTTCAGGTGAGAGCAACTTTTTCACGGCGGTTTTTTTGGCAAGCGATATTGTCGGCAAGATGTGTGCGAGGTGCCGAAATTAAGGCTAGGCAATTTTATGGCCATTGGTTTCGGCAAATGTGATCTTTACGACAAAAAAAAGTGGGTGGGCGGTATGATTAAATCTCGGCGTTAATTACGTGCCGAAAGTAATTATGGGCGATATTATGGCCGTTGGTTTTGCCCATTCTGATCTTTCCACCCAAAAAAGTTGGGCAGGCAGTATTATTTTTTATCGGTTCATGCCGAAAGTAACGTTTGGCGATAAGTTACCGAGAAATGGTCATTAGTTTCCATTTTATGGCTAAATGGGCGATATATGGGCGTTATTTCAGCGTTAAAATGCACGTTAAGTGGGCAGTATGCATGCAAAAATAATGGAAAGTCTAGCCTAATATCTTTAGAGGTAAAGGGTAACTATTCACAGTGGCAGAAGGTGGGTAATGGTGTTCCACAAGGATCAGTCCTGAGCTCACTGCTGTTCACAATTTACATTAACGATTTAGACTTTGGAATCAAAAACAAAGGGGCAAAATTGCCCCACGTCTCAATTCAGGGCGGTAACCTTCCGGAACCGGGACTTTTAGCTCCCAGTGCAGAAGTCCCTTCCCAGACACTTAATTGGGCTTATCGCCCCTCAAAGGAGGCGGATGCTCTGAGTTGTGCTGACATGCTACAACGCCGCTCCCCTTCAATTAAAGGGGAGGGCCTTTGCGCACTCTGCAGGCCCTTTGAAGGCCAGCACTGGGCCACCCGCGCAGTGTGAGACCGGGCCAGCACCTCGGCATCCAAGACAGTGGCTTGGACCATGCTAGGGCCGTCATTGTCGAGCCGACCCGACCCATGAGTCACCCGACAAATAAAGATGGCGACTCTGGGCACTGCGCCCTCCCCTTTAATCAGAGCCCCAAGAGTAGATGTCCGTCAGCACTGAGGCAGCGCCTCCGAAACCTCCCGGGCAATTTCGCCCCACAATTTCTAAATTTGCAGATGACACCAAATAGGAGGAGATAGTCAATACTGAGGAGGACTGCAACAGATTACAGGTGGACATTAATAAACTTGAAGAATGGGCATATAATTGGCAAATGATGTTCAACACAGATAAATGTGAGGTATTACATTTTGGTAGGAAAAATAGGGAGGTCACTTACTACTTGTAGAGTGTAAGTCTAGGTGGGGTAGAGGAACAAAGGGATCTCTGAGTACACATATACAAATGGGTACACAAACATACACTAGGGTTTATTTCTAGGAGGGTAGAATTGAAAAGTAGAGAGTTATGCTAAACCTGCATGGAACCTTGGTTAGACTACACTTCGAGTACTGTATACAGTGCTGGTTGCCATATTACAAAAAGGATATAGAGGCACTGGAGAGAAGATTTACAAAGGTGATACCAGAAATACGAGGGTATACATATCAGGAAAGGATGAACAGGCTGGGTCTCTTTTCTCTTGAAAAAAGAAGGCTGAGGGGTGACCTAGGAGATCTTTTAAATTATGAGAGGTTTTGATAGAGCGCATACAGAGAGAATGTTTCCACTTGTGGGGAAGAGCATAACTAGAGGCCATCAATATAAGATAGTCACCAAGAAATCCAATAGGGAATTTAGAAGAATCTTCTTTATTCAAAGAGTGGTGAGAATGTGGAACTTGCTACCACAAGGAGTGGTTGAAGCGAATAGTACAGATACATTTAAGGGGAGGCTAGACAAGCATATGAGAGAGAAGGGAATAGAGGGTTATGCTGATAGATTTAGATGAGGAAAGACAGGAGTAGGCTCGAGTGGAGTATAAACGGCGACATGGACTGGTTGGATCGAATGGCCTGTTTCTGTGCCGTATATCTAATGTAATCCTATGTAGTCATCCAGGGAGCTCTTGCTTTGGATGCCCTTCCTTTTCTTTCCTCATAGGAATGTGTCTACTCTGTAAAAGAAAGAAATACTTGAATTTATATAGTGCCTTCCACGACCACTGGACGTCTCAAAGTATTTTGCAGCCAATGAATTACTTTATGGAATGTTGTCACTGTTGTAATGTAGGAATCATAATGTAATCTAATGTACACAACCCATCTTCTCTTTGAAGGCCTCCCATTGTTCAATTACTGTTATGACTATTAATTTTTGATTCGAATCCAACTGGGCTATTTCCAAGATTTTTTGTTTCTATTTCAGATTTCAAGCATCTGCAGTATTTTACTTTTGTATTGGATCAGATACCTTTTCAGCTCACTGAAGTTAACCCTCCTCAAGTTATGTACTTTTACACTTGAATGTACCTTGTCCTTTTCCATAACTATTCTAAACCGAATGACATTATGTTCACCATTCCGCAAATATACTCCCACTAAAACATGCTCCACTTGCCCCATTCGTTCCCCAGAACTAGGGCTCAATTTTGCCCAAGCCCGTTTTCTGGCATATTGCCAGAGTTACGCCCATTTTTCTAGGCCAGAAATGCACCAGAAATATTTTGCCAAAATTTCCCCGATCTATAATTCAAATTTGGCACCGCACAGCATGTCCAGTCGCCTCGGGGGGGTTGAGCCTGCTGTTTACACCGAAAAAACAATGCCGCACCTTCTGCGCATGCACGACAAAGAAAGTGACGTTTTTGACGTTGTTGCAATGAATGCACATGCGCAGTACAGCTCCGAGTTGGCAATCGGCCATTTTTAAAGAGCCAGTTATGTGTGTGAGGAGTGCTGTGTGAGAGCATTGGAAAAATCGCAGCTGCAGCAATACAAGATGCAACGCGGTGCAAGGACCAAATATTTTTTACAGGATGAAGTGGAGACACTAGTTACTGTGATTGAGAACAGATGGAGGAACTGGACACCAGCAGAGGTCACATAAAAGTTCCATCCAAAGAAATGAAGAAATGCTGGAACCAAGTTGCAGAAGATTACTGCGCAGTGATGAACACCACAAGATCTGGAGGCCAATGTAAAAAGAAGTGACAGGACCTTGGTCAAGTAGTTAGCGTAAGTAATATTTTCATTTATTCAATGCAATTGCAATTGTAAATGTGGCCACCCAGCAGAAAGACATTCTCTCAAAAAAGTTCTGTTTTCATCTTGGCAGAGGAACACAACAAATGAGAAAGAACCCGAGCAGGAGGCCCAGCAAATCTGCACCCACTGACACCCTTGGAAGAGAGGGTCGCTGCTTTGATGGGTCCTGCCTGGAGAAAAGCAACCACCACTGCACAAGCTGGGCCCACACTCGAGGGAGAGGGTAAGTCCTGCAAATTCCACAGTCTGACTTTCCTAAATGTTAAGTACTGCGCGGGCTAGCTATGCTTCGGTTCCTTGGAATGTCTCCGTCAGCTACGCTTCAGTTGATGCAATGTACTAACATTCATTGTGGTCATTCAAATCAGCCTGCTGCCTGGCCTGCACTGTTTGAGCCTACTCATGCCACCCACCCTGGCCCCTCACCTGCTGCTAACCATGTCTCAGTATTCTATTATATTTTGCAGAACTTGAGGCCTACCTTGACGATGTAGAAGAAAATTCAGACGAGGACCAGTCTGAACAGGATAACATCTTTGAATCCAACCCTCCAGACCAAAAACATGGGGGTGAGGAGGAGGGGGAGGGGATGGAGCTGGATGAAGCCCCCACTTCTTCTCATTGCAGTGACAGCCTCTTTCGTGACTAGTGGTTTGAGTGCTGGTGGGCTATTCCATGGTTTCCGAATGTCCAAGGCTGCATGTCCCATTGGTGGGGTGCAAGCTACACCTGTGGGAGGAGGGGAAGGAGAGCTGGACAGCGCTCTCCTGAGGTGCAAGATCTAACAGATGTGCGTCAGATGATGGCAATAAGTGGGGAGAGCACTGATCTTACGCGATCACTCTTGGACGCCATCAGTGGGGTGGGTGACGAGGTAGCGGGACTGTCGGAGAAGTAACAGCAATCTCACGAGAAATGGGAATAATGTCAGTGACCATGAAGGAGGGAATATCACAGGTAGGTGATGCGCTGTCAGTGAACATGAGGGAGGGAATGTCAGAGATGGTGCAAACACTATCACTGAACATGAGGGAGGGAATGTTGCAGGTCGTTGAGACACTGTCAGGGTGCATGAGGGATGGCATGTTGGAGTTAGCTGCTGCAATAAGGGAACACGCCCAGACCCCGCGTCCATTGACAGAATTAACTGTCACTCCCACTCCAATCCCCACACCAGCCTCTGAAGAGCCCCAACCCAGGCCCTCCACATTGCCACCTGGCAGCCCCCCATTACCCCCCCACCCCGCCCCCCCCCACCGAACAGGTGCGCACTACTCGAGATCGGAGAAAGAATAAGCTTGGTACGAAGCCTAGAAACACTGTGGGCAGGGGTGGTGGAGTCACCAAGAACAAGCGCAGCGGGTGGTCTTAGAATAAGGTGGAGGAGAGATGGGTTGCCTTTCTTTGCTGCTGTTGTTTTGTTATTATTATTGTTACTATTGTAACTGTTCTCAAATTAAAAGATTTTTGTAAGTTATGTAAATTTACACATTTATTAGTAAGTGATCTTAAAGTTTTTAAGTGATCTTAGAGTTTGTACATGACCTTAAAGTTTGTAAGTGAACGTAACTGAAAACTTTAAAGTTTGATACAAGAATAATTTTATTAAAGTTAACTTAAGTACAACCTGTTTGTTAAACTTTTGAATAAAATATATTTTACATTAAAACTGAATCATTTCCATTATTTGTTCCATTATTAAAACTTTTCCTCTTTCCACCCCACCCCCCCAACTCATTGCAGTCTTTGACTTCTCCCCTTCTCTCTCCCCGCCCCCACCCACTCCTCCACAAAATTAATTGCAGTCCTCCGAAGCCTTCCAATCGGCACCTCGCTCCCCGGGCTGAGTGAAGAAGGCTTCCGATCAGTCGGCACCTCCCTCTCGTCCCCCCCCTCCCCCCTCCACCCCCCGGACTTGTTTTCTAGCCGAGCCCC
The DNA here is from genome assembly GCF_044704955.1 of Pristiophorus japonicus. Taxonomy (NCBI): domain Eukaryota; kingdom Metazoa; phylum Chordata; class Chondrichthyes; family Pristiophoridae; genus Pristiophorus; species Pristiophorus japonicus. Next base: position 354,882,603 of record NC_091977.1, read on the forward strand.
GAGCCCCTGTGTCCGGACATGGGGCCGATTCTGTCAGCCAAAGCTACGACCCTCCAGCGCTGCTTGAAGACGTTCAATGGTGGCGTGTAAGTAAGAAAAAAAATGAAAACTTCTGAAATCAAAAAGACTTCTATTTACTACTTTATTGGCCCAGAAATCCCGGTTTCCTGCTTCCTGCGGGCGATCAAGGGAAAAACTTTCAAAAGATGCGCTCTTACCTGAAGCTGCTGCATCCACGCAAGTTCCCGGTCCTGAGGCCTCCACTGACTGCGCATCGCAGCGCGTGCACGTCAGGTCGTGCGCAGGGTTAAAGCTGCAGTCACATGGCTCTGGGTAGCCAATCAAGGTAAAAGACGTTCTCATTCATAATAATGGGAACTCCGTAAGTTGGAGTTCCCGTTATTATGAATGCAAACCCCCCCCCCAATCCACAAACACCCAAAACATTAATAAAAATTAGAAAAAATACACTACATAATTTTATTAATTTAAATTAAAGTTAAAGAGCTAGACTTTCCACTAGGTGACCAAAGCCCCCAAAAATGGGCCTTGTTCCAGCGATGTGGGACGTCTCAGCCTTGCTGATCACTGATACAAGGTCCATTTTTTTTTTGCAATTTTCCACTCGGCCTCAGCCCGGCAATGTCGAATGGGCAATGTGATATTTTGGTGATCTTACAATCGCCCACCGAAAACAGAAGTAAAAAAGAAGCTTCCCTAGCAACGCTATTCTGCGCATGTGTGGAATTTTTTTTTTCCGGCTGACTGTCTTTCCCGCATTTTGGGAGGTCAGGGATCATCACTCATGCTCAGATTGCACAGGGAGGGTCAGAGACAGTGGAGATATAGAGAGAGAGAAGGAAGGCAGAGTTGCAGAGGAGAGAGAATTGTTTGTTTTAGGAGTTATTTAGAGGTATAAAAGTTATTTGGAGTTATAAAAGCTAAATAAAAGCTATATATATTTATATTGTTAGTGGTGAAGAGACTAATTGTCCTGACATAGAAACTAATATAGTTAAATTTAATATTAAATTTAATATAGTAAAATGGAGGGTGACTCTGAAAGGAAAAGGGCAAAACCCTTCAGTGATGAGGCGAACGAGGCCCTGGTCAATATGGTGCATGCCAGGTGGGACAACCTGACAGAAGGTGGGGATGGGAAACCCCCACCCCGTGTCTACAGAAAAATATGGCAGGAGATTGCAGACGTGGTAACGTCTGCATCCCACGAAGCGAGGAAGCCTGATCAGTGCCGGAAATTATGGAATAGCTTGTTGGCAGCAGCAAGAGTAAGTTGCATGTTATATTTCAAATGTTATATGCAATATGTTAATGATGCATGCAAATTTTGATTAGAACATTGAATTTCCTGCAATGAATTTAAGTTTGTCTTTCTTGTATTAATTAATTAATTAAGCCATGCTAACAGTAAGTTGCATTTTCCATTTCTAAAATATTTTACTGATGCAATGCAAATTTTTAATTGAACATTGAATCTCCTGCATTGAAGTTAAATCTGTCATTCTTAAATGTTAATTACCAAGTCCATTAGCTTATGCCATGCCATGCTTTCTTCTCATTTGCTGAAGATGTGGAAAGTCTAGCCCTTTATGTATTGTAAAAAAAAATTCCGATTTTTTACAAAGTTCTTTTAATTATGGTTTAAAATAAACTTACCGTTTTTAACAATAAAATGTGTTTTTATAGTTTTATTTAAAAATGTTTTTGTGTATTTTAAAACTCTTATGCCTGAAAAGTAGGCTATGCGCCTGCTTTTATCAGGCGCAAGCGTTTTCAGGACATTTGCTGGGCAAGATATGGGTAAATACCGCAATCTTTCCCTTGCAAATGTCCTGGCTGTCAAGATACAGAAGATCTGTCAAGCTCCAGCTTGACAGATCAGAAAAGCCGGTTTTCAGCGCATGCGCATTGTGCACTGAAAACCGGCTTTTGCGATGCCTTCCCAGGTCCATACACACTCAGTATGGACCTGGGAGGCCGGAATTTCTGCCCCATTATTGATTTTTAGAGTGTTCTTGACTCCCTCCAAAATCTTCGATTAAAAACAATGGCGTCTTTCAGCGCCGATTTGTCAATGTGCGCTGCTTTCTGCTAACTCACCAGAAGGTTATTCGGGAGTGGCCAGATACACCGACCGAGGAGGAAAAATTTCTGGCCAAACTGAAAAATTATGAAAACCGGTGCAGACATGAGGGAACACCCACTATTATGTCAAAAAAACTCATCTAGAAAAATCGTAACTAACTCAGTTACACCGGCACAGATCGCAGAAGGAAGCTTTGAAAAAAATAAATATGCCAGAAAAAACAGCGCGCGCCAAAAGAACGATGCAAATGACCCGGAAAAATTGAGCCCTAGATTCAGCACTGCTTCCTTCCTTGTTGGGATGAAAACTCACTGATTAAGAAAGTTCTTCAGGAATTTCTTCCCCTCTTTGCCCTGAACACTATTACTATCCCAGTATATATTTGGATAGTTTGGATAGCTCACCACCACCTTCTCAAGGGCAATTAGGGATGAGCAATAAATGCTGGACTTGCCAGTGGCGATCTGTAGTTATCACATCTTTCAGTAATTTGTCTGGATATTTGTTCCTCTATCTCCTTTCCATTATTTGGTGGCATATAGTATACACCCAGTAGTGTAACAGGTCTTCTATTGTTCCTTTATTCTAACCAAATAGATAATGGCCTAGAAAGTGGGTGGTTTATCGCCATCTGTTAATGCCATAAGCTGGCGAAAAAATGGCGGCTGCCGCTCTTCCGCCAACTGGCGGCAGACCCCGCGGCGGCTGCTATTTTGGGGTGGACGGCTGCACTGCCAATAGTAGCGATCGCAAAAATAATTGAAATGAAGCAGATTGTGACATCAGGGAGTGTGCAACGCTGACTTGACACTGATCTGCAAGTTTGTATTTTGCCATTCCACTTACTGGCATGCCTTAAGTACGATGAGCTGAGCAAGCATCGTCAAGCAGCAAGGAAGCTCCAGCGGTGGTATTTAAAGGAATCATCAGCAAACACTTGCACCTGACATGTTTCTGCAGTTTGACTCGCACTGTGCAACTTTCTGCAACCAGCTTTATTAACTTCATTCAAGGTTCTAAGGTAAAAGGGAGTGTTGTTGCAAGTGCAGAATGTCATGCATGCAAACTCTTTGTATTCACTATGTACCTATGTACGATGCAGCACCTGAGGGCGCTGCTGTTGCAGGGCCAGGGGTTTCCTGCCCTGGGTGTGCAGGGGCTTATCAAAGGCAGCCAGCCATGCTGCCTCTCACTTTGCAGTAGGATTAAATGGACTGAAGTCACACAGCTCTTACTCACAGTACAAGGCCTCGTGGAGTTATGCGATGGTAATTGCAGACATAATAACTGCCGATGAGAATATGGACTTTCACGCGATTACGGCTACCTTTGGCACACTAAAAGACTTCGCAGAGGGTGATGATAGGGATGCCTTCACGGACAGGCTCGAGCAATATTTTGTGGCAAACGACCTGGCAGGGGAGACGGACACATTGGCGGAGAAGCACAAGGCTATACTGCTGACCAGTTGTGGGTCTGACCGCCTCGTCAGAGACTTGCTGGCACCAACGAAGGCCAAGGATAAGACATATGATGAGCAGACTGAACTAATTTGTGATACCATGCAGATGACTTCCTACCAGAATCGGAGCTCACTGGCAAGTACTGTATGTAAAATAACGCCGATTGCAGGCAGAACTGTTGAACTAATAAGAACTGTACAGAGCAGAGCCTGCATGCGTGCTACTGCTAGGCCGCCAAGGGGTGTAAATGCAAAATCATTAACACAATGCTAGCATTGCGGGGGTAATCATGGGACCCATCAATATCGATTTAAAGGCTGTGCAAAAGCTGCAGAACAAGGGGTCACCTCCAGCGAATGTGCACACATATTGCAACTCACCACGTGGCAGTGGAGTCGGCAGAAGAGTCCCGATCCAGTGTGGATCACAAAGGACAAGCAATGAGGCAACTCAGCCCGAGGGAGCAGTGTGTAGGGTGCACGCCCTCTCCACAAAAAGTCCTCCCATGATGATAAAAGTAAAATTAAATGGCGTTCCTGTATCCATGGAGCTGGACATGGGGGTGAGTCAGTCAATTATGAGCCAGAAGGCATTTGAAAGGCTTTGGGGCAATAACAAAGCACAAAGACCCAAGCTGAGCCTGATTCAGATAAAGCTGCGCACTTCCACCAAGGAACTGATACCAGTTATTGGCAGTGCGAATGTAAAAGTATCCTATGCTGGAGAGGCACACGAACTCCCACTGTGGATTGTACCAGGCGATGGGCCAACGCTGCTTGGCAGAAGCTGGATGGGGAAGAGTCGGTGGAACTGGGAAGACATCAAAGTATTATCATCAGTGGACAATTGCTGAGCAAGTGCTGAGCAAGTTCCCATCTTTATTTGAACCAGGCATCGGCAACTTCACAGGCGGCAAACTACAGATCCACTTGGTCCCCGAGGCACAGCCCGTTCATCACAAGGCTCGAGCAGTTCCCTATATGATGAGGGAGAAAGTGGAGATCAAATTGGTCAGACTTCAACGCGAAGGAATCATATCGCCAGTCGAGTTCAACGCGTGGGCCAGCCTGATTGTTCCGGTACTAAAGAGCGATGGCAGGGTCAGAATCTGCAGCGACTACAAAGTAACGATCAACCGAATCTCGTTACAGGACCAGTACCCACTACCCAAAGCCGATGACCTTTTCGTGACATTAGCAGGGGGAAAGGCATTCACCAAGCTGGATCTAACCTCTGCTTACATGACCCAGGAGCTGGTTGAGTCGTCGAAAAAATTAACATGCATTAACACGCACAAAGGACTGTTCATGTACCACAGGTGCCCATTCAGGATTCGCTCGGCTGCAGCCATATTCCAAAGAAACATGGAGAGCCTGTTGAAATCAGTTCCACGCACCGTCGTATTTCAGGATGACATCCTCATCACTGGCCGCAACACCTCCGAACACCTGCACAACCTGGAAGAAGTTTTAAGTCGACTAAACAGAGTTGGACTCTGTATGCATGTTAATGTATGTACTGTAACACTAGACCACTGAATGTACCTTCACCCTGTATACACTATACCTGCACCACCAGAGGGTGCTGCTGTTGGAGACCTAAGGGTCACCTGTACATTGCAGGTAACCAAGTATAAAAGGGAGCTCACCTCTTGGTGTCCTCATGTTAGGAGCTGCAATAAAGGACTACAGTCTGTACAATTTAAGTGCCATACCCCTGCCTCGTGGAGTCATTAACCGAGTGCTTACATACACAATAACTGGCGACGAGGTTACGAATTCCACGCACAACATGTTTAATCTCAGCAACTTCCAACAATTCACTGATGGGGAAGATTGGTACACCTTCATGGAAAGGTTAGAATACTTCTTCATGGTGAATGACCTGGATGGCCACGTTGGCGAACAAGCGCAGGGCCATCCTGCTCAGCAGTTGTGGGCCCACTATACATGGCCTCATTAGGGACCTGCTAGCTGCAGCGAAAACAACAACCAAGAGCTATGCGGAGCTCGTAACTTTAATACAAGAGCAACTGAAACCCAAAGAGAGCATCCTCACAGCCAGGCACCGGTTTTACACTCACCGGCGGCCCGAAGGTCAAGAAATTGCTAAGTATGCTGCAGATCTAAGAAGGTTGGCTGCACCGTGTGATTTTGGCGACCACCTCACCAAAGCACTAAAAGACATTTTCGTGATTGGAATCGGTGACGAGGGCCTCCTCCATAAACTGCTCTCTACGGACACTACGGTTACCCTGCAGAAGGCAATCAAAGTGAGCCAGGCTTTCATGATTTCGGTCTGCGACTCCAAATGAATGATGACCCACACCCAGGACTCTAAACTGATGAGCGCAGTGAACAGAATGGCGACTTTCAGAGGCAAGAATGCTGCCCCGAGTCCCGCAACCCTGAGTCCGCCACATGGGGCCAACCGGCTAGCCCCGTGCTGGTACTGTGGAGGAAACCACAGGGCACACCAGTGCCGATAGAAAGACTATACCTGCAAAGGCTGCAACACTAAAGGCCACCTTCAACGAATGTGTAGAAAAGTTTTACTCACCACGTCGCTGAAGAGTTGGCCGATCACCTGGGCTCTGATACTGATGAAGACGAAGCTGCTCAGCTCCTGGAAGAAGAGTACAGAATATATACCTGCTCCACCGAGAGTTCCCCGTGGAAGATGGAAATGGACATCAACGGGGTTCCAGTTTCGATGGAGATCGACACAGGGGCGAGCCAGTTGTTGATGAGTCAGATGGCCTTTGAAAAACTCTGAAACAATCCCGCCGAACAACCAAAACTGTACCCAATCCAGGCAAAGCTACTTACTTATACAAAAGGCACCATTCCAGTCATTGGCGGCGTGGAGGTCCAGGTGCCCCATGGTGGCGCGATGTACAAACTCCCCCTGTGGATCGTTGCCGGCGATGGTCCAACGCTGCTGGGAAGAAGTTGGATGGAGCAGGTCCAAATCGGTCGGAGTGATGACAGCCTCTGGGCCCCAGTGATCGACATCCTGTGCGGCCCCGAACTTGGATCCATCGCAGCCCCTAGAAATCCTACCGTCCAGCTCGACTGCGTGGTGACGACACAGACGCACAACACCGTGGTGAGATCATCCAACCCGAACGTCCAGACCTCACCTTCCGGGCCTTGGCAGGATCAGAGGGAAAAAGATCGGTGAAAAAGGTGGATTCCCAGTGTCCGTGGCCGAACCTGGGGAGGAAAGGATCACCACAGCCTACCTCGAGGAGAGCGAGAAGATGGCGGCCGCACCACGAGGCGAAGAACCTGAAATCAAACCAGACCATGAGGGGCAGCGTTGGAGGAGCAACACGTGGCACCAAGCAGCGAACCAGATTGGAAGGCCCTCTTAAAGGAGACCGGCAGCCCAAGGCAATTAAAGGGACAGTTCCGCTCTAGGCATAGCGATGCCAAGGACATTGAAGTTAAAACTGCAGTAAACAAATGCAGGTATACAAATGTAATGTTAAATGGTGATGCCGGAAAAACTAATCGAAAAAATGTAATGAATGCTTTTAAAAATGATGTAAGTAACAAGTTTGTAGCATTAAATAATAATGCCAGAAATGCTAATATGATAAATGTAGCCCTATAAATACAGAAACATAGAAAATAGGTGCAGGAGTAGGCCATTCGGCCCTTCGAGCCTGCACCACCATTCAATAAGATCATGCCTTTCCTGCTTTCTCTCCATACTCCTTGATCCCTTTAGCCGTAAGGGCCATATCCAACACCCTCTTGCATATATCCAATGAACTGGCATCAACAACTCTTTGCGGTAGGGAATTCCACAGGTTAACAACTCTCTGAGTGAAGAAGTTTCTCCTCATCTCAGTCCTAAATGGCTTACCCCTTATCCTTAGACTGTGTCCCCTGGTTTTGGACTTCCCCAATATCGGAAACATTCTTCCTGCATCTAACCTGTCCAGTCCCGTCAGAACTTTATATATTTCTGTGAGATCCCCTCTCATCCTGCTAAACTACAGTGAATAAAGGCCCAATCGTTCCAGTCTCTCCTCATATGTCAGTCCAGCCATCCCTGGAATCAGTCTGGTGAACCTTCGCTGTACTCCCTCAATAACAAGAATGTCCTTCCTCAGATTAGGAGACCAAAACTGAACACAATATTCCAGGTGAGGCCTCACTAAGGTCCTGTACAACTGCAGTAAGACCTCCCTGCTCCTAAACTCAAATCCCCTAGCTATGAAGGCCAACATACCATTTGCCTTCTTCACCGCCTGCTGTACCTGCATGCCAACTTTCAATGACTGATATACCATGACACACAGGTCTCGTTGCATCTCCCCTTTTCCTAATCTGCCGCCATACAGATAATATTCTGCCTTCGTGTTTTTGCCCCCAAAGTGGATAACCTCACAGTTATCCACATTATACTGCATCTGCCATGCATTTGCCCATTCACCTAATCTGTCCAAGTCACTCTGCAGCCTTTTAGTGTCCTCCTCACAGCTCACACCGCCACCCAGTTTAGTGTCATCTGCAAACTTGGAGATATTACACTCAATTCCATCATCTAAATCATTAATGTATATTGTAAATAACTGGGGTCCTTGCACTGAGCCCCACTAGTCACTGCCTGCCATTCTGAAAAGGACCCGTTTATCCTGACTCTCTGCTTCCTGTCTGCCAACTATTTCTCTATCCACGTCAATACATTACTCCCAATACCACGTGCTTTAATTTTGCACACCAATCTCTTGTGTGGAACCTTGTCAAAAGACTTTTGAAAGTCCAAATACACCACATCCACTGGTTCTCCCTTGTCGACTCTACTAATTACATCCTCAAAAAATTCCATAAGATTTGTCATGCATGATTTCCCTTTCATAAATCCATGCTGACCTGGACCGATCCTATCATTGCTTTCCAAATGTGCTGTTATGTCATCTTTAATAATTGATTCTAACATTTTTCCCACTACTGATGTCAGGCTGACCAGTCTATAATTACCTGTTTTCTCTCTCCCTCCTTTTTTAAAAAGTGGTGTTACATTAGCTACCCTCCAGTCCATAGGAACTGATCCAGAGTTGATAGACTGTTGGAAAATGATAACCAATATATCCACTATTTCTAAGGCCACTTCTTTAAGTACTCTAGGATGCAGAATCCCCGGGGATTTATCAGCCTTTAATCCCATCAATTTCCCTAACACAATTTCCCACCTAATAAGGATATCCTTCAGTTCCTCCTTCTCACAAGACCCTTGGTCCGGTAGTACTCCTGGAAGGTTATTTGTGTCTTCTTTCGTGAAGATAGAACCAAAGTATTGGCATTTCTTTGTTCCCCATTATAAATTCACCTGAATCTGACTGCAAGGGACCTATATTTGTCTTCACTAATCTTTTTCTCTTCGCATAGCTATAGAAGCTTTTGCAGTCAGTTTTTATGTTTCCGACAAGCTTCCTCTCATACTCTATTTTCCCCCTCCTAATTCAACCCTTTGTCCTCCTCTGCTGAATACTACATTTCTCCCATTCCTCAGGTTTGCTGCTTTTTCTGGCCAATTTATATGCCTCTTCTTTGGATTTAACACTATCCTTAATTTCCCTTGTTAGCCACGGTTGAGCCATCTTCCCCGTTTTATTTTTACTCCAGACAGGGATGTACAATTGTTGAAGTTCATCCATGTGATCTTTAAATGTTTGCCATAGCCTATCCACCATCATCCCTTTAAGTATCATTGCCAGTCTATTCTAGCCAATTCACGTCTCATACCATCGAAGTTACCTTTCCTTAAGTTAAGACTAGTCTCTGAATTAACTGTGTCACTCTCCATCTTAATAAAGAATTCTACCATATTATGGTCACTCTTCCCCAAGGGGCCTCGCACAACAAGATTGCTAATTAGTCCTTTCTCATTACACATCACCCAGTCTAGGATGGCCACTCCTCTAGTTGGTTCCTCGACATATTGGTCCAGAAAACCATCCTTAATACACTCCAAGAAATCCTCCTCCACCGTATTGCTACCAGTTTGGTTAGCCCAATCTATATGTAGATTAAAGTCACCCATGATAACTGCTGTACCGTTATTGCACGCATCCCTAATTTCTTGTTTGATGCTGTCCCCAACCTCACTACTACTGTTTGGTGTATACAACTCCCACCAACGTTTTCTGCCCTTTGGTATTCCGCAGCTCCACCCATAATGATTCCACATCATCCAAGCTAATGGAGACAACGATACACAAGAAAGTGTTGTAAGTACAAAATGTGATAATATGAAGCGAGATAACAGTGTAGAATCGACTAGTTACGATCGGAGCCAATGTGTCATGCATGTAAAAAGTAGACTGTTAAAGGACACCGGATTCTACAGGTACAATGTCAATGCCATAGGAATCCCCCCCGTGGGATACCCCCAGGTCCAGCGGGCTACCTGACCATGTAGCCTGCGCTTCCAGGACCAATGTGATGCCCCAGGAAGGGTTCACACACACTCAGTGGGAGCAGACCCACTTCAGGGACAGCAATCAAGGGGCAGCACAGCCACCACCACTGGCAACCTGCCCCAGATCGGCCCTACACTCCCTGGCCACCAGGGCCAGCACCGGAAGCGAGAGGCCAGCTTTCCCAGCAGAACCTGGTATGACCAGACTTCCACCACCAATGGAGGACAAGGAGCCCACACACCCCTGTGGCCCTGCCCACCACCAAACGCCAGCACTTACCCATTCTACCCATTGCACTGGCTCCACCACTGAGGAATCCTCCAACAGTGACACACACGTGGTCTGTGTGTGAGGGGGGAAATGGATGAGAGCAGCCACAAGCTCAGGGATCACATCTGGCACCCACACAACCCTCACCACAACCACCCACAGCCCACTATTGATCACCTCCCCATGTCATGCCAATAAGAACTTGGGAAAGGCTTAGGGGGGAGTGTTCTTATGTATGCATGTCAATAAAGTACTGTAACACTAGACCTGTATATACCATACCTGTACACCAGAGGGTGCTGCTTCTGCTGCTGGAGACCTAAGCGTCACCTGTACACTGCAGGTAACCAAGTATAAAAGGGAGCTCACTTCTTGGTGTCCCCAATCTAGGAGCTGCAATAAAGGACTACAGTCTGTACAGTTCAAGTGCCATACCCCTGCCTCGTGGAGTCATTAACAGAGTGCTTACATACACAATAGCTTTAGCCAGTGTTTACGGTGTAAAAAAGTTGTACCAATATTTGTTCGGACTCAGGTTCGAGTTAGAAACGGACCACAAGCCCCTAATCTCACTGTTTTCGGAAAGCAAAGGCATAAACACAATGCAATGTCTCGAATCCAAAGATGGGCACTAACACTGTCTGCCTACGACTATGTGATCCGCCACAGGCCAGGCACTGAAAACTGCGCCGATGCTCTCAGCCGACTACCGTTGCCCACCACCGGGGTGAAAACGGCACAGCCCGCAGACCTGCTACTGGCCATGGATACCTGTGATAGCGAAGGGTCACCCGTAATGGTCTACCAAATTAAGACCTGGACCAGCCTGGATCCTCTGCTATCCCTTCTAAAAAGTTGCGCCCCCAATGGGAGCTGGTCAGCGGTCCCTAGAGACATGCAAGATGACATCAAGCCGTTTCACCGTCATAAAGACGAAATGTCAATCCATTCAGATTGACTCTTACGGGGCAACCGCGTTATCTTGCCAAAGAAAGGCAGGGATACCTTCATACGTGACCTACACAGCACACACCTTGGCATAGTCATGATAATGGCTATCAGCAGGTCCCACGTCTGGTGGCCTAGCATTGACTCGGACCTGGAGTTGTGCATGCACCAGTGTAACACATGCTCACAACTGAGCAATGCTCCCAGGGAGGCTCCACTTAGTCTCTGGTCCTGGCCCTCAAAACCATGGTCCAGGATCCATGTGGATTATGCAGGCCCCTTTCTGGGAAAGATGTTCCTAGTTGTTGTGGAAGCCTACTCCAAATGGATTGAATGTGCAATAATGGCATCCAGCACGCCCGCAGCCACCATTGGAGGCCTCAGGGCCGTGTTTGCTACCCGTGGCTTACCCAACATTCTTGTCAGCGACAATGGTCCGTGCTTCACCAGCTCGGAATTCAATAAATTCATGAGCTGTAATGGCATCAAGCATGTCAGATCTGCCTCGTTCAAGCCCGCATCCAATGGACAAGCGGAGCGGGCAGTCCAAACCATAAAGCAGAACTTGAAAAGTGTCACGGAAGGCTACTTACAAACCTGCCTGTCCCAGGTACTGCTCAGTTACAGGACATGACCCCACTCACTTACCGAGGTTCCCCCTGCAGAATTACTAATGAAATGAGCATTCAAAACCAGGCTCTCCTCAGTACACCCTGACCTCATTGATCAGGTGGAAACGAAGTGTTATCAGCAAAACACTTCCAATGATCGCGCGGCTGTATCACGCGACATCACTGTAAATGACCCTGTGTTTGTGCTGAATTACGGTCAGGGCTCCAAATGCGTCGCCGCCCCTGTATTAGCCAAGGAGGGGAATAGAGTGTTTGTTGTCAAACTGCTTAACGGTCAAATGTGCAGAAAGCATTTGGACCAAAGCAAATTACGATTCACAGATAACCAGGAATCACCGGAAGAGGACCTCATCTTCAGCGACTCACTGACACATGCCCAATCGACAACAGACCTCGCTGCCAACCACGAAGATGATCCCACCGTTCCCAACAGTCCAGCCCAACCAGTCGTGCTGCAAGACAGCAGTGACCCAACCAACTCACCCAGGCCAGAAGCGACACTCAGACAGTCAACCAGGGAGCGCAGGGCTCCGGTTCGCCTTAACCTGTAATCAACTCGCATCAAAGACTGGGGGGGAATTATGTCATGTATGCAAACTCTTTATATTCACTATGTAACTATGTACAATGTACCACCTGAGGGTGCTGCTGTTGGAGGCCAAGGGGTTTCCTGCCCTGGTGTGCCAGCCATGCTGCCTCTCACTTTGCAGTCGTATTAAATGGACTGAAGTCACACAGCTCTTACTCACAGTACAAGGCCTCGTGGAGTTATTCGATGGCAATTGCAGACATAATACAGAACACCTTCATTATTATTTCGAAGCTTCTGCTGATAACCTTTGCTCACGGTTATGGGGACTCTACTGGCAGTCCACCTTCCGCTCAAGGGTCTTTGGCAGAGGAAGCGGAGACAGCGAAGAAGACAAGACGATGCATGGAGAGGGAGGAGGAGGAGAAGGAGGAGGCCAGGATGGCTCTCAACAGGAGGCTTTACCCACCTAGGGTCTTCTGAGAGCACTTCTCTTATATCCATTTTAAGCGAGGAACAGTGTATTAGGAGGCTATGTTTCACCGAGGAGGCGGTCACAGAACTCTGCCACCTCCTGCAACTAGACCTACAGCCTGAGGGCAAGCTGACCATGCCTCTCCCAGTGGCAGGCAAGGTCACCGTGACACTCAATTTCTTCACCAGCTGATCCTTCAAGTCTGCAGCAGGAGACATAGCTAACATCTCCCAGTTTGCCATCCATCACTGGCAGAGGTCACTGATACTCTCTACACCAACAGAAGGGACTACGTTGTCTTGTTTCTGAGCAGAGAGAAGCAGGACAAGCATGCATGTGACTTTGCCAGGATAGCAAGCTTCTCCATGGTGCAGGTGCTATCGACTGCATCCACGTGGCTTTGCGGGTAACATATAACAAACCTGAGGTCTTCCAACAACCCCAACGGCTACCACTCATTTAACGTGTAGTGGGTGTGCGACTATGTCCAGAGATTCTTGATGGTCAATGCCCGCTATCTTGGCAGCAGCCATGATGCCTTCGTCCTGCATCAGTATGATGTGCCAGCAATCTTCCAGCCACCACAGCAAAGTCGAGGCTGGCTGTTTGGAGACAAGGGCTATCCACTCCCTACCTGGCTCTTGATGCCCCTTTGCAATCCTACCACTCATGCCCAGCAATCATATAATGAGCCATGCTTCCAATTGGAACATCATTGAGTAGACCACCGGGCAACTGAAGCAATGCTTCTGCTGCCTTTACTGCTCAGGAGGAGCTCTCCAATACTCGCTGGAGCGGGTGTCCCATTTCATGCTTCACAACTTGGCCTTCATGAGGGACCAACTCAGGAGGAGGACAAAGGAAAGGAGGAGGCTGAGGAGGAGGAAGTGGACAAGGAGCAAGAGGAGGAAGGAGGGAGGAGACAAATAGCTAATCCCCCTTCTGAACGGGCTGCACATGAACACCTCATCAGATTCGGATTCCAAAGAATGAAACCCCAGATCCTCGTTGCTCACCACATCCCCATCATGCCAACCCTCTGTCACAGAATATCACAGCATCCCCCTGGGCACAAAGCTGAAATGAGAGTCACCACAAAAGATTTCAAACAAAATTAATAAATTCATCAAAAATCACCACACATATTTACAGCAAAAATATGAACTAATCACACTTGTGCAATCCATTAGTGCCTATCATTCGTGTGCTTTTTCCTATTTCAGTGCTCCTACAAAGTGCTCCCCCAATGGCTGCAACATGGCTGGTGGAAGGCTGCTGTGTTTTCATGGGAGAAACTTCAGATGGCCTTGTAGGACAACCTTGTGCAGCTCTGGCACTAGAAGGCCCGGCTGCAGACTGCACCACCTTGGCATGGGCGGCAGCAGTTTCAGCTGGCTCACTGACAGGAAGCGGCAAGGGCACTGATAGAGTGGCAGTGGTGGAAACAGGAATATTGCCATTTTCAGCCAGCACAGCAGGTTCCTGCACCACTGAGCCACTTTCACTGCCTGGGGCGGCGCCTCACCATTCCTACTAATCTGTTGGAGCACAGATTATTGGCTGCTGCGATGCCCTGCAAGCCCCGGTTAACAGTGGTAACATAGAAACATAGAAAATAGGTGCAGGAGTAGGCCATTCGGCCCTTCGAGCCTGCACCGCCATTCAATAAGATCATGGATGATCATCCACCTCAGTATCCCTTTCCTGCTTTCTCTCCAGACCCCTTGATCCCTTTAGCCGTAAGGGCCATATCCAACTCCCTCTTGACTATATCCAATGAACAGACATCAACAATTCTCTGCGGTAGAGAATTCCACAGGTTCACCACTCTCTGAGTGAAGAAGTTTCTCCTCATCTCGGTCCTAAATGGCTTATCCCTTATCCTTAGACTGTGACTCCTCGTTCTGGACTTCCCCAACATCGGGAACATTCTTCCTGCATCTAACCTGTCCAGTCCCATCAGAATTTTATATGTTTCTATGGGATCCCCTTTCATCCTTCTAAACTCCAGTGAATACAGGCCCAGTCGATCCAGTCTCTCCTCGATCTGTCAGTCCTGCCATTCCGGGAATCAGTCTGATGAACCTTCGCTGCACTCCCTCAATAGCAAGAACATCCTTCCTCAGATTAGGAGACCAAAACTGAACACAATATTCCAGGTGAGGCCTCACCAAGGCCCTGTACAACTGCAGTAAGACCTCCCTGCTCCTATACTCAAATGCCCCAGCTATGAAGGCCAACATGCCATTTGCCTTCTTCACCACCTGCTGTACCTGCATGCCAACTTTCAATGACTGATGTACTATGAAACCCAGGTCTCATTGCACCTTCCCTTTTCCTAATCAGCCGCCATTCAGATATTCTGCCTTCATGTTTTTGCCACCAAAGTGGATAATCTCACATTTATCCACATTATACTGCATCTGCCATGCATTTGCCCGCTCACCTAACCTGTTCAAGTCACCCTGCAGCCTCTTAGCATCCTCCTCACTGCTCACACCGCCACCCAGTTTAGTGTCATCTGCAAACTTGGAGATATTACATTCAATTCCTTCATCTAAATCATTGATGTATATTGTAAATAGCTGGGGTCCCAGCACTGAGCCCTGTGGCACCCCACTAGTCACTGCCTGCCATTCTGGAAAGGACCCGATTATCCCGCTTCCTGTCTGCCAACCAGTTCTCTATCCACATCAATACATTACCCCAATACCATGTGCTTTAATTTTGCACACCAATCTCTTGTGTGGAACCTTGTCAAAAGCCTTTTGAAAGTTCAAATACACCACATCCACTGGTTCTCCCTTGTCCACTCTACTAGTTACATACTCAAAAAATTCTAGAAGATTTGTCAAGCATGATTTCCCTTTCATAAATCCATGCTGACTTGGACCGATCCTGTCACTGCTTTCCAAATGCGCTGCTATTTCATCTTTAATGATTGATTCCAACATTTTCCTCACTACTGATGTCAGGCTAATCGGTCTATAATTCCCCATTTTCTCTCTCCCTCCTTTTTTAAAAAGTGGTGTTACTTTAGCTACCCTCCAGTAGGAACTGATCCAGAGTCGATAGACTGTTGGAAAATGATCACCAATGCATCCACTATTTCAAGGGCCACTTCCTTAAGTACTCTGGGATGCAGACTATTAGGCCCTTGCAATTTATCGGCCTTCAATCCCATCAATTTTCCTAACACAATTTCCTGACTAATAAGGATTTTCTTCGGTTCCTCCTTCTCACTAGACCCTCGGTCCCCAAGTATTTCCAGAAGGTTATTTGCGTCTTCCTTCGTGAAGACACAAACAAAGTATTTGTTCACCTCGGCCACGATGTCAGCAGTCAAAGCTTGGGTGACATTAAGCTGAGACTGCAGGAGAGCAGTCTGAGTTTGTCTGGCACAAAGCTGAGACTTCATGAGAGCGGTCTCCACTTCCACTGCAGCACTAAGACATTGGGTCGCTTCCGTCTGTGCTTCAATGACAGCCGCGACATCGCCCATCACTCGAACAATCACATCTGGCTCAACACGGTCTCTTCAGGAGTCTTCCATCATTTCCAGCCTGGATATCCTAGGCTCCAAGTTCTTTGCAGAGCCCCATGAAATGTTGGAGATGGACTCCTCCACGCTCCTTGCCTTTGCCACTCGTGCTCAATGATCATCATTGTCTTGTTGCTCTTTCATCTGTTGCTCTTCCACCACTGCCTGGCCAGGTTGCAGTTCTTGGGTATCTGAAAGGAGAAAGGCACATGGTAGGGTTGTGGTGAAGGGAGCGGGAAAAGCAAGAGGTGCATGCTTTCACCATCTGCAGCTTGTAAATCAGAAGAGATTGTGGGATGAGAGGGAATTGCAATGTGAGAAGGGAGATTAGTATGAGGATACAATCATCTTCTATGGTTTCAATCCCGCCGCTGGCCGCGGACTCAACAATGGCTGTTTCATGATGGCGAGCACCGTCTCCTCTATGGGGGTTAGGACATGCCGGCACGCTTGTCACCCACTGGTTAGCTCCTGCTGCCTCTGGTTATGCACCACCTTATCTTGCAAGAGAGAGGGAAGTGTGTCAGTGAGTGTTGTGCAATCTGTTTGGGTGCAGTGGCTGTCATGGTTGAATAGCTAGCAATGTGTGAAACCTGTGCGATATGGGTGTTAGGCTTGCAGCAGTGCTAAGTATGTGAGGATGAGGTGCAGCTATGAATGTTAGGTATGAGTCCTGATGGAGATTGTTGGTAAATGAGTGATAGGGGTGTGGTGCATTGAGCAGTGTGTGAGACTAGTGGTGCAGTTGGTGGGATATTCTTTATGAAAATGAATTTACCGATCTTGACTACTCACGTGAGGTCATTGAATGTTTTGCAGCACTGCATCCAGGTCCTCGGGACTTGACTCCTGGCATTGACTGCCACAGCTATCTGCTCCCACAACCTTCTGAGCATTTGTCTGGAGGGCCTCTTGGCCCCCTGTGGATACAACACAACTCTTCTCCTTTCTCTGTTCTCCACCAAGGCCTCCAGTGCAGCATTGGAGAACCTTGGTGCCCACTATTTGTCCCATTATTTCCCATGCCAAAATCAGTCATAGAATGATTTCCACCACTTGCTCCAGCCACAATGCACCTTCCCTTTAAGAGGTGCAGGCTGGCTTTAGGTGGTGCTAGACTCTCATGATTTTGGGCCCCCTGTTGAGACATGCATCCAATGAACAGTGTGGTTACTGCTAGCTCTACGTTTAAAATTATTTAAATGAGCAGGCAGCACAAAGTTAGCATGCTGCCTGCATCGGACTCAATGGGCGCAGGTTAATCAAGCAGCTCGATCCCCGTGCCCGTGGGTTATCAAATTTCATGGCCTACATGTCCTGTTGACCTAGATAGTAAGATTTTAAAAATACAAAATCACAAAAAAGTGGGTTATATTTTCTGTTTGCGTTACCCGGGATGGCTGTGGGCAGAAACATGCTTGACAAAACATCTCCCTCATTTCCCAGTGGGCAGACCCAGCAGCCTAAAATGCAACCGCCCATCGGCCCTGGTGGCCAATGCTCAAAGATTGGGGAGAATTCCACACCCCTCCTTTCTGAGGAGCAATTATCAAGAGGCCTTGTCTCTCACAATGTGGCCATGCAGAGATAACCAGAGGCACCTTCAGTAATGTATGCATCTATGAGGTTTGTAGAGCTGTTGATGCTCCTCAAATTCTGGTTGCACTTCAGTCCCACACTCTTGATTTTTGGGCACCCTGTGCAGAGGGGAGTGGGCAGGTCAGAAGGCCTTCTCGTAGGACTGCTCCTGGGCATGGCCAAGGTGGTAGATCCAGGCAGCGGGCAGTCAAGGGGATCGTTCAGCCCGACTGCCTGCCTCACTTCCGCGGTTACGTTTGAGCCAGGGTGTCCCTGGAGATGGAGCACATAGTGTCCACCGGTACGTTCGTGGCCTTCCGCAAGAGGTGGGCACCGGAGGGACTGAAGTGCATCATCACCACCCCCGGCAACCGAATTTTAATTTCATCCATTTAATATTAAAAGTTTAATTTATTTAATTTGTTGGTTTTAGGGCCCCTTTAATATGGGGGCCACTTGATTTATTGATTTGCACTAAAATAGTTATAAAGCTGTTGAGTAGGAGCAGCTTAGGCAGTCACATGATGTTCACAAGACTCAATAAAACCCAGTTGGGTTTGGGGAGTCCATGATGTAGCAGGTCGTTGTGAACCTGGTGGATAAACTGGTAATGTGTGTCCCTGGAGATGGAGCACACGGCGTTCACCTAGGGGGCGCTTGTATAATTTGTGTGTTGGTGTCCTCAAAAAAAACCAAAAAGGGGCACTGGAAAAAAAAATTATTTTGGAGTGTGACCCCCCCTTGCAGGGGGCATTTGTTTAAAGTGCACAACTAAAATAGTTGAACTGGTAATGTGTAGTGTGATTGTTAAACCTTTTGCTAATAAACGAACTAGCTCTTAATAGCAATGTGTTGCTATGAATTCTTAAGCAAAGGACCCATGAAGCAAATACACTATCCCTTCAAAAGCTTAAAACAAAAAACAAAAATTTGTTTTCACAGCCTGGTTGGTGTGGCAGGCCCACAAAGTGTGCCACAGCAAGTTCCCCTACGCACACCTGCCCCCCCACCCCCCCATTCCCCAGTTTGGCACAACTCTGGGCAGAAGCTGGGGAGCTAGCCAGGTGCTTTAAAACTACCCTCAAGCTGGAAATTTGGGCGGGGTCATGGGGCATCTGATTGGTGGGTAGCAATGCTATCTTGCTAGTGATGCCCCACCCTCATTCAGAAAATCCAGACAAATATTTCTTTAATGATTATTTTCTCTCTGTAGTCCTTTTTTACCCACTATATATTTAAACACCCTTAGAAGTATTTTTCACACACAGATATTTGGTTCTTTCAGTTTAGAGAAGAGTTATACCAATAAATTATAGAAGCCGTTTAAAAGGGTGAAGAGTGGACACAGTAATAGTGACCAAAACTAAAGAAGAAAGTTTAAATTTACTTCAATAAATCATTTCAACTATTAAATTCTTTGGAATGCAAAATAATTTTAGGATTACTCCTACTGCAGAAAGCCATGTTACCTATAGATAATGTTTTCTTTAAGTGGCCAAGTACTTACCTTCAGAAACATGTAAGTGTTTTAATTTCCTGCAGTTGACCAATATTTGAACACACTGCTGTTTTGGAACTAGGGAACATTTCAGAAAAGATTCAGCAGGGATGTCTGGAGGCTTTGCTGTTGCCTGATCTGTCAGTTTTCCTAATCAGACCCGCAGTCTTCTTTTCCATTTTATCTTCTAGAATTAACAGTCTTTCTGCATCTTTTGTAAATTAATTGGCCGATTAAACATATTAAAATCAATACCATTGTTGCACCTGCTGAATTTTTGTAATCATTTTCATTCAAGTATCTTAGTTTTAATAATTATTGCAGCAATCTGTTTTCTGCCAGTCAACATTGCCAAGAAATCCCTCAAAGCCTTAGGATAACAGAAGAAATAAGTCGTACTAGAACTGTTATGGAGAAAGAATCAGACTGAACACTGTGAGCTCAAAGTAAAGTGTGACCTTAGTCTTTTATTGCAGGTCTCCAGAGTGCCTCTCCAAACTGTGAGGCCTCCTTAAATACCTGTGCTCCCAAGGGATTATGGGATCCTTGGGGCTGCAGGGGATGAGCTCTCTGGTGGCTGTTCAGAGTAAATACAAGTTTACATATATAACAACATTCCCCCCCCCCCAAAGTCAAGAGTGTAAATATTTACAATGTGAGTCGATCTGGGGCCCTTCTTGCCCTGGTTGATCATCTCGGTGTGAAAGCTGGTGTTGTTGAATCATTTGTTGGACCCTCGCTGGGCTGCTGTGCAGCTGGCCTTGCTGGGCCGCCTGGTGTGTTGGATCCTGCTGGGCTGCTGTGGTTGATGGGTTCTGCTTCGTGGTCGACAGTGGTGCCGGTTGCCACTGGTGTGTATGTTGGGGGGTCAAAAAAGGTAGGGTCCAAGGTGGGTTGCTCAGGATAGTCAGTGAATCGGAGTTTGATTTGGTCCAAGTGTTTCCGGTGAATGAGTCCATTTGAAAGTTTGAGCCGAAACACCCTGCTCCCCTCTTTGGCCATGACAGTGCCGGGAAGCTACTTGGGATCTTGTCCATAATTCAATACAAATACAGGATCATTGATTTCAATCTCATGTGATACATTTGCGCTATCATGGTATGTACTTTGTTGAAGCCTGCTCTCCACCTGTTCATGTAGATCAGGGTGAACTAACGAGAGCCTTGTCTTGAGAGCTCTTTTCATGAGCAGTTCAGCAGGTGGGATCCCAGTGAGTGAGTGGGGTCTCGTGCGTAGCTAAGCAGGACTCGGGATAGGCGAGTCTGCAGTGAGCCTTCAGTTACCCTTTTCCAGCCTTGCTTGATGGTTTGCACTGCTCTCTCTGCCTGATCATTGGACGCTGGTTTAAACGGGGAAGATGTGAAATGTTTGATCCCTTTACGGGTCATGAATTCTTTGAACTCAGCACTGGTAAAACATGGCCCATTGTCGTTCACCAGGACATCGGGTAGGCTATGTGTGGCAAACATGGCCCACAGGCTTTCAGTGGTGGCAGCGGATGTGCTAGCCGACATGATCTCACATTCAATCCACTTGGAGTACGCATCGACAACCGCAAGAAACATTTTACCCAAGCACGGGCCTGCATAGTCGACGTGTACCCTAGACCACGGTTTGGAGGGCCAAGACCATAAACTTATCAGCGCTTTCCTGGGTACATTGCTTAACTGCGAGCATGTGTTACATTTTTGCACGCAGAACTTTAAATCTGCATCGATACCAGGCCACCACACGTGGATCTGGCTATCGCTTTCATCATTACGATGTCAGGGTGGGTACTGTTGAGCTCATTGATGAAGGTGTCTCTGCCCTTCTTGGGAACCACTACACGATTATACCACAGAAGGCAGTCTGCCTGTATAGACATTTCAGCTTTGCGCCGCTGGAACGGCTTTATCTCTTCCTGTATTTCCACTGGGACACTGGACCAGCTCCCATGAAGCACACAGCTTTTGACTAGAGATAATAAGGGGTCCTGGCTCGTCCAGGTTTTGATCTGCTGGGCAGTACGGGTGATTGCTCACTCTCAAATGCTTCCATAACCATGGCTAAATCTGCGGGCTGCGCCATTTCCATCCCCGTGGTGGGCATTGGCAGCCTACTGAGAGCATTGGCGCAGTTTTCTTGGCCTGGCTTGTGGCCGATGGCGTAGTTTTATGCGGACAATGTGAGCGCTCATCTCTGGATGCGGGCCGATGCGTTTGTATTTATCCCTTTACTCTCGGAAAACAGGGATATAAGTGGCTTGTGGTCAGTTTCCAATTCAAATTTTAGCCCAAACAGGTATTAATGCATTTTCTTTACCCCATAGACACACGCTAATGCTTCTTTCTCAATCATGCTGTAGGCTCTCTCCGCCTTAGACACACTCCTGGATGCATAAGCAACCGGATGCAGTTTCCCGAAATCATTAGCTTGTTGCAATACACACCCAATGCCATATGATGACGCATCACATGCTAGTGCCAAACGCTTACCTGGATCATACAACACAAGCAATTTGTTTGAGCATAACAATTTTCTCGCTTTTACAAAGGCATTTTCTTGGCTTTTGTCCCAAACCCATTCGTCCCCTTTTCATAGTAAGATTTGCAGTGGTTCTAACAGTGAGCTGAGACCCTGTAAGAAGTTACCAAAGTAGTGCAGGAGTCCCAGAAACGACTGCAGCTCTGTCACGTTCTGTGGCCTCGGTGCGTTCTCGATTACCTCCGTCATCGCGTTGCTGGGCCTGATGCCGTCCGCTGCAATCCTCCTTCCCAAGAACTCCATTTCAGGCACCAGGAAAACACACTTCAAGCTGAGCCCCATGCGGTTGAGTCAACTAAGAACCTCCTCCAGGTTCTGCAGATACTCGGCTATGTTCCGACCTGTGACCAAGATATCATCCTGGAAGACCACGGTGTGCGGGACTGACTTCAGTAAGCTTTCTGTGTTTCTCTGGAATATCGCTACTGCTGATCAAATTCCAAACAGGCATTTGTTATAAATAAAAAGACCTTTGTGCGTGTTGATGCAGGTGAAGGCCTTCAATGATTCCTCCAGTTCCTGCGTCATATAGGCTGAAGTCAGATCCAGCTTCATGAACGTCTTTCCTCCCGCCAGCGTTGCAAAGAGGTCGTTGGCCTTTGGTAGTGGGTATTGGTCCTGCAGAGAGAAACGATTGATAGTTACTTTGTAATCGCTACAGATTCTGACGGTGCCATCTCCCTTGAGGACAGGAACGATCAGGCTGGCCCACTGATTGAACTCAATCGGTGAAATGATGCCCTCTCGTTGCAGCCAGTCTAGCTCGATCTCTACCCTTTCTCTCACCATGTACGGTACTGCTCTCGCCTGGGTCGCACCCCCAGAATTAGGTGGATTTTCACTTTTACTCCTTGGAATGTCCCAATGCCTGGTTCAAACAGCGAAGGGAAATTGTTTAAGACCTGGGCACACGTCAGCGGGTGATAGCGCTCGGACGTCGTCCCAGTTCCAGCGTATCTTTCCCAGCCAGCTCCTGCTGAGCAGCATGGGACCATTGCCTGGTACTACCCAGAGTGGTAGCTTGTGCACCCCTCCATCGTAGGAGACCTTTACGGTAGCACTGCCAATTACGGGAATAAATTCTTTCATGTAAGTTCTTAGTTTGGTCCGAATGGGAGTTAAGACTGGCCATGAGGCCTTGTTGCACCACAGTCTTCCGAAAGTCTTTTTGCCCATGATGGACTGGCTCGTGCTCATGTCCAGCTCCATTGACACTGGGAGTCCATTTAGTTCAACATTCAGCATTATCGGGGGACAATTCGTGGTGAATGTGTGCACCCCATGTAACTCTGCCTCCTCGGTCTGAGGCTCTGGTTCGCCGTGATCCTCCGTGGATCTGTCCTCCTCTGCAACATGGTGCTTTGCAGGTTTAACAGGATTAGCAGCTCGCCTGCACATATGTTAGAGATATCCCATTGTTCCACAGCCCTTGCAAACATGCCCTTTGAATCGGCATGAATGGAAATGATGATTACCTCCGCAGCGCCAACAAGGTGTTAATGGCCTTGCATTCATCAACCTTGATGGTGGATTCTGAGACATCTGCGGACGTGAAGCTGCAGGCATGTGTGACCTGTCCTGTACGTTGCGATTCGAAAACAACAATACTTTGTTTGCAGTACTTGTAGCAGCACTTGTGTGCTGAGAGATTTGCTTCGTATTGTCACTGGTGGCAATGAACGCCCGGGCTATCGCTATGGCCTTACTCAAGGTTGGGGTCACTACAGTCAAAAGTTTGCGAAGTATGGTTTCGTGGCCAATGCCAAGTACGAAAAAGTTTCTGAGCATGTGATTCAAATGTCCTTCAAATTCGCAATGTCCTGCAAGGCGTCTAAGCTCGACGACATAACTCGCCACTTCCCTGGCCTTCAGATCTTTTGTAGGTGTGGAACCGGTACCTCGCCATCAGAACGCTTTCCTTCGGGTTCAAATGCTCTCGGACCATTGTGCACAAATCATTGTACGATTTCTCCGTGGGTTTCGCTGGAGTGAGCAGCTTCTTCATGAGGCCATACGTTGGTGCTCCGCAGATGGTGAGGAGGATAACTCTGCATTTGGCAACGTTCTCTTCCCCATCTAGCTCGTGAAGTATTGGTCGAGTCGCTCCACAAACGTTTCCCAATCATCTCCCTCCGAGAATTTCTCCAGGATGCCCACTGTCCTCTGCATCTTTGGGTTCGCTTATCTGTATCTCATCGCCAGTTGTTATGTATGGAGAAAGAGTCAGACTGAACACTGTGAGCTCAAAGTAAAGTGTGACCTTAGTCATTTATTGCAGGTCTCCAGAGTGCCTCTCCAACGTGTGAGGCTTCCTTAAATACCTGTGCTCCCACGGGATTATGGGATCCCTTGTACAGAGTAAATACAAGTTTACATATATAACAAGAACTCCGTCCTGGAAATTCATTTTGATTAGTTACACATGTCATATATGCTGACATTTCATTAGTCCCACACTCTGGAGCATTTATTTCAACACTATTTACTACCCCCTCTTTGTGCTGCTGTTGGCACTCCACTTTCTTACTCTAACTTTCTTACTCTAATAGCATATAGGAAGTAATTCTACTCTTCCATTCATCACCTATCATTCGCAATTTGAGCATTTATCTTTCAGTACATTCCCCTCTTCAATTTGTACTCCTGCGACACAGGCTTTCTCTAGTGCAGTGTTGTCCAATATGTTGGCCACCAACCACATGTGGCGATTTGCATTTTTGAATGCAAATAAAAAAATGAGTAATAGACACTGCCGTCAGGCAAATGATCTCAATACACATAATTGCATGATGTGTGCTTATGAACATTAACCTTTTTGTGCGTTTGTTGGTAAAATGGTAAGACAAAAGGCAGAGTGTGGAAGCAGTTTTACTTATTTGGCTACTGAATGGTGATGGATGTTTGTTAAGTAAATATACAGATGTGAAGTGCATTTACCTGTATTGTGAGAGTGTACATAAGGTGTTTTCTACTAAAATTATTGCACATGGCTAAAACAGTGTTGCTATAGCCACGTTTCTGCAAAATGTCTGCAAAAAAATTGAAACACATTATGCAGTCATTTTAATGGTCTTTAAACCATTAAATGTAATACATTTTAGTAATATTGTATATAAAAAAGAATTTCTCTTTCATACAGGTTATTTGTGTCTATATGTTTGCATTACTATACAGTTTTCATGTATGACAATGCATATTGGAGGTAAATTTCCACATTCAGCATTCCTGAAGTAGAGTCGACCAGAAATGCGGTTGGGAATTTAAGCACATACTGTTGCAACTCATAAGGCGTGGTAAAGATGAAACTCGATCCTATTACATCTTGCATTTTCTGACCATCATTATTCAATGTCACAACAATGAACAGCACAAGAAGGAATGTTTGAACACCTCCTTTACATTGCCAATGTTCTTCCTCCTAAGAGTGATGACCCCTTGCTGGAGTATAGATGCTTGTGTATCAAAGACTCCAGTACTACACCTTAACAACATTACTCATGTATGAACTTTGACAATGAGTGTCAGAAGGCTATTCTTTGGTCAAGCTTTGGTCATCTGTCTTGATGGGTCCTTGTGTGGCTTGGTGTCAGATTTTGTTCGATGCCGCTCTTGTGAAGCATCTCGGACGTTTTACTATGTTAAAGGCACTATATAAATGCAAGTTGTTATTGTTATTCAATTGCATGTGACATCACAGCTGGGCTGAATCTGGTCCTCATCTCATATACACACTGACAAAGGGTCATCGACCCGAAACGTTAACTCTGCTTCCTCTCTACAGATGCTGCCTGACCTGCTGAGATTTCCAGCATTTTCTGTTTTTATTTCATATACACACTTTCACTTGTGGAAGGTGGTTGGATAACAATTGGAAAAGGGAACTCTGGCCAAATTTCCCATTCCTAGCCCAGGGAAGGCATTGATGCTCAATGTGGTGCCCAGCTGTCATCATCTAAGTCAGCATTGGGCTAGTGTGTACATCTCAGTCACTCACTGGTTAAACTTTCTGAGCTATCAGGGGAGTATAATTTTGTCACTTCAACACAATTCAGCTGCTAATATAAAGTAATTCAGAAGCAATTTTCAATCACTCAATTGTGCAACTCTAGAGCCAGTTCCAGGACATTACTCCCAGTCATTCAAGTTCCTTTTTCTCAGCTTTCATCATATATATTGGATCCTCATTAATTGTAGTTGCTGATTATTTTTAGTTGCCTGAATATGCAGCACACAAGTCTAGACTCGCTTTACCTTTCGTGACTTAAGGAAAGGATACATTGTGAAATTCTGATGCCATTGAGACAGTTCACTCGAATCTCCTCAGGGCCAAAATTGCCCCTTTTTTTAAGAGCAGTTATAACGGGGTGGAAATGAGTTTCCGCCTAGTCGGGGCGGACACTGCGACAATCAGGACATTGCCCACTTGATTTTTTGAGGCGGAGAAGGTATCCGCCCCGTTCCTGTACAAACAGTGGTAGTGACGTCATTAGAGCGCGCACCGCCTGGTCCCTGTCCGGAAGCGACATTGCCCTCAAATAAGCGAAACACCGCTTGTCCGTACCCCCGACAGCTTTGCGTGGCAGGAAGCTGCCAGTAGTTGGGTGGTGCATCCAAGCTTAAAGGGGAGGGCGCACCACCGTGGCCGGCATTTCATTTTAATTGTCGGCCAACTTTGCAATCAGCCCAACAATGGCGGCCACGGGTTCAGCCGGGTCACCAACAGGCAGCCTGGCATCCTGTCTTGAGTGCCGGCCCACTAGCCCAGCCGAAGCCTTCCCTGGTATCCCAGTGGGCGCCAAGTGGGCCTCGCAGAGTCCCTCCCCTTTAAGTGGAGGGAAGGGACGTTGCTAAGCGTCAGCGAAACGCGGCAAATCGCGCTGATGACACCGCCCGCATTCCGCCCCGATCCTGACTCGCTTCTGTCCCTCTGCTGCCCCAATGATTTTACAGAAGAAAAGAGGGCAATTTACCTCTATTCCCTGCTTCATCGATTGGGGCGGTAATTCACCAAATAATTCTAATTCTCCGCCTCAAACAGGGCGGAGGGCAATTTTGGCCCCCTAGTCTTTTCATGTCGCAAAATAAGATAACCATGTTCAGGTCAGAAAAGAAAGGCTGGAGTTCCATAGATGAATAAGGTGATTAGGTAATCAGGACTCAATAAAGATACCCCCAATTTGCTTATTCTAAGCATATGGATATTGAATGCAGACTATGGGCTAGAACCTCCACTTTTTTTGCATGCTTGACGCCCACTTAACGCCAATTTTACCGCTGAAATGACGTATAACGCCCATATATCGCCCATTCTGGCACAAAATGGAAACTGACGGGCTTTTTTAGGAGACTTATCGGCGAGAGTTATTTTCACAATGGGCTTAACGCTGAGGAAAAATATCCCTGCCCGCCCACTTTTTTTGAGCGGAATCAGCAGAATGCGCAAATTCAAAGCCCATAATATCGCCCAGCGTTACTTTCCGCTCGGAATTAACGCCGAGATTCAATATTAACGTCCGCCTACTGTTTTTTGTCGTAAAGAGCATATTTATCCAAACTAGCGGCCATGGAGATCGCTCATCTCCAATTTCACCACCTCGCACACATATCGCCCACAATATTGCTCGCTCAAAAAACCGCCCATAAAAGGTGGAACGAACCGGAACGAACGCCAGCGGTGTGGATGGCATTTTTAAAATCCCACTCTTAGGTGATGAGCTGATATCGGAAAGATTTGACTGAAAGAGCGCTGATGTGAGTCACAACGCTGACACACTGTTGTGTGTGTGCAGCTCAGACATCAATGGTGCCCATCAAGTTGGTGCCAGTTAAAGTTTATGTTGTTTGATGTTAAGTTGTATTTAACCCTTTCAAAGGTTAAGGAATCACCAGTGTGTAACGGTCCAGCTATCTGAGACAATGCGCAACAAGGTTATGTTCAATAACAAAAGTTTAATATCAACATTGGCCTGAAATCATAAGTATCACAGCCAATAACACCCATCCCCCGCCCACACCCCACTTTTTCTACCATTGACATAAATCACATGTTCAACATATCCACCAACACAGAATACAAAGGCAAAGCAGGAGGGTGGTCCCCAGCTCCCATACATTGCAACAAATTTCATACACCTAGGTGGAGATATAACACAGCCATCACCTGTGCATAGGCACCTCACTTTCCTTCTCCCCTCTCCTTCTCCCCACCTCTACCCCTTCCCCTCCTCGGTCCATGGTGCCTGGCTGAGGAGCTCCTCAGGCAGTGCCTCATTGGGGGAGATGAAGGCAGATGCATTGGTTGGATGGGTACAGGAGCGGTGGGGGGGTGGGTTGCTGAGCGGGCAACATTCTCTGATGCAGAAGCAGGATCTTGGTCCTTGCTCTCATCTGTTATTCGCAGTGGTGATGCGGAACCTTGGGGTGGAGTGCCGCACTCGGGCACCACTGGGAGGCTTGTGGCAGCAGTGTTCCTGGCTATCGCATCCAGGGACTCCGCCATGTGTGGAATGTACTCGGTCATGGTGGCCAGCTGTTGGGATATGTCCCCCAATGCTTCGATGATCTGGTCACTAATGTCTACAGTCCACCTGGACAACTGTACCATCTCGCCGCTGTCATGTCGTGCTCGTGGAACAGACCTGCCGCGTCCATGAGGCCTCCGTGGGGTCGGCGCCGTCCTGGGGACAAATGGGGTGCCCTGTGGAGAGGTGCTTGGGGCTGGCTCCTCCTGAGTGGAGCGGGAATGACCGGAGGACCACTAGATGCCTTGGGGTGGAATGGGTTCTGGAGCGTGGCGATGCAGGTTCTTCGAAGTCCGCGCTCTCATCCATCGAGAACAAACCCAGCAGATTGACGTGCGACAACCGGAGCTCCTCAGCACCAGATGTAGTAGGATCGTCTGCCGACTCCTGCCCCGCACCCCCACCTTCTGGCCTCTGTGGCCTTGCCTGGGGCCGCGCTGCTGGCTGAGCTGCAAGACACAAATGAGGTTATTAGAGGAGAAGCGGGTGCTTAGGTGACAAGGTGAGTCCAGCGCTACACACAATATATGCAAGACAAAAGCACCACCGCCCCTCAAAATCATCGCAGACATCACATTTCATGACCATCAACACATTGTGTATTGCAATGATTTTCATTAGGCCAGCATTATTTCTATGACACTTTTAGAAATCATCTATTATATATGATTGGTCGGATATGAGTTGGTGTGGCATCTATTGACTGTACATCACGCAATGGTGTAAGCTTTACTCACGTGGCATCACTTCAGGGTCTGCAGATGTGTCTGTGGCTGTCCGGGAGTGCTTCCCCACGAGTGCTAGCACCCGCTCCTCTATCTCTGTGATGTCGCTGGGGACTGGTGGTCCCCCACCTGTTCACCTCTGCACGGACCTCATCGTCGATAGCGTCTTCTGTAAAAGGTGACAGGACGACATGGCATGAGATCATTGTGTAAGATCATTGCTAGGTACTGTCACGGACACTGATACAACACATAACCGACAGATGTAATCATGACTTTTATGATTATTATCATTCTTTACCTAAAGACGTACACCGTGACCACAGACTTTGAGTAAAACATTCCCGGTAAAAGTGCAAGACCTCACATCTGCTGATACTTACTCATGACTGGTACAAATCAAATTATATAAATACATAAGTGCATGTAAATCAATGTAATACTTGCGGATCCCACAAGGTTGTTCCATCGTTTGCGGCATTGGTTGCCCTCACGCACCTCGTTGGTCGCCGACAGGACCACCTCTGCTATCTCAGTCCATATCCTCTAGTATGCCTTTGGGGTGGGCTTCTCACACCCTCCCTGTGTCAAATCACCGCAGTGTGACTCAACCTCCTGCAGGAGGGAGGCATTTGCCTCGTCTGAGAACCTCCTGGCTCTTTTGCGGTCTCCAATGTGCTCTCTCCAGTGTCAGTCTCCACAGCATGCTGTGATGCCTCCTCCTCTCCCTCCATTATAGGGCAAATTTGGTCAAATATGTGGCTGGTAACAGCTAATTTTTGTTTGCCTACTTGCTGTGAAGCTCGAAAGTCTCTCTCCTTCCTCCTAAAGTAGCCACACCACATCCAGACACGCCTTCAGTCCCTCTGAGCTCCCTCTCTCTCTGTCTCCTCTTCTGCGCATGTCATGGTGACCCTTGACCTCCAGAATCGCGGGAATCGAGCGTTGCCATGCCGTTGCTAAGGACGGCCACACTTTACGGCAGAAGGTCAAAAAAATTTAACGCTACCACCCATCTGATATCGCTCATGGTAACGCCCATTTTCAAAAATGTAAACTAGGTGTTTTGAGAATGGGCGAAAAGCCAGCGATCTGAAAACCCTTTTTTAGCGCCCACGCCGGAAATAATACCCTTTTTGGGGCGATAAGCACAAAAGTAGAGGTTCTAGCCCTATAAACTTAATCTTACAGTTTATTATCAATTTGGTGCAGCTTCATTAAAGCAGCATGCAACACACTCAGGCAAATGTTTAGCTCTTTCACACATGCATATGCATGTCCAAATCACTTTGGGGAAGACTTTGTTTATTGGTACTTAATTGGTCTGTAACCGTGCACATAAATCATGCAACTTGGGACCATCAGCAGACTGCTAGCAGATGCTACTTGTATGCTAATGATCATGAACACAGACAAGGTGGTATGTTGGGTGCATACTTGGTAACACCATCTATGCTTTTCCAAATTTAAACAA
The DNA here is from genome assembly GCF_044704955.1 of Pristiophorus japonicus. Classification (NCBI taxonomy): domain Eukaryota; kingdom Metazoa; phylum Chordata; class Chondrichthyes; family Pristiophoridae; genus Pristiophorus; species Pristiophorus japonicus. The sequence continues at coordinate 354,913,326 of NC_091977.1, forward strand.
GTGTATATTTTGTACCTGCTTACAGGAAATAGCCACATAAAATAGATGCAAACAAATTTCCTCCCAGCTAGAATCCACTTACTCAGTACAAGGTGTAAACTTTCTACCAATGTAAGTCTTGGGGGGAATTGTAACATCCCAACATTTTATAATTCTGAAACCCAACTCCAACTCACCCACTTTCGATTTTAATGGAGGCGTGTCAGGGGGCAGGTGACCAGCCCGCTTTCAGAAGGCGAATGGTCAGTAAAATCTTTAAGGAAACTGCGTGTCTCCATTTTAACTGCATTTTTGTTTTTAACATATGGAGGTCGGGTTTCCTGGGGCTCAGGAATCCCAACAAGTAACAGCAGTGCCCCTTTTTTTTTTAAGGGTATAATCAACAGGTTTACAACTTTTTTAGTTGAGACCATCAATCAAATCAAATCAAATCAAATGCCCCCTTATTAGAGGGGGCACTAAAACCGACAAATAAACTAATTAAATTTTGGCCATCATACCTGGCATCCACTCTCCAACTGCTTTCCCATCCGACAGTCAACCCGCTGGCTGTCGGCTGGGAACCCTGTTGAGAAAATTTAAAGGACATCCTGCAGTTAATTTCATCCAGAAGGTCACCTCGTCGCTTGTCTCCTCCCATCCCCTCCCCCCCCACCCCCCCCAGATCTCCGCTTTCACTCAAATCAGAACATTTTAGGAAGATTTGCGAAGTCTTTGAATAAAATAAGTTGAAAAATCTTTGGAAAGTGGTCTTACAAGTGGAGAAATTGCTAAGAGTGAAAGTTAAAAACATTAAGGCCCCTTTTTTGCACCATGACGGTTGTGCCTGGGGCGAAATTGTCCTCGACATTTTGGGGGCGATTCAAAAAGCACCCGGCCCCACAATTTGCGACCCGGGGCGGCACGCATCCACAATGACGAAATCGTCGTGCGCGCTGACCGCTTTGCGGGACACAAGGCTGGAGTGGGCCGTTGCCTCACCCGCTTCGTGGGTTGCTGACATCCACCCAGGGCACCACTTAAAAGGGAAGCCGTGTGCGCCCTGGGCCGTCATTTTTTTTTACCAACCAACTTTTCCGTCAGCCTGAAAATGGCGGCCCTTGTCTCGACTGGGCCGCCATCATGCAGTCTAGCACTCCTCTTTGGGTGCCGGGCCGTTGGCCCAGTCGCGATTATCCCTGGATGCCCAATGGTGGCCACCAAAGGGCCAGCAGAGTTCGCAGTTGGCGTCCCCTTTAACAGTTTTGAACATCCTAAATTGGGCTGTGTAGTGCCCGTTTTTAGGTGCTATGCAACCACGTAACATTCGAAAATGGAATCTGAAATGCGCATACATACATTTGATGCGAAGTGCACATGACAGCATCTTGGAGATTACGCATGCACACATAACGACTGCTGGCAACATGCAGGGCAGCAAGATGATAAGAACATGAGAACATAGCAATAGAAGCAGGAGTTGGCCATATGGCTCCTCCAGCCTGCACCGCCATTTAATAAGATCATGGCTGATCATGGGCTCAGCTCCACTTCCCTCTTCGCTCCCCATAATCTTTCACTCCCTTATCGCTCAAAAATCTGTCTATCTCCACCTTAAATATATTCAATGACCCAGCTTCCACAACTCTCTGGGGCAGAGAATTCCACAGATTTACGACCCTCTGAGAGAAGAAATTCCTCATCTCAGCTCTAAATGGGCGACCCCTTATTCTGAAACTATGCCCCCTAGTTCTAGATACATCCACCAGGGGAAACATCCTCTCTGCATTTACCTTGTTGAACCCCCTCAGTATCTTGTATGTCTCAATAAGATCACCTCTTATTCTTCTGAACTCCAATGAGTACAGGCCCAACCTGCTCAACCTTTCTTCATAACTCAACCTTATCATCTCAGGAATCAACCTAGTGAACCTTCCCTGAACTGCCTCCACTGCAAGTATATCCCTCCTTAAATAAAGTGACCAAAACTGTACATGGTACTCTAGGTGTGGCCTCACCAATACCCTGTACAGTTGTACCAGGACTTCTCTGCTTTTATACTCCATGCCCCCTTGCAATAAAGGCCAACGTTCCATTTGCCTTCCTGATTACTTGCTGTACCTGCATAAAAACATTTTGTATTTCATGCACAAGGTCCTTCTGTACTACAGCATTCTGTAATTTCTCACCATTTAAATAATAATTAGCTTTTTTTATTTTTCCTGTCAAAGTGGATAACCTCACACTTTCCCACATTATACTCCATCTGCCAACTGTTTCCCCACTCACTTGGCCTGCCTATATCGCTTTGCAGATTTTTTGTGTCCTCCTCACAACTTGCTTTCCCACCCAGCTTTGTATCATCAGCAAACCTGGCTACATTATACTCGTTCCCTTCATCCAAGTCATTAATATAGATTGTAAATAGTTGAAGCCCCAGCACCAATCCCTGTGGCACCCCACTAATTACCATTTGCCAACTGGAAAATTACCCATTTTTCCCGACTCTCTTGTTTTCTGTTAGTTAGCCAATCCATTATCCAAGCTAGTATAATAGCCCCAACCCCATGAGCTTTTATCTTGTGCAGTAACCTTTTATGTGGAACTTTATCAAATGCCTTCTGGAAATCCAAATATACTACATCCACTGGTTCCCCCTTATCCACCCTGCTCAACCTTTCTTCATATCTTATATCCTCAAGAACTACGGTAAATTTGTCAAACAAGATTTCCCTTTCATAAAACCATGTTCACTCTACTTGACTGTATTATGTTTTTCCAAATGTCCTGCTACTGCTTCCTTAATAATGGACTCCAGCATTTTCCGAATGACAGATGTTAGGCTAACTGGTCTGTAGTTTGCAGCTTTCTGTCTACCTCCTTATTTAAATAGGGGCGTTACATTTGCGGTTTTCCAATCTGCTGGGACCTCCCCAGAATCCAGGGAATTTTGATAGATTACAACCAATGCATCCACTATATCTGAAGCCAATTCTTTTAAGACCCTAGGATGCAAGCCATCAGGTCCAGGGGACTTGTCCACTGTTAGTCGCATTATTTTACCGAATACCTTTTCTTTAGTGATAGTGATTGTTTTAAGTTCCTCCCTCCCTATAGCCCCTTGATTATCCATTATTGGGATGTTTTTAGTGTCTTCTATCGTGAAGACCGATAGAAAATATTTGTTCAAAGTCTCTGCCATTTCCCAGTTCCCCATTATTAATTCCCCAGTCTCATCCTCTAAGAGACCAATGTTTATTTTGGCCACTCTCTTCCTTTTTATATACCTGTAGAAGCTCTTACTACCTGTTTTTATATTTCTTGCCAATTTACTCTCATAATCTATCTTCCCTCTCTTTATTATTTTTTTAGTCATCCTTTGCTGGTTTTAAAAAACTTCCCAATCCTCTGGCCTCCCACTAATCTTGGCCACTTTGTATGCTATTGTATGCAAGTGTAATATTGCCGTTTATTGCAAAGGGGATAGAATATAAAAGCAGAGAAGTCCTGCTACAACTGTACAGGGTATTGGTGAGGCCACATCTAGAGTACTGTGTACAGTTTTGGTCTTCATAATAAAGGAAGGATAAGAACATAAAAACATAAGAAATAGGAACAGGAGTAGGCCATATGGCACCTCGAGCCTGCTCCACCATTCAATAAGATCATGGCTGATCTGATCATGGACTCAGCTCCACTTCCCGATAACCCCTTATCCCCATATCGTTTAAGAAACTGTCTACTTCTGTCTTAAATTTATTCAATGTCCCAGCTTCCACAGCTCTCTGAGGCAGTGAATTCCACAGATTTACAACCCTCTGAGAGAAGAAATTCCTCCTCATCTCTGCTTTAAATGGGCGGCTCATTATTCTAAAATCATACCCCCTAGTTCTAGACTCTCCCATCAGTGGAAACATCCTCTCTGCATCCACCTTGTCAAGCCCCCTCATAATCTTATATGTTTTGATAAGATCACCTCTCATTCTTCTGAATTCCAATGAGTAGAGGCCCAACCTACTCAACCTTTCCTCATAAGTCAACCCCCTCATCCCCAGAATCAACCTAGTGAACCTTCTCTGAACTGCCTCCAAAGTATATCCTTTTGTAAATATGGAAACCAAAACTGCACGCAGTATTCCAGGTGTTGTCTCACCAATACCTTATATAGCTGCAGCAAGACTTCCCTGCTTTTATACTCCATCCCCTTTGCAATAAAGGCCAAGATACCATTGGCCTTCCTGATCACTTGCAGTACCTGCATACTATCCTTTTGTGTTTCATGCACAAGTAACCCCAGGTCCCGCTGTACTGCGGCACTTTGCAATCTTTCTCCATTTAAATGATAACTTGCTCTTTAATTTTTTTTCTGCCAAAGTGCATGACCTCACACTTTCCAACATTATACTCTGTCTGCCAAATATTTGCCCACTCGCTTAGCCAGTCTATGTCCTTTTGCAGATTTTTTGTCTCCTCCTCCCATCTTTGTATTATCAGCAAACTTGGCTATGTTACACTCAGTCCCAGCACTGGTCCCTGCGGCACCCCACTAGTTACTGGTTGCCAACCAGAGAATGAACCATTTATCCCGTCTCTCTGTTTTCTGTTAGGTAGCTAATCCTGTATTCATGCTAATATATTACCCCAGCCCCGTGAACTTTCATCTTGTGCAGTAATCTTTTATGTGGAACTTTGTCAAATGCCTTCTGGAAGTCCAAATACACCACATCCACTAGTTCCCCTTTATCCACCCCAAGGATATATTTGCATTGGAGGTTGTTCAGAGAAGGTTCTGGAAATGAGGGGGTTGACTTATGAAGATAGGTTGAGTAGGTCGGGCCTATACACATTGGAGTTCAGAAGAATGAGAGATGATCTCATCGAAACATATAAGATAATGAGAGGGCTCGACAAGGTGGATGCAGAAAGGATATTTCCACTCATAGAGGAAACTAAAACTAGGGGACATAGTCTCAGAATAAGGAGCCTCCCACTTAAAACTGAGATGAGGAGGAATTTCTTCTCTCATAGAGCTGTAAATCTATGGAATTCTCTGCCCCAGAGAGCTGTGGATGCTGGGTCATTGAACATATTTAAGGCGGAGATAGACAGATTTTTGAACAATAAGGGAATAAAGGATTATGGGGAGTGGGCAGGGAAGTGGAGCTGAGTCCATGATCAGGTCAGCCATGATCTTATTAAATGGCAGAGCAGGTTCAAGGGGCCAGGTGGCCTACTCCTGCTCCTATTTCTTATGTTCTGATGTTTGCAATTTGATACCATCCTTTACTTCCTTAGCTAGCCATGGATGGTTTTCCCTTCTCTTAAAGTCCTTCCTTCTCACTGGAATTTTTTTTGTTGAGAGTTATGAAATATCTCCTTAAATGTCTTACACTTTAATCTATTTTCCCAGTCCACTTTAGTCACCTCTGCTTTCATACCTTTGTAATCACCTTTATTTAGAATCAGAACACTGATTTGAGTTCCGACTTTCTCACCCTCCAACTGAATTTGAAATTCAACCATGCTATGATCACTCTTTCCTAGAGGATCATTTACTATGAGATTATTTATTAATCCTGTCTCATTACACAGTACCAGATGTAAGATAGCCTGCTCCCTGGTTGGTTCCACAACTGGTCAAGGAAACCATCCCGGATACACTCTATGAACTCTTCCTCAAGGCTACCTTGGCCAATTTGACTTGTCCAATCAATATGAAGATTAAACTCATCCATGATTATTGCCATACCTTTCTTACAAGCCTCCATTATTTCTTGATTTATACTTGAAGCAAATCAGTGTGTAATGCAGATTTGACACCAGCATTGTAATTTTGTAACTCCACTCTCGAGGCAATGACTTATCTTAACCTTGTGCAGCTGAACACGACGCTAAATGGAATGAAGGACCCTGCACCAGCACTATTTAAAAGGATCATGAAGTACTTACAGGCTAGTTGCTGGATTATTTCTTCTGGCTGCTAGTGTAATTGTATGCATTTTTGGAGCTTTTCTATACTTGCCTAAAGTTTGAATAGTCTGGCTGGTGCTGAAGTACTTTCTTTTCCTTTATCAGCTTGTGCTGAAACAAGTTGCTTCCAGTCATGGGTGACCTAGTAGGGCTTCCAGTGGGAATTGAGCATGACTGGGACAATTAAGAGAGGCCATGTAGAGCAAGATAACCTGCCAGAAGAGGGAGGAGGAGGGGTAGAATGGCACTCAGCAGGAGGCCATATCTGGCTAGGGCCTTTAGAGAGCTCTTCTCTTACCTTCAGCAAGGTCCAATGCATGAGACATCTTTGCTTCACAAAACAGATTGTAACGGAAATCTGCAACTGCTGCTGCCACAACTGCAACCTCAAAGCAGGGCAAGGACAGCATTGCCTGTGGTTGTCAAGGTGACCATGCCTCATAACTTTTATGTGTCTGGCTCATTCCAGACTGCTGCTGGCAATATATAGGCAACATCTCAGTTTGCAATGCACTGCTGCGTAAGGGATATCACTAAGACTCTCTATACACAGATAAACAGTTGAATCTAATTCTCTCTTGCCAGAGACAAGCAGGCGGGTGGGCACAAGGATTTGTATGGATTGCAGGCATCCCATGGTGCAGGGTGCCATTGATTGCATGCACATGACCTTGCATGCGCATCATGTGAACTTGGCTTGGGCTGCAGCAGTCTGGGTTGGCTGGCTGACAGGCAATAGCAAGGGCACTGGCAGGAGTGGGAGCACGAATGCTGACATCCTGAAAAAGGTCAGCAGGTTTACGTCCCATGGAACCAACAACACAAGAACACAAGAAATAGCAGCAGGAGTAGGCCATTTGACCACTCGAGCCTGCTCCACCATTTAATAATATCATGGCTGATCTGATCATGGACTCAGTTCCACTTCCCTGCCTGCTCCCCATAACCCTTAATTCCCTTATCGCTCAAAACTCTGTCTATCTCTGCCTTAAATATATTCAATGACCCAGCCCCCACAGCTCTCTGGGGCAGAGAATTCCATAGATTTACAACACTCTGAGAGAGGAAATTCCTCCTCCCTCAGTTTTAAATGGGCAGCCTCTTATTCTGAGACGATGCCCCCTACTTTTAGTTTCCCCAATGAGTGGAAATATCCTCTCTGCATCCAATTTCTCCAGCCCTGTCATTATCTTATATGTTTCGATAAGATCACCTCTCATTCTTCTGAACTCCAATGAGTATAGTTCCAACCTATTCAACCTATCTTCATAAGTCAATCCCCTCATCTCCGGAATCAACCGAGTGAACCTTCTCTGAACAGCCTCCAATGCAAATATATCCTTCCTTAAATACGGAGATCAAAACTGCACACAGTACTCCAGGTGTGGTCTCACCAATACCCTGTACAGTTGTAGCAGGACTTCTCTGCTTTTATGCTCTCCCCCTTGCAATAAAGGCTAACATTCCATTTGCCTTCCTCATTACTTGCTGTACCCGCATACTAACGTTTTGTGTTTCATGCACAAGGACCCCCAGGTCCCTCTGTACTGAAGCACTTTTCTCCATTTAAATTTTAATTTGCTTTTCTATTTTCTCAGCCAAAGTGGATAACCTCACATTTTCCCACATTGTATTCCATCTGCCAAATTTTTGCCCACTCACTTAGCCTGTCTATATTGCTTTGCAGATTTTTTGTGTCCTCCTCACAATTTCCCACCCATCTTTGTATCATCAGCAAACTTGGTTACATTACACTCGGTTCCTTCATCCAAGTCATTAATATAGATTGTAAATAGTTGAGGCCCCAGCACCGATCCCTACAGCACCCGACTAGTTACTGTTTGCTAACCAGAAAATGACCCATTTATCCTGACTCTCTGTTTTCTGTTAGTTAGCCTATCCTCAATCCATGCTAATATATTATCCCCAACCCCGTGAACTTTTATCTTGTGCAGTAACCTTTTATGTGGCACCTTATCAAATGCCTTCTGGAAATCCAAATACACCACATCCAATGGTTCCCACTTATCCACCCTGCTCATTACTGTTATATATGTGGACTTGTATTTACGCTGTACAGCCACCAGAGGGCTCATTACCTGGAGTCCCAAGGGATCCCATAATCCCTTGGGAGCACAGGTATTTAAGAAAGCTTCACAGGTTGAAGAGGCCCTCTGGAGACCTGCAATAAAAGACTACGGTCACTCTTTACTTTGAGCTCACAGTGTTCAGTCTGACTCTTTCTCCAATGAGATACAGATAGCGAACTTAAAGATGCAGAGAACAGTGAGCATCCTGGAGAAATTTTCGGAAGGAGATGATTGGGAAACTTTTTTGAGGGGGGAACTTTTGTGGAGTGACTCGACCAATACTTCATGGCCAACGAGCAAGATGGGGAAGAGAATGCTGACAAATGTAGAGCGATCCTCCTTACCGTCTTAGGGCACCAACGTATGGCCTCATGAAGAATCTGCTTACTCCAGCGAAACCCACGGAGAAATTATACGACGATTTGTGCACACTGGTCCGAGAGCATTTGAACCCAAAGGAAAGCGTTCTGATGATGAGGTACCGCTTCTACACCTACAAAAGGTCTGAAGGCCAAGAAGTGGCGAGTTATGTTGCCGAGCTAAGATGTCTTGCAGGACATTGCAAATTTGAAGGACATTTGGAGCATATGCTCAGAGACTTTTTCGTACTTGGCATTGGCCATGAAACCATACTTCGCAAACTTTTGACTGTAGAAACCCCAACCTTGAGTAAGGCCGTAGCGATAGCCCAGGTGTTCATTGCCACCAGTGACAATACTAAGCAAATCTCTCAGCACAAGTGCTGCTACAAGTACTGTGAACAAAGTGATGTTGTTTTCGAATAGTAACGTACAGGACAGGTCACACATACCTGCAGCTATATGTCCGCAGATGTCTCAGAGTCCACCATCAAGGGTGATGAATGCAAGGCCATTAACACCTTGTTGGCGCTACGGAGGTGATCATAGTTTCCATTCATGCCAATTCAAAGGATACGTTTGCAAGAGCTGTGGAACAATGGGACGCCTCCAACGAGTGTTCAGGCGAGCTGCTAAGCCTGTTAAACCTGAAAACCACCACGTTGCAGAGGAGGACAGATCGACAGAGGATCACTATGAACCAGAGCCTCAGATAGAGGAGAGAGAGGTACATGGGGTGCACACATTCACTACGAATTGTCCCCCGATAATGCTGAATGTTGAACTAAATGGATTCCCAGTGTCAATGGAGCTGGACACGGGCATGAGCCAGTCCATCATGGGCAAAAAGACTTTCGAAAGGTTGTGGTGTAACAAGGCCTTGTAAGAGAAGGGCAAAATTCGTGGGAACCCCCCGCCCTCAGTGTTTGCACTCATTGGAAAGGAAATTTACTTTGGAACTATCTACCAGAAAGTTTGAAGTCCTAAAATGGAAGAAACTATGAACTTTAATCGAATTTTGGATTCTACAAGACAAATTAAGTCTGTGGGCAGGACTAGAGAACTAAAGAAGCCAGTTTGATTATTGAAACTGGCTGGGTCATTGAGACTAAAGTAAATTCTCTGGAAAATGGACACTCGAAAAGCCTTCTCCACAAGAGACATTAACATTGCAACAATTAACTCAGAGATGGCCAGCCATCAACCTGAACCTGGAAAGCCATTTTCAGCCTATGCATAAAAACAAAAGGCCTACTCCAGCCTGCATGCAGAAACCAAGCACAAAGAACATTGCGATTACCAAGCTAATATTTCCATCAAGAAACAGATTTAGAAGATCAACCCACCCAAGACACATTAACTTTTAATGAGCCCACTAAAATATTGCAAAGAAATGTTGAGCCCGCCTAGATTAAACAAAGAATTTTGGTCTGATTTGGCGTGAAGATTAAGACAGCTCCGACTGTCTAACTGGCCCCTGTTTGAACAAAGGATATGCCATACTATGCCTATGCCATCAAGAAGGGAGAGAAACCAACGCGACAGTTGTAAACTAATTAACCGCATGGATGAATTACAACAATTGTACATTACTATCTGGCGTAAAAATAAAAAAGGGAAGGTGGCTCAACCGTGGCTATCTAGGGAAATCATGGATAGTATTAAAGCCAAGGAAGTGGCATACAAATTGGCCAGAAATAGCAGCGAACCTGGGGACTGGGAGAAATTTAGAACTCAGCAGAGGAGGACAAAGGGTTTGATTAGGGCAGGGAAAATGGAGTACGAGAAGAAGCTTGCAGGGAACATTAAGGCGGATTGCAAAAGTTTCTATAGGTATATAAAGAGAAAAAGGTTAGTAAAGACAAACGTAGGTCCCCTGCAGTCAGAATCAGGGGAAGTCATAACGGGGAACAAAGAAATGGCAGACCAATTGAACAAGTACTTTGGTTCAGTATTCACTAAGGAGGACACAAACAACCTTCCGGATATAAAAGGGGTCAGAGGGTCTAGTAAGGAGGAGGAACTGAGGGAAATCTTTATTAGTCGGGAAATTGTGTTGGGGAAATTGATGGGATTGAAGGCCGATAAATCCCCAGGGCCTGATGGACTGCATCCCAGAGTACTTAAGGAGGTGGCCTTGGAAATAGCGGATGCATTGACAGTCATTTTCCAACATTCCATTGACTCTGGATCAGTTCCTATCGAGTGGAGGGTAGCCAATGTAACCCCACTTTTTAAAAAAGGAGGGAGAGAGAAAGCAGGGAATTATAGACCGGTCAGCCTGACCTCAGTAGTGGGTAAAATGATGGAATCAATTATTAAGGATGTCATAGCAGCGCATTTGGAAAATGGTGACATGATAGGTCCAAGTCAGCATGGATTTGTGAAAGGGAGATCATGCTTGACAAATCTTCTGGAATTTTTTGAGGATGTTTCCACTAAAGTGGACAAAGGAGAACCAGTTGATGTGGTATATTTGGACTTTCAGAAGGCTTTCGACAAGGTCCCACACAAGAGATTAATGTGCAAAGTTAAAGCACATGGGATTGGGGGTAGTGTGCTGACGTGGATTGAGAACTGGTTGTCAGACAAGAAGCAAAGAGTAGGAGTAAATGGGTACTTTTCAGAATGGCAGGCAGTGACTAGTGGGGTACCGCAAGGTTTTGTGCTGGGGCCCCAGCTGTTTACATTATACATTAATGATTTAGACGAGGGGATTAAATGTAGTATCTCCAAATTTGCGGATGACACTAAGTTTGGTGGCAGTGTGAGCTGCGAGGAGGATGCTATGAGGCTGCAGAGTGACTTGGATAGGTTAGGTGAGTGGGCAAATGCGTGGCAGATGAAGTATAATGTGGATAAATGTGAGGTTATCCACTTTGGTGGTAAAAACAGAGAGACAGACTATTATCTGAATGGTGACAGATTAGGAAAAGGGAAGGTGCAACGAGACCTGGGTGTCATGGTACATCAGTCATTGAAGGTTGGCATGCAGGTACAGCAAGCGGTTAAGAAAGAAAATGGCATGTTGGCCTTCATAGCGAGGGGATTTGAGTACAGGGGCAGGGAGGTGTTGCTACAGTTGTACAGGGCATTGGTGAGGCCACACCTGGAGTATTGTGTACAGTTTTGGTCTAACTTGAGGAAGGACATTCTTGCTATTGAGGGAGTGCAGCGAAGATTCACCAGACTGATTCCTGGGATGGTGGGACTGACCTATCAAGAAAGACTGGATCAACTGGGCTTGTATTCACTGGAGTTCAGAAGAGTGAGAGGGGACCTCATAGAAACGTTTAAAATTCTGATGGGTTTGGACAGGTTGGATGCAGGAAGAATGTTCCCAATGTTGGGGAAGTCCAGAACCAGGGGTCACAGTCTAAGGATAAGGGGTAAGCCATTTAGGACCGAGATGAGGAGAAACTTCTTCACCCAGAGAGTGGTGAACCTGTGGAATTCTCTACCACAGAAAGTTGTTGAGGCCAATTCACTAAATATATTCAAAAGGGAGTTAGATGAAGTCCTTACTACTCGGGGGATCAAGGGGTATGGCGTGAAAGCAGGAATGGGGTACTGAAGTTTCATGTTCAGCCATGAACTCATTGAATGGCGGTGCAGGCTAGAAGGGCTGAATGACCTGCTCCTGCACCTATTTTTTATGTTTCTATGTTTCTAGCCTCGACGTCCTGAAATCCAAAAGGAAAGAAGAACATCACCATCGCAGCAGCAACTGACCACAGCCAACGTGGTACCACTAAACCCACCACGATCGACCAACCTCGAAACAAAACTTCACAAGGAAGAAACCGAAGAATCGAAAGTTGCCACTCTACAATCTAGGCCTGACTACCAACAGGTGAAAACCTAAAAGGACTTTGAAATCTATTTCTAATGAAAGAAAACGGGTACTTAGCCCACAAATCTAAAACGTGCCCGACCGCAACAGCAGACTCAACCCAACTGAAGATTGCGCAGTAAGAAGTCCTCTCCGACATTCGGGGTACAGCAAGCAGAACCTACAGAATCCAACGAACCCTGAAACCGCGAACTACCGCTAAATGACCAGAAAGGATTGGTAAGCGTAGTCCTTGTTCTGCCCTGGAGTCTAACCTAGCCAGTATTAGGTATTTGGGAGGTGGGAGGTTTAATTTTCAATGCAACCCTTTTGAATGTGTGATGTACTGTTCTTTATTAGTGTAATTATAAGTGTGACATTGTATTTTTCTTATCCTTAATAAAATCAAAGTTCTTTTGCACCAAACCAGTGGTCTTTTGCACTTCATCACAACTCCCAAATAAATCTAGAGTCGAGAACCCAAGGAAGTGGGTGCAATTCGAACCGCTCAAGTAGGTCAGAGGTAAACCTGACCCCCGGGGCCACCCCTTACAGCCTCAAGGCCAGCCTTAACTCCAGTTCGCACGAGACTAAGAACTTACACGAAAGAACTGATTCCTGTAATTGGCAGTGCTTCCATAAAGATCTCCTACGATGGAGCGGTGCACAAGCTACCACTCTGGGTGGTACCGGGCGATGGTCCCACGCTGCTCGGCAGAAGCTGCCTGGGAAAGATACGCTGGAACTGGGACGACGTCTGAGCGCTATCGTCCACTGACGACACTTCGTGTGCCCAGGTCTTAAACAAATTTCCTTCGCTGTTCGAACCAGGCATCGGGAAATTGCAAGGAGCAAAAGTGCAGATCCATCTAATTCCGGGGGCGCGACCCATCCATCACAAGGCGAGAGCAGTACCGTACATGATTAGAGAAAGGGTAAAGATTGAGCTAGGCCAGCTGCAACGAGAGGGCATCATTTCACCGATCGAGTTCAGCAAGTGGGCCAGTCCTATTGTCCCAGTCCTCAAGGGAGACGGCACCGTCAGAATCTGTGGCGACTACAAAGTAACTATCAATCGTTTCTCCCTGCAGGACCAATGCCCACTAGCAAAAGCCGACGAGCTCTTTGCAATGCTGACGGGAGGAAAGACGTTCACGAAGCTGGATCTGACTTCAGCCTATATGACGCAGGAACTGGAGGAATTATCGAAGGCCCTCACCTGCATCAGCACGCACAAAGGTCTTTTTGTTTATAAGAGATGCCCATTTGGAATCCGATCAGCGGCGGCGATATTCCAGAGAAACATGGAAAGTTTACTGAAGTCGGTCCCGCACACCGTGGTCTTCCAGGACGAAATCTTGGTCACAGGTTGGAACACAGTCGAGCATCTGCAGAACCTGGAGGAGGTTCTTAGTCGACTCAACCGCGTGGGGCTCAGGTTAAAACGCTCAAAGTGCGTTTTCCTGGCACCTGAAGTGGAGTTCCTGGGAAGGAGGTTTGCGGCGGACAACATCAGGCCCACCAACACGAAGATGAAGGCAATCGAGAACGCATTGAGGCCACAGAACGTGACAGAGCTGCGGTCTTTTCTGGGACTCTTGAACTACTTTGGTAACTTCTTACCGGGTCTCAGCACCCTGCTAGAACCACTACATGTCTTACTATGAAAAGGTGCAAATGGGTTTGGGGCAAAAGCCAAGAAAATGTCTTTGTAAAAGCGAGAAAATTGTTATGCTCAAACAAATTGCTTGTGTTGTATGATCCATGTAAGCATTTGGTACGAGCATGTGATGCATCGTCATATGGCATCGGGTGTGTATTGCAACAAGCTAATGATTTTGGGAAACTGCAACCGGTTGCTTATGCATCCAGGAGTCTATCTTAGGCTGAGAGAGCCTACAGCATGATTTAAAAAGAAGAGTTAGCGTGTGTCTATGGGGTAAAGAAAATGCATCAATACCTGTTTGGGCTAAAATTCTAATTGGAAACTGACCATTAGCCATTTATATCCCGGTTTTCCGAGAGTAAGGGGATAAATACCAACGCATCGGCCCGCATCCAGAGATGGGCGCTCACGTTGTCCGCATACAACTATGCCATCCGCCACAGGCCAGGCACAGAAAACTGCGCCGATGCTCTCAGTAGGCTGCCATTGCCCACCACAGGGTTGGAAATGGCGCAGCCCGCACATCTAGCCAAGGTTATGGAAGCATTTGAGAGTGAGCAATCACCCGTCTCTGGCCGGTAGATCAAAACCTGGACAAGCCAGGACCTCTTATTATCTCTAGTCAAAAGCTGTGTGCTTCATGGGAGCTTGTCCAGTGTCCCAGTGGAAATGCAGGAAGAGATAAAGCCGTTCAGGAGCGCAAATATGAAATGTCTATACAGGCAGACTGCCTTCTGTGGGGCAATAAAGTAGTGGTCCCCAAGAAGGGCAGAGACACATTCATCAATGACCTCCACAGTACCAACCCAGTCATCATAATGATGAAAACGATAGCCAGATCCCACGTGTGGTAGCCCGGTATCGATGCGGACTTAGAGTCATGCGTTCATAATACATGCTCGCAGTTAAGCAATGTACCCAGGGAGGCGCCGCTAAGTTTATGGTCTTGGCCCTCCAAACCACGGTCTAGGGTACACGTCGACTATGCAGGCCCGTTCTTGGGTAAAATGTTCTTTGTGCTTGTAGACGCATATTCCAAGTGGATTGAATGTGAGATAATGTCGGCTACCACGTCCGCTGCCACCACTGCAAGCCTGCAGGCCATGTTTGCCACACAAGGCCTACGTAATGTCCTGGTGAGCGACAATGGGCCATGTTTTACCAGTGCTGAGTTCAAAGAATTCATGATCCATAACAGGATTAAACATGTCACATCTGCCCCATTTGAACCAGCGTCCAATAGTCAGGCAGAGAGAGCAGTGCAAACCATCAAGCAAGGCTTGAAGAGGGTAACTGAAGGCTCACTGCAGACTCGCCTATCCCGAGTCCTGCTTAGTACCGCACGAGACCACACTCACTCACTGGGATCCCACCTGCTGAAAGGCTCATGAAAAGAGCACTTAAGACAAGGCTCTCGTTAGTTCACCGTGATCTACATGAACAGGCAGAGAGCAGGCGGCTTCAACAAAGGAAATTAAGGATCGTGTTAGAACCAAGGAAGAGGCAGATAAATTGGCTAGAAAAAGCAACAAACCTGAGGACTGGGAGAAATTTAGAATTCAACAGAGGAGGACTAAGGCTTTAATTAAGAGGGTGAAAATAGAGTACGAGAGGAAGCTTGCAGGGAATATAAAAACTGACTGTAAAAGCTTCTATAAATATGTGAAGAGAAAAAGATTAGTGAAGACAAACGTAGGTCCCTTGCAGTCGGATTCAGGTGAATTTTTAATGGGGAACAAAGAAATGGCAGACCAATTGAACAAATACTTCGGTACTGTCTTCATGAAGGAAGATATAAATAACCTTCCAGATGTACTAAGGGACAGTGGGTCTTGTGAGAAGGAGGAACTGAAGGATATCCTTATTAGGCGGTAAATTGTGTTAGGGAAATTGATGGCCGATAAATCCTCGGGGCCTGATAGTCTGCATCCCAGAGTACTTAAGGAAGTGGCCCTATAAATAGTGGATGCATTGGTGATCATTTTCCAACAGTCTATCGACTCTGGATCAGTTCCTATGGACTGGAGGGTAGCTAATGTAACACCACTTTTTAAAAAAGGAGGGAGAGAGAAAACAGGTAATTATAGACCGGTTAGCCTGACATCAGTAGTGGGGAAAATGTTGGAATCAATCATTAAGGATGAAATAGCAGCGCATTTGGAAAGCAGTGACAGGATCGGTCCAAGTCAGCATGGATTTATGAAAGGGAAATCATGCTTGACGAATCTTCTGGAATTTTTTGAGGATGTAACTAGCAGAGTGGACAAGGGAGAACCAGTGGATGTGGTATATTTGGACTTTCAAAACGCTTTTGACAAGGTCCTGCACAAGAGATTGGTGTGCTAAATCAAAGCACATGGTATTGCGGGTAATGTACTGACGTGGATAGAGAACTGGTTGACAGACAGGAAGCAGAGAGTTAGGATAAACGTGACCTTTTCAGAATGGCAGGCAGTGACTAGTGGAGTGCTGCAGGGTTCAGTGCTGGGACCCCAGCTCTTTACAATATACATTAATGATTTAGATGAGGGAATTGAGTTTAATATCTCCAAGTTTGCAGATGACACTAAACTGGGTGGCAATGTGAGCTGTGAGGAGGACACTAAGAGACTGCAGAGTGACTTGGACAGGTTAAGTGAGTGGGCAAATGCATGGCAGATGCAGTATAATGTGGATAAATGTGAGGTTATCCATTTTGGGGGCAAAAACACAAAGGCAGAATATTATCTGAATGGTGGCAGATTAGGAAAAGGGGAGGTGCAACGAGACCTGGTGTCATGGTTCATCAGTCATTGAAAGTTGGCATGCAGGTACAGCAGGCAGTGAAGAAGGCAAATGGTATGCTGGCCTTCATAGCTAGGGGATTTGAGTATAGGAGCAGGGAGGTCTTACTGCAGTTGTACAGGGCCTTGGTGAGGCCTCACCTAGAATAATGTGTTCAGTTTTGGTCTCCTAATCTGCGGAAGGACATTCTTGCTATTGAGGGAGTGCAGCGAAGGTTCACCAGACTGATTCCAGGGATGGCTGAACTGACATATGAGGAGAGACTGGATTAACTGGGCCTTTATTGACTGGAGTTTAGAAAGATGAAGGGGATCTCATAGAAACTTATAAGATTCTGATGGGACTGGACAGGTTAAATGCGGGGAGAATGTTCCCGGTGTTGGGGAAGTCCAGAACCAGGGGACATAGTCTTAGGATAAGGGGTAGGCCATTTAGGACTGAGATGAGGAGAAACTTCTTCACTCAGAGAGTTGTTAACCTGTGGAATTCCCTACTGCAGAGAGTTGTTGATGCCAGTTCATTGGATATATTCAAGAGGGAGTTAGATATGGGCCTTTTGACTAAAGTGATCAAGGGGTATGGTGAGAAAGCAGGAAAGGGATACTGAGGGAATGATCAGCCATGATCTTATTGAATGGCGGTGCAGGCTCGAAGGGCCGAATGGCCTACTCCTGCACCTATTTTCTATGTTTCTATGTTTCTATACCATGATAGCGCAAATGTGTCATGCGAGATTGAAGTCAATGATCCTGTATTTGTATTAAATTATGGACGAGGTCCCAAGTGGTTTCCCTGCATTGTCGTGGCCAAAGGGGGGAGCAGGATATTTCGGGTCAAACTTTCAAATGGACTCATTCACCGGAAACACTTGGACCAAATCAAACTCAGATTCACGGACTACCCTGAGCAACCCACTTGGACCCTACCTTTTTTGATCCCCCAACATACACACCAGTGTTAACCAACACCACGGTTGACCACGCAGCAGAACCCATCATCCACAGCAGCCCTGCAGGTCCCAACACACCAGGCAGCTCAGCAAGACCAGCTGCACAACAGCCCAGCAAGGGCCCAACAAATGATTCAACAACACCAGCTTTCACACCGAGACGATCAACCAGGGCAAGAATGGCCCCAGATCGACTCACATTGTAAATAGTTACACTATTGACTTGGAGGGGGGAATGTTGTTATATATGTGGGCTTCTATGTGGGCTCTGTACAGCCACCAGAGGGCTCATTCTCCGGAGTCCCAAGGGATCCCATAAGCCCTTGGGAGCACAGGTATTTAAGAAGGCTTCACAGGTTGGAGAGGCACTCTGGAGACCTGCAATAACAGACTAAGGTCACACTTTACTTTGAGCTCAATGTTCAGTCTGACTCTTTCTCCATACATAACAGTTACGTCCTCAAAGAACTCCAGCAAATTTGTCAAACATGATTTCTCTTTCATAAAACCATGCTGACTCTGCTTGATTGAATTATGCTTTTCCAAAGGTCCTGCTACAGCTTCCTTAATAATGGACTCCAGCATTTTCCCAAATGTTAAGCTAACCCGGCCTATAGTTTCCTGCTTTCTGTCTGCCTCCTTTTTAAAATAGGTGTGTTACATTTGAGGTTTTCCAATCCACTGGGACCGGCCCAGAGTCCAGGGAATTTTGGTAGATTACAACCAATGCATCCACTATCTCTGCAGTCACTTCTTTTAGGACCCTCAGATGCAAGCCATCACGTCCAGGGGACTTGTCCGCCTTTAGTTCCATTATTTTACTGAGTACTACTTCTTTCATGATAGTGATTGTATTAAGTTCCTCTCTACCTATAGCCTTTTGATTATCACCTATTGGGATGTTTTTAGTGTCTTCTACTGTGAAAACCGATACAAAATATTTGTTGAAAATCTCTACCATTTCCCTGCTCCCCATTATTAATTCCCCAGTCTCATCCTCTAGGGAACCAACATTTACTTTAGCCACTTGCACTGTACCAGGATGGCCGCACAGCAATCCTACTGATCATTTGGAGAACAGATTGATGGAAAGCTGTGATGCCCTGGAAGCCCTTTTGAACACTAGAATCCAGAACCATGATGCCAGCAGTCTGAGCTTGCATGACAGCAGTCTGAGCTTCCACTGCATCACTCAGACCTTTTGTGGAAACTGCTTATGCTTCAATGGTAGCTGAGACATTGACCATCAGATACTGCATTATGCCGGATTCTACAGGGGTGCTGATGGAGGTGATCACCCGTTCCATGTTGGAAAGGATGGGCTCCAAGCTCTGCACAAATCCCTGTGCAGGACTCCTCCATGCTCCTTGACATTGTGCGCAGGCTTTCTGGCAGGCTTTCCAGTTCACCAAGCATTTCATTGTGTACACCCATTAGCCTGCTTCTGTAGTCTGGACCATCAAGATCCTCATCACACTCCTGTGCAGCAGAATTAGTGTGCGCCCACGTGCTCTGGTGAGCTGGCTATCCTATCCCCCTCCTGCGCACTTGTGTCCTGTGTCTCACCATATACAGAACCCTCCTTTATACGCAAAGTGTCAGTCTCTGAGCTGCTGGCTGCGAGTGTAAGATCGCATGACAGTGTCTCTTCATCTTCACTGTCTTCTTCCTCTTCCTCCTCCAACAGAGAAGGTTCCAGTTCTTTGGTATCTAAAAGGAAAAGGGGACAAGGTTTGGGTTGTGGTGAGGGGAGAGGAGAAAGGAAGAAGTGTTGCTTACACCATCTGCAACTTGTGAGTCAGAAGAGATTGTGGGATGAGGCAGGTGGAAACAAAGAAGGAGGATTACGTATGCAGATATTCTCATCTTCAATCCTCCAGAGAGGGGAGTATGTCAGTGAGTGTCCTGCAATATGTTTGGGTGATGTGGCTGTCATGGTTGAATAGTTGCCAGTGCGTGCGAGTTGTGAGTTGTGGGTGCGAGGCATGCAACTTTTCTAAGTGTGTGAGGGTGAGGTAAAGCTGTGCATGTTACGGCTGATTACTGAATGATGGAGATCGTTGGTTGGTGGGTGATGGGAGTGTAGTGAATTGAACAGTGGATGAGGCAAGTGGTGCAGTTGTAGGATATGCCATTTGAAGGTGAACTCACTCACCTTGACAACTCGTGTGAGACCATTAAACTTCTTTCTGCACTGAATCCATGTTCTTGGAGCAACACTCCTGGCATTGACCTCTGCCATTATTTCTTCCAAATGCCTCCTGAACATATGTCTAGAGGGCCTCTTGACCCCTGTGGGATACAGGATGCCTCTTCTTCTCTCCACATCTTGCATGAAGACCTCCAGTGCAACGTTTGAAAAACTTGCTGATCGCTCTCTCGCATGTTCAGCCATTCCTCAAAGCACAGATTCACTTTTCAAAAAAAAACTCCCATCACTTGTTGCAGCCATAATGCATCTCCCCTTGAAGAGGTGCAGGCTGCCTTTAAGTAACACTAGCCACTTGCTATAGCAGGCCCCTGCTGATATGTGCAGCCAATCATTTAAAACAGTTGGCAGCACAAGTTTAATATGCTGCCCGCATCACAATGAATGGGCGAGGGTTAATTCCATACCTCTCCTCCTTAATACTGCCCTTTACCATTATATGTCACAGAAAGAAAACTACAGCTTATTGCCACTTCACTTTTCTTGATGCAGCTCTTACAGTTTCTAGAATTATTTGTCACATGTGGTATTCTTTTACCTCTAGATCCTACTGTCGTTAAAAATTCATGCAGGCAATATCTGGATGGTGCTAGCTGAAATATATAAAGTGTTGTCTCCATAAAATATTTGTTCCTTTGTGTCTATTCAGAGTACCACAGCAATACAATGTAATGCTTATATGTTTGTTACACATATTAGACTAAGCAGCAATGTTGCAAAATAATTCATATTGCTTCTCGAGGAATCATTATGCGTCAGTAAGCATTATACCAAGCTTTTTGTCTTTGTGGGCCACATACGTCCATTCCAATGAAGCCTCGGGGGCCACTTGTAAATTTGAAATCCATGTGCCTATTAACTTGTTTATATCTCAAGTTGCTCATACTATCAGAGCTTGATGTTCTAATTTACGATTTATCCGCCAATGAGGCAACAGTGTTAAAACAGCCCTTTCTAAATGTCTAGGCCCATAAAACGGAATAAGAAATGTAAGTGAAGGACTCAGTTGCCTGTTTTTTGAGAGCTCAGGGCAACATGTCGGCTATGGGTTGGTTTGGATTTCCCTGCTTTAAATTCTCATTTTATATTGCAATACAGATACATATTTGGAAAAAATTCAAATTAAAAATGTGATTTAAGTGGAAATGAGAATGTGAGGAACACTCCCTGATTGGAATTTAATTTATATGGTTTAAGATATTAGTAATGTACCTTTTAAAGTGGTGTAGTACAGAAAACTTAGCATTTAAGTCCTAGCAAACACTTTGCCAATCTCCTAACGTCCCTACCCTAACTCCTGCTCTCAGCCTGACCCTGACCTAAACCCAATCTCCAATGTCAGCCCAACCCAGGGACATGCCTCACACTGACTTGTTGTCAGTCCAATCTCAACCCAACTCACAGCTCCTTCCCGGGATTAGGTTGACACTGGGAGTTAGGTTGATAGTAGGTGTGGTGTTGAGTCTGGCACGACAGATGGGTCAACAAGAGGGATATGGCCACTTTCCATGCATCCACCCAAAATATGCCGTGTGTTCAGTCAGTGCAGTGTTTAAACCTTGACATTTTAACCATCCTCACTATTACTTACTTGCAGGTCTGCTGTGAGTAAATAGCTAAACTAGCACAGAAATTGTCTTTGTTTCTATGCATTGAGCTGTATTGTCCTCCCTGTGATGAATTTGGTAGAGATGTAGCTGCAAGTAAACCTTGCCTTGTTTCACTGTAGTATTAGGCAGTCCCTCGTGTTGAAGATGACCTACTTTCACACCAAAAAAAGATGAGTTCACAGGTGTTTCAATGAGCTACATCTTGATGGGTGGAAGATGCCTGTGCATGAATTCTTTTAATGTGGAGTGGCCGTTGCACACTAGCCACCACACGGGCTTGACAGAGCAAGACCTTGGTCCAGTGGCAAGGGTTAATCAAGACGACTGGAGACCAAGTTCTGCTGTGCCATCCCTGGGCCCCGACCCCGCTGTTGATATATGCTGCGATAGCCGGCCTGTGCTTATTATATAGACTACTGTTGAACATCGTGGAGAGCTGAAAGATTAACAGTTGAAATTCTTCATATCATGGAGCAATAGACTTTCCAATCTAAACAGGATGACTTTGAAGTGTCACAAGAGGAAAGCATAACTTGTCTTCGGATATGTAAAGAAATATAAGACATTAATGACGTTTGCCATGAGTGATTAAAGTGTAACTTTAAGGGCTAGGATACTAAACAAAGGTAGAGGTGTCCATTAGCTACAGTATGGAAAGATGAATGTTAATAAAGCCTGTTCTTCAAAGGGTTTAAGGACAGTTACATCATCTTGTTTAAGGGAAGTAGCTTTGGAGTAAACAACTACAAGTGTTTACATGAATAGTTTGCCTTCAAAGGATTTACCTTTGATGTAGGCAACATAGGGTGTATAAAGGAACATGGTTTTCAGCATTCGTTTGGAGGGCTCGAAATATACAGAAGCCGAAAAGCCACTCTCTGATCCGGTTTGGGATGATCCCTCAATCTAGGTATCTGTCATGTATGTACACGCTGTTTGTAGCCACCAGATGGTGTCATTGTTGGAGCTCACTGAGAAGCCGCACATGGTGCTGCTCTGGTATAAAAGGCCAGCCATTTTGAGAGTCAGGCATTTTGGGCCGTAATAAAGCAGAGTCAAGGTTGTACATTGTTCAGTTAAACAATACTCAGTTTGTACCTTTATTGCATACGTAACATTTGGCGACAAGAATACAAGAATCTTTGTTTGCAAAATAAGCACGATTGGATTTTTAGAGCCATTCATGGAGGGAGAAGATGGGGCAGACTTTATGAGCCATTTGAACCAGTACATCGTGGCCAAAAAAATGAAGGGGGTCGACGATGCAGATCGGCACTGGGCCGTGTTCCTCACTGTGTGCGGTTCAAAGATCTACAGTCTGATAAAGAATCTACTCATGCCTAGTGATCCGACTGAGAAAACATACGAGGAGTTGTGTACATTGGTACAGTAGCACCTCAAGCCAGACGACGGCATCATCATCTCAAGATACAGGTTTTACACACATGTTCGATCGGAGGGCCAGAGCGCGGCAGAATTCGTTGCCGACCTGAGACGTCTAGCGGGATTGTGTAAGTTCGGGACGGTGTTGGCAGACATGCTGCGGGACATTTTTGTTATCGGTATCAACCATGAGATGATCCTGCGCAAACTTCTGACGGTGGAGGAGTTGGATTTAAAAAGGGCCATCCAGATCGCTCAATCATGTATGACGATGGACAGGAGTTTAAAGCTAATATCAGTGAAGAACCGAACCTCGGCAAGTACTATAAATGCAATTGATTCGGCATTCGGCAGAGCGGCACGTGGCAGGGCCTATCCGGCTGCGTTCGCGAAACCTGTGGCTGCCCAAAGTCCACCAGCAGGAATGTATCCGACTTCTCCGTGTTGGCATCATGGGGGAAATCATCGGCACCAGCAGTGCCAATTTAAGCAATATAGTTGCAAAGGCTGTTCTGAGAATTGGGCATTTCCAGCGCAGGTGTCCGCAGATGAGCAAGTGAACTGCGACACACCACGTGGAGGATGAGAGTCAGACTAGCGCGGATTCGGATATGCAATCCGAGATGCCAGAGGAGGAAGTGTATGGACTGTACTCTTTCATGACCAAGAGTAAACCAATTTTGATTAATGTGAAGTTTAATGGGATACCAGTATCGATGGAACTGGACAGAGGGGCGAGTCAATCGATCATGAACGAGAGGGCATTTAATAAGCTGTGGGATACTAAGACTGTGAGGCCCAGGCTGACCCCTGTTAAAGCCAAGCTGCGCACGTACACCAAAGAACCGATAAAGGTGACTGGCAGTGCACAAATTAATGTGTTGTATAATGGTGCGGTTCACGAGTTACCGCTGTGGATTGTTCCAGGCAATGATCCAACGCTGCTCGGCAGGAGCTGGTTGGGGAAAATCAGATACGACTGGAATGACATAAAGGCATTGTCGGAGGAGAAAGATACATGTGCCCAAGTATTGAGCAAGTTCCCCTCGCTGTTCGAACTGGGTATCGGCAACTTCACTGAAGCCAAGGTGCAGATCCACGTGGACTCGGATGCAAGACCCGTCCATCATAAAGCTCGGGCAGTGCCGTATATGAGGGAGAAGGTCGAAATTGAACTGGTCAGACTCCAGCGTGAAGGGATCATATCACCGGTCGAATTTAATTAATGGGCCAGCCCCATTGTTCCTGTGCTGAAAAGTGATGGCACAGTCAGAATCTGTGGAGACTACAAGGCTACGATCAACAAGGTTTCGAAACAAGGTCAGTACCCGTTACCGAAGGCTGATGACTTGTTTGCGACGCTAGCCGGAGGGAAGTCGTTCACAAAACTGGACTTGACATCGGCCTATATGACGCAGGAGTTGGTCGAGATGTCGAAGAGACTTATGTGCATTAACACGCACAAAGGACTGTTTATTTACCATAGGTGCCCATTTGGAATTCACTCAGCTGCAGCAATATTCCAGAGGAATATGGAAAGTATACTGAAGTCCGTTCCCAGAGCCGTCATGTTCCAAGATGACATTCTAATCACCGGTCGTGACTCCAAGAAACATCTGAACAACCTGGAAGAGGTTCTACTGCATTTGGACAGAGTGGGACTCAGACTGAAATGGCACCGGAGGTCGAATTCCTCAGGAGGAAAATCACTGCTGATGGCATCAGACCTACTGAAGTGAAAACCAAAGCCATCAAGAATGCACCCAAGCCGCAGAATGTGACGGAGCTGCATTCGTTCCTGGGTCTAATCAACTACTTTGGTAACTTCCTACCTATATTGAGCATCTTTCTTGAACCACTGCACATGCTATTGAGAAAAGGCAACAACTGGGTGTGGGGCGCATTGCAAGACAGAATTTTCGAGAAAGCCACCAATCTGCTTTGCTCGAACAAGCTATTGATACATTATGACCCATGTAAACATTTAATTTTGGCCTGTGACGCATCATCATATGGAATTGGTTGCGTGTTACAACAAGCCAATGAGTCGGGGAAACTTCAACCTGTCGCGTATGCATCCAAAAGTTTGTCTAAAGCAGAAAGAGCCTACAGTATGGTAAAAAAATAGAAGCTTTAGCGTGTGTGTATGGTGGTAAAAGGTGCATCAATACCTGTTCGGTCTGAGGTTTGAATTAGAGACCGATCACAAACTGCTCATTTTGTTGTTTTCCAAGAGCAAAGGTATCAATACCAACGCTTCATCCCGCATCCAAAGGTGGACGCTGACATTATCTGCCTATGATTATGTCATTCGCCACAGACCTGGCATAGAGAATTGTGCCGATGCTTTGAGCCGGTTGCCATTGCCCACACCGGAGGTGGAAACGCCACAACCGGCAGATTTAATGTTAATCATGGATGCTTTTGAGAGTGAAGGTACCCCTGTCACAGATCAACAAGTTAAGACCTGGACCAGCCAGGACCTGATATTATCAGTGGTAAAGGGTTGCATCCTCAAAGGGAATTGGTCTGCCATACCTAAGCAAATGTGCGAGGAGGCCAAACTGTACATTCGTCGCAATGACGAACTGACTATTCAAGCAGATTGCATTTTGTGGCGCAATCAAGTTGTAATGCCTAAGAAAGGGAGAGAGTAGTTTGTGCATGAGTTACACAGCACACATCCTGGTATAGTGATGATGAAGACCATCACCAGGTCCCACGTATGGTGGCCAGGAATTGATTCTGAGCTGGAAGCATGTGTGCATCAGTGCAACATCTGCATGCAGCTCAGCAAAGCACCAGCGGAATCGCTGCTGAGTCTGTGGTCATGGCCATCCAAACCTTGGTCCAGGATCCACGTAGATTTTGCAGGTCCCTTCCTGGGTAAGATGTTTTTAGTGGTGGTGGATGCTTATTCGAACATAGAGAATCTCAATGTCATGTTCGCGACACATGGTCTGCCTGATATAGTGGTGAGCGACAATGGGACGTGCTTCACCAGTCAGGTGTTTCAGGAGTTTGTAAAACTTAGCAGCATAAAACATGTAAGGTCAGCACTGTTCAAGCCTGCATCCAACGGGCAAGCAGAACGTGCAGTACAAATTATCAAGCAAAGCATGGAGGAGAGTAACCCAAGGGTCACTGCAGACCCACTTGTCTTGTATACTGCTGAGTTACAGGACAAGACCCCACACACTCACAGGGGTCTCGCCTGCTGAACTCATGATGAAAAGAAGTCTTAAGACCAAGTTATCTCTTGTACACCCAGATTTAAGTAATCATGTTGAATACAGAAGAGAGTGAACAAGGGTACCACAATCGCGCAACTGTATCACGCGAGATTCATTAACCTGTATATGTGTTGAATTATGGTCAGGGTCCCAAATGGATCGCTGGTACGGTCATGACCAAGGAGGGCAACAGAGTATTTGTTATTAAGCTCAAGAATGGGCAAATTTGCAGGAAACACATGGATCAGACAAAGCTGAGGCTCACAGACGAGCCAGAGCAGTCGGACGAAGAAACCTTCAATGACCAACCAACCTACCAGCAGCCTTCAGTGGACTCAAGGGTCATCATTGAACCCGGAATTTCCATCACGGACTTGTTCAATAAAAATGGACTTGCAATTCCTGACATGGCTACTGCCACCCCCAACAAGTCAGCCATCCAGCCACCAGCCACAACAGACTCCGCACTTTCACCCAAGGCCGGAATCGAACTGAGACGGTCAACCCGGGAGTGTAAAGCACCAGACCATCTCAACCTGTGAAATACTGTGATAAGATCGCAGAGGAGGGTATTGTCATGTATGTACATTCTGTTTGTAGCCACCAGATGGTGTCATTGTTGGAGGCCACTGAGCAGCACACACATGGTGCTGCTCTGGTATAAAAGGCCAGCCATTTTGTGAGTCAGGCACTTTGGGCCGTAATAAAGCAGAAACAAGGTTGTACCTTGTTCAGTTAAACAGTACTCAGTTTGTACTTTTATTGCATACGTAACGGTATTAAGAAAGTCTGTTCTGTATACTATATTACAAAGTATCTTGTGCTTACCCGAAACATGTTGCTGTGAACCATAGAAAGAAGGAGGTTGATTGCTAACAGCTCACATTTTAGGAATAGGAACCTGGGCTTCCTTTATGTTCTAATGGATAAAGGCAATATCTCGTACCTAAGCCCCAGGTTCAACGACTGGTCTGTGTGAAAGGTTCATTTTGTGTTACAGGACTCTCTACCAGCCAAAACAGCAATTAGCACAAAACAATTTGCCTCAACCTCTCCTCCCTGCTCTATGGTTAGGAAGAAGAAAATCATCCATGCTTCCTGCTCCTGAACACTTCCCAGTGAGTATGGACGTTAGGTGAAGACAGGAACAGTGTTGTGATGCCCTGCCTGGTTGAATATCCTATCAGTCCTCACTGTCAGGCTCACGTATGAAAAATGATAACTGAAGTGAGGTAGCATAGGGTGCTGGTTACCTGTGATGGCATAACCAAACATGAGTCAGCATTTTCAGGAGAGGAGGAGAAAATTGACAAATATAAAGAATGATCACTTGAGTGAGGTATCAGGGAACAACACCTGAGAGTCATTTATTTAGGGAAGAATGGGAGGCAGGAAACAATAAAAATGATAGTGATGTAAGCTGAAAGATCAGTTCCAACTTGTACTATAGTATAAGTGTTTTTTTCTTTCCCCTCTGACATTACGAGGAATAATGTATAAATAATTTTCACTTCAATGTGTTGCTTATTCTCAGTACCAATAAATGGGCTATTTTAATTTAAATATTTATAATATATTAAAAATCATTAGTCTGCATGCACTTCTATCAACGTTTTCCATTATAAACTCCCATGTCCACATTCATAGTGGAAACTGCATGAATGAAAAAGTTTATGCTGATAAACTTGGAGGGAATAGGGTGGGAGGAGGCTCGAGTGGAGCATAAACACCAGCATAGACCAGTTGGTTCGAATGGCCTTTTCTGTGCTGTAAATTCTATGTAATTTTGTGCGTAAACTTGTCACGCCGTAATTACTCCCTTTTGCCAATAGAGGTGTTGCAGCATCACCACTGAAAGGAGAGTATAATTTCAGCATGGTAAGGTTACATAAAAAGTTCCCATTATAAATATCAACCTTGGAATTTATCATGGTAATATGAAAAATGATAAAAATAAGGACAGAATGTGTTACTTTAAAATGGAGACTGAATTATTCCTGCATGCCCTGGTTAATTTATTCCCCTGATTCATTTGAAGACTATATTTGGTCTTGACTCCCCATGTGCAATGCCACAGGAGATTTGCTAGCATCTCATAAAAATTATAAATGGTGGAAATCACAGCTCTTCCAGGTGCGTGTGTAGTATGATGAGACAGCATGTCTGACCACCTGGTGTTGGTACGGTCAAGTCCTGATGAACAAAATAACTTTGCCAAGAAATTGAGGGTTAAATCGGATAACCCTCGAACAAGTACGTGAGATTTGTCATGCGCAATTAACCCATGCTCATTCATCACAATGCAGGCACCATCTTAAATTTGTGCTGCCTGCAGTTTTCAATGATTGGTGCGTTTATTGGCTGCATGCATCAACAGGGAACCCGTTATCTCGAGTGACTAGCGCTACTTAAAGGCAGCCTGCACCTCTTAAAGAGGAGATGCATTGTAGCTGCAACAAGCGATGGGAGTTTTTTTTTGAAAAGTGAATCTGACTTTGAGGAATGGTTGAACATGCGAGAGAGTGAGCAGCATGTATTTCAGATACTGCACTAGAGGTCTTGGTCTTGGGGCGGGGGGGGGCGGGGGTGGCAGGAAGCCCTCCAGACATATGCTTAGGAGACAGTGGGAAGCATTAGTGGCAGAGGCCAATGCCAGGAGTATTGCTCCAAGAACATGGATGCATTGCAGAAAGACATTTTTAGGTCAAGAACAAATGAAGATAACAAACCAATTAATTGTCATCAAATCCCCACATTTCAAGATTTGAGTAACGCTCCTGAAGTGTAATTTTGTTTGTTACTATTGGCCTGCCCACTGTATCCTGGAATTGATTAATGATCAAAGAGAGCATCAGTGGACAGGATTGGAATTCCGTTCCTATATTCAGTATTCCATTTCCTTTTACTTTCTAGTTCTGTAGACTCTCTCCTCCCCACCACCAACAAACCCCTCCACATCCCCCCACCCCGCCCCAAATTGTCTACCCCAGCCTCTGAGTTTCAACAACTTGCATTCATACAGTGCCTTTAACATTGTAAAATGTCCCAAGGCGCTTTAAAGAAGCATTATAAAACATTTGACACCAAGCCATATAAGGAGATATTAGGGCAGATGACCAAAAGCTTGGTCAAAGAGGTAGGTTTTAAGGAGTGCCTTAAAGGAGGAGCGAGATAGAGAAGCAGAGAGGTTTAGAGAGGGAATTCCAGAGTTTAGGGCGTAGGCAACCAAAAGCACGTTTGCCAATGGTAGAGTGATTAAAGTAGGTGATGCGCAAGAGGCAAGAATTGGGGGAGCGCAGAGATTTTGAAGGGTTGTGGGACTGGAGGAACTTACAGAGATAGGGAGGGGGGAGGCCATGGAGGGATTTACAAACAAGGATGAAAATGTTAAAATTGAGCCATTGCTGGACTGGGCGCCGATGTAGGTCAGCGAGCACAGGATGAAGGATGAATGGGACTGGGTGCGTGTTAGGATAAGGGCAGCAGAATTTTGGATGAGCTGATGTTTATGGAGGAGCTTATGGAGTTAAACTGGAAAACTGGCAAAACTTGGGAGGAGAATGCTCCCTACTGTGCACACAGAAAATCCTTAGAAATCAAGGGAACAAAATGAATACAGCATTGGTATTCCGTGCTTTTACAAATCAATGCAAGGATTCTGAAGTTTTAACTTAACGCAAAACACCCGAGGAAGGAAGACACCACACCAGAACAGACAAACAGCATTTGAAAGTGAAGCACATTAACAATTAACAAGTGTAGGGGAGGACGAAAACCCCCTCATTTTACCCAGAAGGAAAAGGGCTGTGGGATCTGTCTGTGCTGCAATGTGAAATTGAAACCGAGACGGTTTGACCTTGGCAGAACAGTGATTGGACGGGGGGAGGACACCGGAGGGCCAATGGTGGGACAGAGTCAGCCCGAAGCATGGGGCTTTCAAGCCAATGGGAGAGCACTTGCTCGAAAACTATGGGACTGACTCATCGCCATTATCAGGCTATTATCTTCCCCATGTTTACACGATGGAAGGAAATTATGCAGGCCTTCAGAAAACTAGGAAACCCAAAACAAACCAAGGGCCTACACAATGGCTACAGGAGACCAACTCAATCAACCCCTACTCAAACCTTGAGTAGGTTAGAAAAACTGAATTAGAGGGAAATTATGCAGATCTTCAGAAAATTAGGGAACCTAAAACAACCCAAGGGCCTACACATAGAAACATAGAAAATAGGTCCAGGAGCAGGCCATTCAGCCCTTCTAGCCTGCACCGCCATTCAATGAGTTCATGGCTGAACATGAAACTTCAGTACCCCCTTCCTGCTTTCTCGCCATAACCCTTGATCCCCCGAGTAGTAAGGACTTTATCTAACTCCCTTTTGAATATATTTAGTGAATTGGCCTCAACTACTTTCTGTGGTAGAGAATTCCACAGGTTCACCACTCTCTGGGTGAAGAGGTTTCTCCTCATCTCGGTCCTAAATGGCTTACCCCTTATCCTCAGACTGTGACCCCTGGTTCTGGACTTCCCCAACATTGGGAACATTATTCCTGCATCTAACCTGTCTAAACCCGTCAGAATTTTAAACGTTTCTATGAGGTCCCCTCTCATTCTTCTGAACTCCAGTGAATACAAGCCCAGTTGATCCAGTCTTTCTTGATAGGTCAGTCCCGCCATCCCGGGAATCAGTCTGGTGAATCTTCGCTGCACTCCCTCAATAGCAAGAATGTCCTTCCTCAAGTTAGGAGACCAAAACTGTACACAATACTCCAGGTGTGGCCTCACCAAGGCCCTGTACAACTGTAGCAACACCTCCCTGCCCCTGTATTCAAATCCCCTCGCTATGAAGGCCAACATGCCATTTGCTTTCTTAACCGCCTGTTGTACCTGCATGGTAACCTTCAATGACTGATGTACCATGACACCCAGGTCTCGTTGCACCTTCCCTTTTCCTAATCTGTCACCATTCAGATAATAGTCTGTCTCTCTGTTTTTACCACTAAACTGGATAACCTCACATTTATCCACATTATACTTCATCTGCCACGCATTTGCCCACTCACCTAACCTATCCAAGTCACTCTGCAGCCTAATAGCATCCTCCTCGCAGCTCACACTGCCACCCAACTTAGTGTCATCCGCAAATTTGGAGATACTGCATTTAATCCCCTCATCTAAATCATTAATGTACAATGTAAACAGCTGGGGCCCCAGCACAGAACCTTGCGGCACCCCACTAGTCACTGCCTGCCATTCTGAAAAGTACCCGTTTACTCCTACTCTTTGCTTCCTGTCTGACAACCAGTTCTCAATCCACGTCAGCACACTACCCCCAATCCCATGTGCTTTAACTTTGCACATTAATCTCTTGTGTGGGATCTTGTCGAAAGCCTTCTGGAAGTACAAATATACCACATCAACTGGTTCTCCTTTGTCCACTTTACTGGAAACATCCTCAAAAAATTCCAGAAGATTTGTCAAGCATGATTTCCCTTTCACAAATCCATGCTGACTTGGACCTATCATGTCACCATTTTCCAGATGCACTGCTATGACATCCTTAATAATTGATTCCATCATTTTACCCACTACTGAGGTCAGGCTGACCGGTCTATAATTCCCTGTTTTCTCTCTCCCTCCTTTTTTAAAAAGTGGGGTTACATTGGCTACCCTCCACTCCATAGGAACTGATCCAGAGTCAATGGAATGTTGGAAAATGACTGTCAATGCATCCGCTATTTCCAAGGCCACCTTCTTAAGTACTCTGGGATGCAGTCCATCAGGCCCTGGGGATTTATCGGCCTTCAATCCCATCAATTTCCCCAACACAATTTCCCGACTAATAAAGATTTCCCTCAGTTCCCCCTCCTTACTAGACCCTCTGACCACTTTTATATCCGGAAGGTTGTTTGTATCCTCCTTAGTGAATACCGAACCAAAGTACTTGTTCAATTGGTCTGCGATTTCTTTATTCCCCGTTATGACTTCCCCTGATTCTGACTGCAGGGGACCTACGTTTGTCTTTACTAACCTTTTTCTCTTTACATACCTATAGAAACTTTTGCAATCCACCTTAATGTTCCCTGCAAGCTTCTTCTCGTACTCCATTTTCCCTGCCCTAATCAAACCCTTTGTCCTCCTCTGCTGAGTTCTAAATTTCTCCCAGTCCCCAGGTTCGCTGCTATTTCTGGCCA
The DNA here is from genome assembly GCF_044704955.1 of Pristiophorus japonicus. Lineage (NCBI taxonomy): Eukaryota > Metazoa > Chordata > Chondrichthyes > Pristiophoridae > Pristiophorus > Pristiophorus japonicus. The sequence goes on from NC_091977.1 coordinate 354,945,585, forward strand.
ATTTGTATGCCACTTCCTTGGCTTTAATACTATCCCTGATTTCCCGAGATAGCCACGGTTGAGCCACCTTCCCTTTTTTATTTTTACGCCAGACAGGAATGTGCAATTGTTGTAATTCATCCATGCAGTCTCTAAATGTCTGCCATTGCCCATCCACAGTCAACCCCCTAAGTATCATTCGCCAATCTATCCTAGCCAATTCACGCCTCATACCTTCAAAGTTACCCTTCTTTAAGTTCTGGACCATGGTCTCTGAATTTACTGTTTCATTCTCCATCCTAATGCAGAATTCCACCATATTATGGTCACTCTTCCCCAATGGCAACAGGAGGCCAACGCAATCAACACCCACTCAAACCTTGAGTAGGTTAACATCAGTGGAAAAAACCCCCCGCAATAATCTAAAACTGCTGCATTTTTCAAAATCACAAAGCCCACCAATGGGAAGGATCGATTTCAGCACGAGAGGCGGACTGGATAATCTGGCTATAAAAAGGGGTTTCTGACGCATTGTGTGTGGTTCCCTGCCCTCGTGATCCAACAACCAGCAAGCCTCTTGACACTGAAGGAAAACCAGTGTCCGAAGACACTGAAGATAGAAGAAACAAACCACCAGACCGCAGAAGGCACAGTAGTGAGTATAACCTCTGGTCCCCGGAACTCCCAACTCAGTTAGGCCAGGAAAGGTGGGAGGTTGGGCATTGTACTGCTAAACTTGTGTAAAGATTTTCGTTGTGTCCGTTTAGTGGGATTTAGGGGGATTGTTTTGTTGGTGTAATTGCTGTTGGTTGAGATACACCTTGTCAAATAAATTGGAAGCCTAAGTTCCTCTTGGAATCACCTTGTCTCAGTTCTATTGTATTACATCTCCTGATCGTGAGTCTTATGTCAGAACAGTGTAAGGGAAGCTAGGAGCGCCTCGAAAACGCTCAACTGTGTGTCACAGGCTAGGGAAGAAGGGGTTAGGAGTGTTTGACACTCACAGGTGCCTCACAGGCTAGGCATAAGCTGTGGGGACGCACGAGTCTCAAAACCCCCTTCATAAGCTGTGGACACAGTCTCTCCAGGGGTGCTCTTGCAGCACTCAGGGTACCTCACAGGCCAGGCATAAGCTGTGAGGGCAGAAGCCCAGAGAGAGACACCCAAGGCACAACAACACTCCCTGAGAAAACCCCTTACAGAACATGGTGACCGCGGCAGGACATAAGCAAACAGGAGATGTTAATATAACAGATGAGGTGATAAGAGAGGAAACTAAAATGGAGGAGAGAATTTCCTCATACATTTTTGGCAAGGTGAACCTCACCAAACCTTGGGTGCAAGCCCTCACTCGGGCAGAGCGCCCAGTGGATGCTGCTGCTCAGTGGACAGCAGGGAAGGACCACAACCGCAGGGTGGAAAAGGCCATCTGGCTTATCTGCTTCACCCGCCAAGTCCGAAAGCTAGACCAGCGGGTGAAGGACTTGGAACAGAGTGTTCAGAAATCAGAGGAGTTCTCTGCTATCCGGGCTGCAGTTGGGGACAACCTGCTGGTCGAATTAGCTGAGGAGCAGCAAGGGAACCGGCAGTTGGAGGAGACCTTCCGAAATAGCCGGGACTATCTTCAGTGTCAGGTCACTGAGGCCAAGGGTAGTTAGGGGTCCCTCCGGGAAGAGAACTCTCTGTACACCCAGAAAATTTGGGAAGTAGAGAATAAATTAAAAGACGTACAGGCAGCCTATAAAGTGGCCAGTAGCAGTGAGTTTGCAGATCACAGTCCCTGCCAGGAGAGGATTAAAACTCTCACCCACGCTCTATCCCAGACAAAGGGGATGGTCGCCCCGATAGGACCTGGAGGGTCCACAGGGGACAAAGGAGAGTATTGGAGGGTAGAGGAGAATCCAAAGGCAAGAGACGCCCGACCACCTCCTGAGGCACCGGTGGTTTGTCCGGTGGGGTACCAGGAGGAGCGGGGCGCGCAGGTAGTAGCATACCCAGGGCTGGGGGCAGGACCAATGTGTCCCGCTCGGCAGCAGGGATGTGAGGCTCCTGCCGAGGGTCAGTTAAGGGCTGGATCAGGTGACCAGGCACTGTCTTCTGCACCAGATATGGTGGGACAGCCGGAGGTAGAGGGACCAGCGCTGAAAGGTCCTGAACCAGGGCGGCTGTGCCCGGTCAGGCAGCGCAAGTACGGTCCTCCACAGGCAGGTGGCCAAGGTCAGGGAGTGCCGGAGAGCGACTTTATTATTCCCCATGGAGTTCATTCACTCAGGGCCATGGTGGCCCATTTGGCCAAACTCACTCGCAGCGGGGACCCGTCTATCCACTTCATGGAGATGATGCAGGCAGGGGAAATTAATGGGTGCGATGAGGAAGAGAAAGCCAAGCTGCTGCTCTTCTCTCTGGACAGCAAATTGTACCAGGCCCTACCGGCAGAATGCCGGAGGGGACAGCGTACATTTACTGAGGTCCAGAGGGCCGTCCTTGAGGCTACGGGCTTCGATGATGGCAGTCCTTTCGAACGGATCGAAAGGACAAGGCAGCTCGCAGGGGAAACCCCGCAGGCGTTTGCAGACAGGCTGTGGGTGGTATACCCTGTGGGGAGCTCCTCGACCGGACGAATCTTTCCGCGGTACAGACTGGCCACTGGCTGAGGATGCTGGTGGCAAACTGCTTGCCCCTGCTCAAGGCCAGGGCAGAACTGTGGTTCGATTCCCGGGACCCCAACCTCACCGAGGAAGCAGCGGTCAGGCAACTGGCACTGGTCCAACGGAATGGAGATGGGGAGGAGGAGAAAACCTCCAAAGGTCGGGTAAATGAAGTAAAACCCAACTCGATTCCCAAAAGGGAATGGCACCATGAGGGTGGCCGCTCGATTGATAAGGAGGGAGTGTGCTACAGGTGCGTGAAAGCTGGGCATTTTAAAAGGGATTGCAGGAGCCCAGTAAAGAGATATGGGGGGAGAAGTCCTTCAGGAGCCGCCCAGAGTGGGGGAAGTGGAGGGAGTTCCTCACCATCCCTTGACGAGATAGTAGCTGCAGTGAGGACAGCGCTGGAGGGGACTGGGAAGGTAGCCACGGCAACAGGCAGGGAAGTACCAGCAACCCTGCCAGTACAGAGGCCGTGACTAGCCCAGACCCAGCCTGCATACCTGTGCCTACTAGAATACGACCCCTGGGGACAACCCTGGGTCAAGATGGAGGTTGAGGGTGTATTGGGTACTTACCTTTTGGACACTGGTGCGTCCAGCACGATAGTCCATTCGGAGGACCCCGCAACCTCACCTCTATCAAACGGGGTGCCGTATCAACTAGTTGGGTTCACAGGAAATGAGAAGGCTGGGTTTTTCTCAGTCCTGCTCGCAGTTCGTTTAGGAGCACTCCAAACACAATGGAAGTGCGTCCTGATGAACTGGGAGCAGGTGGGAAAAGGGATCTTGGGGGCTGATTTCATCATCGTTTGCCAGATCCTAGTAGACTTGAGGAATCACTGTCTATGGGGCACAGTGGGCACGGGAGCAGAGGGAGAAGTCATGGTTATTGATAAGAAACAGGGAAAAGGGACTCTGTATACAATGAAGCCAAAAGTGGGTTACGACCTGGAGATTCTGGTCGGTAACACCCTGGCCGAGTACCGGGCCTATGCGCAAGCAAATCTTGCAGCATTTGCCACCCATAAACACGATTGTGGGAGAGTCACAGGAGTGGAGGTTAGAATAGATGGAGATCCCATGTCCCGCCCGCAAAAGCAGTATGGCTTTCCCCGAGAGGCAGAAGCAGACTTGGAGACAGCTTTAAGCTCGCTTGTCGAGCAGGGTGTTTTGAGACCCATAGCTACCCATGTCAACTCCCCGCTTTGGCCGGTTAGGAAACCGGACAATTCTTGGAGGGCTACGGTGGATTATAGGGTGCTCAATAAAAACATCCCAGCTTGTGCCCCCACAGTAGCGGCAATTGCGGATCTGATAGGGGAAATCCCTGCATCCGCAACCACGTTCACAGTGTTGTACATATCCAACGGGTTCTGGTCTATCCCTGTACGGAGGGAAGACCAGTACAAGTTTGCCTTCACCTTCCGGGAACAGCAGTATACAAGGAGCTGCCTCCCACAGGGCTTTCATAATAGTCCCAGCATCTTTCACCAATGCATGGCGAACTGCTTAAAAGGCTTCAGCCAACCACACCAGCTGGTCCAGTATGTGGACGACCTGTTGTTGTTCACAGACAACAGTGAGGAACACGGTCCACTGCTGGCCGAACTGCTGGTCTTACTGAAGGAAGGGGGTTTTAAAGTTGACCCCAAGAAAGCCCTGATAGGTCTAGGAGAAGTAAAATTCATGGGCCTGACGATAAGAGCAGGAGAAAGGGCCATTGATGAGGCTAGAAGAAAGGCAGTGCAGGAACTCTCTGTCCCTAGGGATGTGTCGGGGGTAAGGTCTTTCCTGGGAATCACTGGCTACTGTAGGGACTTCATCGAGGACTATGCAGCCACTGCCGGCCCTCTGCTCAGACTCCTACATAAGGGGGTCGAGTGGGAATGGGACGAGGGCTGTGAGGCAGTATTTATCCGTCTTAAGAGAGACCTGCAGGTCGCACCAGCCCGAGGGGCAATTGATGGGAGGGAGGAATTCTTTCTGGAGGTGGCAGCCAGTGGCGACAGCTTAAGTGCAGTGTTGCTCCAGGAGCGAAATGGTCAGCTAAGACCAGGGTCCTCATGGAGGTAGAAAAAGGATTGCTTGCCACCCACTGGGCAGTAAAGAGAGCTCAGATCTTTACCGGAGTATCCCCCATTACACTCCTCACCCATCATACCCCAACACAGATGCTGTTGGATGGGAGGATTAAGGACGGGACAGTGAGCAGTGCTCGAATCACTCGCTGGACCCTCCTCCTCTCCCAAATTACTTTAAAGGTCAAGTGCCTCTGCAAGCCCAGGCTCGCAGCAAATTTAATCTATCCAGGGCATCCGCATCGATGCTCTGTGGAGGGGGTATGGGACATCAACTTTGGATTTCGGGCAGTGATACACCCCACAGGCCGCGAGATCTACATTGATGGCTCCAGTTCAGTGTCCGCGGGTACAAGATTCACGGGCTGCGGAGTTTGGGGTCCCAAGGCAGGAATTGCCTTGGCTCTTAAACTCCCATGCACCCTGAGCGCCCAGCAGGCGGAACTCTCGACGGTGATGTAGGTGGTCACACACCCCGAGGAATTCCCGACCCCATACACGATTTGCTCGGACAGCATGTTCACTTGCAATTCGTGTACAGAGTATCTGGCGATTTGGTCACGCCGGGGGTACACCTCTGCGGATAGGAAGCCCCTTTTGACCAAACCCCTGCTAGAAAAGATCGTGGCTGCAGTGGGAGAAACCGGGGATGTATATATCCATAAGGTAAAGGCCCACTCCAAAACTGAGCCACGGGGGGAAGGTAACCAGCAGGCAGACCTGTTGGCAAGGGAAAGTGCTCGTACAGGTCGCCCATGGGACCCATATGAGGCAGGCAGGATAGCAGCAGCAAGAAGCAAGCCAGGGACACAAGGGAGCGTAGTGGCGGCTGCGGCCCCGGACCTTAAAGTAGTCCAGATGCAGGATCCGGTCCTGAAGGCTGCCTTGGCTGCTATCAAAAATGGGGGAAAGATGGAGGGCCCATACAGTGCTGCAGATATTGCTGTGCGGGAAGGCATGTTGTTTAAAGGGGACAAATGGGTAGTGCCGCCACAACACCGGAGGGAATTCCTTCAGCTGGCCCATGAGGGTCCAGGTGCGGGACACCCCGGGCCGGAATCTACCTGGCAACGGGTAGAAAAGGCAGGGTGGTGGCCAGGCCTCCGGGAAGACGTCCGCGACTTCTGTGCGGGCTGTGTGGTTTGCGCTGCAAACAACCCAGACCCTCAGAAAAGGAAGGTGTCTATGGGACACGTCAGGCGGTAGAGGGACCATGGCAGTCGATCCAGATCGACTACATCGGACCCCTACCGGCCGCCCAGGGAGATTATAAATACTGCCTCGCCCTGGTGGATGTGTTTTCCAAGTGGGTGGAAGCCTTCCCTTGCCAAACAGCTACCGTGGTGGGGACTGCAAACATCCTGGTGAGGGAGGTGTTCTCTCGGTGGGGTCTACCTCAAATCGTGGAGTCCGACCGGGGAAGCCACTTCACCGGCCAGGTGATGCAGGCCACCCTAAAGGTGCTGGGGATAAGAGCCAAATGGCATGTCGCCTACAACCCTCAGTCCTCAGGCCCCGTAGAACGCCAAAACCGGACCCTAAAGGAAAGGCTGCACAAGGAGATAGCAGATTCACCGAACAAGTGGGTGGAGGTCTTACCGTTGGTCCTCATGGGAATCCGGGCCAATCAGTCAAAGAGCACAGGGTACTCACCCCATGAGCTGATGACGGGCCGGATCATGAGAACCCCAGTGCATGTGTTGGCGCCGGTTCTCACCGAAGGGCAGCTTCGAGAGGTGAACCGGGACCACTTCGTCAGGAATCTGTTTGAACAGCTTCAACAGATTCACTGGCAGGCGGCCAACAACATGGGTAAACAGCACCGTGACAATCGGCTGCTGCTGGAACCCCGCAGTCACCATGATTGGGAGGTGGGCGACCAGGTGATGGTGAGAAGCTTCGCCCGGGTCGGGGTATTTGAACCACTGTATATGGGACCATACAGCATAGTTGACAAGGCTAGCCCTAAGGTCTATGCGGTTCAATTGCCTCGCCTGGTGAAGTGATATCACATTAATCAGTGTAAATTGCTTGACCCCAAAAGAGGTAAAAAACAGAGGGGACGAGCAAGGGAAGGGAATCAGGTACTGGGGGAAAAACAGGCCCCGGTGGATTTGGAGGCTCCGGAGGAGGCAGCGGGCCCCGAAGCTCTACAGCAGGGGCTGGTTCACTGCTCCTGTAAGGCTATCCCACCACTGGGTAGAGGTTCCCAGCCCACTAACAGCAGTAGGGAGAAAGGCTCTACCATTAGCAAGGTTCAAGGGGAAGCTGAACCTCCCATGGTGGATCAGCTGGGGCTAGCCGAAGAGGTGGAGGAGATAGCATTGCAGCCCATAACGTGGGACTCTGCACCGACAATAAGGAGGAGTGACAGAGTGCCACAGCCCAGGGCGCCGTGGTCCCCTGTTTACTTAGCTCCCCGCCCCAGACCGAGAAGACGAAAGACAACAGGGAGGGTACTCTGTTGCGTTAGCAAGGGTCTCCCACCGATTATCCGGGGCTCGGGAGGGCCTTGGAGGGCAGCACAAGACCCATTAAGGGGGACTATACGAGCCCCTCAGCGGAGGGCATCCTGGTCACCAGGGTACGGTCAGCCGAGTGGTCAACGCCTGTACAGTGACAGGATGTAGCCTGGCCACCCGGGGACGGGTGGCGTTGTATATATTTTCCCTTCCTGTTTTGTTACTTTGTGTTGTGCGCATATGTGTTTAGGTAAGGCAGTGACGGTTGGGTACAGCATTTTATGTTCGGAACATGTTAAGCGGGCCGAGCCTGGAGAGGTCTCTCAAGGCAAGGCCATGTTCTTCTTGCCTTTCAGATATCAACACCTCCCTACTGGACGTTAGTGATGCTGGTATCACTAAGGATCTGCACCGGGCACCGAGGGGACACTGAGGACTCCCTGGTTTTTGGATGCTCCGGGGGCAGAGCGCCGGGACAGTGACCACAGGAGAAGGGACTCCGGCGGCGGATGGCCGGGTCACCTACTCCCACGAGGGGAGATGGCCTGGGTGGTTGGGATCAAACTCCACCAAGTACTCCAACCATAAGGACTTTACCTACGGAGAGGCCTCCATCCCCTGCCCGGAGATCACTGTGGCCACTTCCAGAGTGAGAGTGACAGACTTGTATAAACAGTGGGATAGGGCCGAACCGGGCAGGCAGATGCGTGGCACGTTAAATGACATTTTCACGGGGTTGAACACCAGGGCGTCCGCCATAAACAGTTTGGATAACGTGCAGCTGGCCCTCTAGATAAATGGGTTAAAGAATGAGCTGCGCAAAATCCTGGGGAACGAGAATACCGTAGTGGGATCCGCGCTCCATGAAGAGGTGGCAATGACAGTTCATTTAAAGGAGATTATCTCTCAATTGGAGGCACAGGCCAGGGCTGTAAATGCCTTAATTCGGGAGGATAGAAACGCCTCCGATCAAGCCGCCCAAAATGAGGTGTGCGTGCTCTATGGGGCCTGGTTGCTGGGAGAGGAACGGAGTAACCTCGAGGATCTGAGACAGGGACAGGTCCCCTCCTGGATCAGCAACCAGCACTTAGCAGCACTGCACCCTTATGATAATGTTTAGAGTCCTTGCCAACTTCGTGTAGCGTCGGAAGCCTACCCGGTACCAGAGGACTGTGGAAAGTCAAACCATACCATCATGGGTGTGGTGGTCAGGATGCCCGTGATGGGGGCGTTCCCACGATCAGCACCCCTGTACCGAGTGGCGAATGTGGGAATCATTTGTGGAGGGGTGCATGTTCGATTCCAAGAGGTCCCACCTTATGTCACAATGTGGGAGCACAATGTGACAGGTACAGACCTCTCGGGTTGTCGGAGCAGGGGAGCACAGGTAATCCTGTGCCCCCAGCACTTGAACGCTTTTGCAAGGCCACAATGCGGGTTCAGCCCTGCTGGGGCAGAGCCTATCAATTGCACAATGGAGGTAATGGCCCCTAACCACATGCCTCCACAGGTAGCATATGTAGGCGGTGGGACATATTGTGTCACCACAAGTGCCCAACGGTATGAACACGGACCGGGAAGGTGGTGTCCAATACCGTACAGCAGCTTTTGCTTTAAACCCAGGGCAGAGGTTCAAGTGACACACACCAGAATCACACCCATCCCTGAACCTTCCACGATTCACCTCACGGTACAAAACAACCTCAGCCACCTCCAACAATATGTCGCCCATTTTGGCTATCCCATTGCCCCACTACCTGAGAAACTTACAGCCCTCCTCCAGGCAGTGGATTTGTCTCAAAAACATTTTTACACCATGGAGCAGAAAACTGAAATTCTAGCAGGGGAGATTGCCCAGATTAAACCACCAGCATGGTGGGATTTGGGGATACGGGCAGACATACCTGCGTGGATCTGGGTGGGATCGCGTGCCTTAGTAATCGGCCAACTCCTGATTGTAGCTTATCTGCTAGTTACAAGCTGTAAGTTCAGGAGAAAAGGAAAATGAAAGCAGTTCCTCAGGCTACTACACAGACAAGAGAGCCGTTGCTAAACACTCAAGGCGTGTAAACAAAGCTTGACTGCGACAATTAGGCGGTTTTGTTATTCCCAGGGATGACTGCGTTTTCATACATGGCCCCTGGGGAGTTTGCAGGGCAGGTTTCTTTGTTTTGCGGTTAAGACTGAAATGAGACTCAATGCACAATTGCTGCTGTAACCTTAAGTAATATATGTATATTGCTGTCGTATATTGTAACCTGTTGGATTCTGTGTTTTGTACCGCGTTAAAAGGAATTACGATATATATCGACGGGATCAGTTTAGAGTTAAACTGGGGAAAGTTGGGCAATTTGGGAGACCTAGGGTTTTCTCACCACCCTGAACTTTGACACACTCGAGTGGTGTCTGACTGTGTCAGATGGGAGATTATGTAGGGGAGGATGAAAACCCCCTCATTTTACCCAGAAGGAAAAGGGCTGTGGGATCTGTCTATGCTGCAATGTGAAATTGAAACCGAGACGGTTTGACCTTGGCAGAGCAGTGATTGGACGGGGGGAGGACACCGGAGGGCCAATGGTGGGACAGAGTCAGCCCGAAGCATGGGGCTTTCAAGCCAATGGGAGAGCACTTGCTCGAAAACTGTGGGACTGACTCATCGCCATTATCAGGCTATTGTCTTCCCCATGTTTACACTATGGAAGGAAATTATGCAGACCTTCAGAAAACTAGGAAATCCAAAACAAACCAAGGGCCTACACAACGGCTACAGGAGGCCAACCCAATCAACACCTACTCAAACCTTGAGTAGGTTAGAAAAACTGAATTGGAGGGAAATTATGCAGACCTTTAGAAACCAGGGAACCCAAAACAACCCAAGGGCCTACACAATGGCTACAGGAGGCCAACGCAATCAACACCTACTCAAACCTTGAGTAGGTTAGAAAAACTGAATTGGAGGGAAATTATGCAGACCTTTAGAAACCAGGGAACCCAAAACAACCCAAGGGCCTACACAATGGCTACAGGAGGCCAACGCAATCAACACCCACTCAAACCTTGAGTAGGTTAACATCAGTGGAAAAAAACCCCGCAATAATCTAAAACTGCTGCATTTTTCAAAATCGCAAAGCCCACCAATGGGAAGGATCGATTTCAGCACGAGGCGCGGACTGTATAATCTGGCTATAAAAAGGGATTTCTGACGCATTGTGTGTGGTTCCCTGCCCTCGTGATCCAACAACCAGCAAGCCTCTTGACACTGAAGGAAAACCAGTGTCCGAAGACACCGAAGATAGAAGAAACAAACCACCAGACCGCAGAAGGCACAGTAGTGAGTATAACCTCTGGTCCCCGGAACTCCCAACTCAGTTAGGCCAGGAAAGGTGGGAGGTTGGGCATTGTACTGCTAAACTTGTGTAAAGATTTTCGTTGTGTCCGTTTAGTGGGATTTAGGGGGATTGTTTTGTTGGTGTATTGCTGTTTGTTGAGATACACCTTGTCAAATAAATTGGAAGCCTAAGTTCCTCTTGGAATCACCTTGTCTCAGTTCTATTGTATTACATCTCCTGATCGTGAGTCTTATGTCAGAACAGTGTAAGGGAAGCTAGGAGCGCCTCGAAAACGCTCAACTGTGTGTCACAGGCTAGGGAAGAAGGGGTTAGGAGTGTTTGACACTCACAGGTGCCTCACAGGCTAGGCATAAGCTGTGGGGACGCACGAGTCTCAAAACCCCCTTCATAAGCTGTGGACACAGTCTCTCCAGGGGTGCTCTTGCAGCACTCAGGGTACCTCACAGGCCAGGCATAAGCTGTGAGGGCAGAAGCCCAGAGAGAGACACCCAAGGCACAACAACACTCCCCGAGAACCCCTTACACAAGAAACAGAAAAAAAGTTCACTCAACATTCATTTATAAATTTCGCGATGGATTACTGGAGTATTTTTAAAGGTATTACTGTAAAAGTGTGGATTATTTGTTTAGAATTGTCTTGCTTCCCTGTACAATGGGATACACTTTAACTGGTATTTCAGGTCATGTGGAGACCTGACAAGCTGCACGAGTAATCTGCAGGCAACAAACCCCCAGACCTGTACTAACAAAAAGAAAGTAAGACTACCTTCTTAAAGTTGCTTCGACTGTGCTGGCAATTTCATCAGCCGATCAGCCAAGTGGGGCCGTACCCCAATGAATCACATTTCTGGGAACTGGCACTATCACAATTATACATTGGAAGTAGCTTTTGGTATTTTATTTTGAAACTCTGCATTTCAAATCCAATGACTGGTAATTTAACCACATTATGGATTTTGTTTCCACAGCAGGAGGTGGTGGGCCAGCTTTCATTGTTATTAGTTGCGCCTGAGGTCATCTGTAATGAAGAGATTTGTGAATACAGCCAATCATTATCATACACATAGGAATTGCTCAATATTACAGTAACTGAAGACACATTAACATGCTAATATGATCCAGGAAATTGCATTGTATGATATTGTGCAAATGCTTCACACATTTGTATCAAATTCCTCTGCTACTTTAATTGAGGCATTGAACACATCAATGGCTGTTAAAATAGCAGACAGATGTGAAATGTGCATCTGATAATATTGTAAACCATAAAATTGCTTAATAAAAGTGTTAAATGTTTTTATTTCACTTTAATTCTCTTTTTCCCTTTTGTTATCTTTCCCCACACCAGATCTTTAATGGCCAAGAAGGCAGGTAGATGGTCTGTTCAGAAGAGATTTCTTACACCACTCTGTAATTGGCTACTAGTTGTGTGAGAGTGCTGTAGTATAACCTGCCCAGCAATTTTCAATCCCCACGGGGCTGCACATCTACTCAATGCCTCTATATGGTATCTCTCTGAGCCAGCTAGTCCAGGTCCTACATTTTTAACAGCACATAGTCAAACCTAGCTCATTATTGTTTGAATCAGTTACATTTTCAAATCATGTACGGCCTCCATTGTACCTGTTCAACTATGCATTGACTACACTGGATTGGACTGTAGGTGCTGTAAAGCAGGTTGTACTGTGGAAACTTGTAAACATGTTTAACTGTGAAGAAACTACTTGCCTGGGAATCAATTGAGAGGTAAAGATTTCCTCTGTGCACTATGGTAGCAAAATTCTAAATATATTGGGGGTGAATTTCTGATTGTCCACTATAACTTTATTTCTTTGGGGTTTCGACAGATCTTCTGCCAAAGTTACAGCAAATGATCAGGAGAACCCCTACAGAAATGTAACCCCATTTTCTTTGTAAATGGGTTTACAATTTTAATTACACAGCTCACAATGAAGATCTTAACTCTGACGCCACCCCTGAGTTCTGAATTTCTGATGCTTATCCCTGAACTAAAATTTTCTATTGCAAAAGAAAAGAATTGCATTTATATGGTGCCTTTCAGGACCTCATGACATACCAATGTGCTTTACAGCCAATTAAGTACTTTTGATGTGCAGTTACTGTTGCAATGTCGGAACCGAGGCAGCCAATTTGCACAGAGCAAGGTCCCGCAAACAGCAGGGAGTAATGGCTAAAAAGTAATCATTACATTACTTATTATTTCCTCCATTTGGTTAAGGTAAATGTTTATTAGTAGCTTCTTGATCCTAAAGCTAAAGTGTACTGTGCTTTAACAGCAGTACCTCATTATAATGTTTTTACTCCATTCCCCACCCGGCAGCCAGCCAGATTGACAGATTAGCCAGCTGCTGGGCGGGAAAGCCATTTGGGACAGTTCCTGGCAACCAGGACAAATCGCAGGGGGTGGGAGTGATTTCACCGGCAATCAGGAGGGAGGGGGACCGGGAGAGATGGCGGGTTTGGTGAGGAGGGAGTCAGCTAATTGCGGCAAATGATTTGCTCAAGAGGTCGGGAATACTCCTGCTCCAACTCGCCCACAAGCGGAGCTCTAAGTAGCACTTAGCTGCTGGATCCAATTGCTCCCGCCTCCCTTAGGCTGACGTGTTCCCGAATCCTAGGAAATTCGTGCAGGGAGCGTTAAATTCAAATCGCTGTCAAAATCTCAGGAACGGAACCTCATTTATACATTCTGGTCCCGCCTCTCAGCAGTGGGTTACTCCAACGCCCCGACATTCGCCGCGCCCGTGGCTGTTAGGGGCCGGGTTTTCCAAATGTGCTGATTTAACCCTCCCCGACCCTTTCCCTCCCACCGAGTTCACATTCCCCCCAGAGTACACAAAGTTGCCTCAATCTATGTTACCACTTTGGGACACGATTTTCTCTGGTTGCTATGAGTCAGTGTCATTATGACCTTAACATGAAGACTTCCTCTGGTAGTTATTTCTCAGAAAATTGTAGAAGAATTGAGAATGAACATATTTATAATTTAGCCGGAAATAGTGATTAGAGCAAATCTTCCTGCTATGTTTACAGTGTTGCTAACACAGAGAGAACAGAGGAAATCATTCCCGTGTTGGCAATAGCTTCAAAGGATTTGTATATTAAATAAAGTACTGGTTTCCTTTGTAGATAAGTCAAATTTTTGTTTGGTATTTATTCAGCAGCTTTTGGCTGTTTCTTATATTTTTCTAATGTTAAAATAACAATAAGAACAATTTATACAGGGCCTTTAACGTAGGAAAATATCCCAAGGCGTTTCACAGGAGCTTAATAACAAACATTTACACCAAACCACAAAAGGAGTTATTTGGACAAATGACTAAAAACTTGGGAAAAAGGTAAGTTTTAAGTTGGGTCTTAAAGGAGGAGGGAGATGTCGACAGACAGAGAGGTTTAGGGAGGGAATTCCGGAGATTAGTACTTAGGCAGCTGAAAGTAAGGCTGCCAATGTTGGGGTGAAGGGGTTGAGGGATGCACAGGAGTGCAGAGTTGGAGAGATGGGTTGTTGGAGGGTATTACAGTGATAGGGAGGGACTTGGAGGGATTTGAACATGAGGATAAAATAAAGTATAAAGATTTAATGAAGGTGAAATAATACTAAAATAGCAACAGAATCTGGTGAAATTATGTTAAAGTGATCATTGTGAGTGCACATGATCTTCTGGTGCATAAGATAAATGTTCATTGCTTAAGACTGGATCAATTTTAAAGGGATGATAGGCAAGAAATTTTGGTTAAGGAAATATAGTGGTACTGAATTGTTTTTTAAATTCCTTCCCGTGATGTGTACATCTTTGAGGATATAACGAGCATGGTGGATAGAGGTGTACCGATGGATGTGGTGTATTTAGATTTCCAAAAGGCATTCGATAAGGTGCCACACAAAAGGTTACTGCAGAAGATAGAGGTACACGGAGTCAGAGGAAATGTATTAGCATGGATAGAGAATTGGCTGGCGAACAGAAAGCAGAGAGTCGGGATAAATGGGTCCTTTTCGGGTTGGAAATCGGTGGTTAGTGGTGTGCCACAGGGATCGGTGCTGGGACCACAACTGTTTACAATATACATGGATGACCTGGAAGAGGGGACAGAGTGTAGTGTAACAAAATTTGCAGATGACACTAAGATTAGTGGGAAAGCAGATTGTGTAGAGGACACAGAGAGGCTGCAAAGAGATTTGGATAGGTTAAGCGAATGGGCGAAGGTTTGGCAGATGGAATACAATATCGGAAAGTGTGAGGTCATCCACCTTGGGGAAAAAAAACAGTAAAAGGGAATATTATTTGAATGGGGAGAAATTACAACATGCTGAGGTGCAGAGGGACCTGGGGGTCCTTGTGCATGAATCCCAAAAAGTTAGTTTGCATGGGCAGCAGATAATCAGGAAGGCGAATGGAATGTTGGCCTTCATTGCGAGAGGGATGGAATACAAAAGCAGGGAGGTCCTGCTGCAACTGTATAGGGTATTGGTGAGGCCGCACCTGGAGTACTGCGTGCAGTTTTGGTCGCCTTACTTAAGGAAGGATATACTGGCTTTGGAGGGGGTACAGAGACGATTCACTCGGTTGATTCCGGAGATGAGGGGGTTACCTTATGATGATAGATTGAATAGACTGGGTCTTTACTTGTTGGTGTTCAGAAGGATGAGTGGTGATCTTATAGAAACATTTAAAATAATGAAAGGGATAGACAAGATAGAGGCAGAGAGGTTGTTTCCACTGGTCGGGAGACTAGAACTAGGGGGCACAGCCTCAAAATACGGGAGAGCCAATTTAGAACCGAGTTGAGAAGGAATTTCTTCTCCCAGAGGGTTGTGAATCTGTGGAATTCTCTGCCCAAGGAAGCAGTTGAGGCTAGCTCATTGAATGTATTCAAGTCACAGATAGATAGATTTTTAACTAATAAGGGTTATGGAGAGCGGGCGGGTAAGTGGAGCTGAGTCCACGGCCAGATCAGCCATGATCTTGTTGAATGGCGGAGCAGGCTCAAGGGGCTAGATGGCCTACCCCTGTTTCTAAAACTTATGTTCTTAATCCTGAGGAAGTGCTGTTTTTCTTTTGAAGTGCTGTCTTTCAAATGAGACATTAAATCCATGTCCTATCTTTACCTGCCCAGGTGGATGTAGAAGATACCTGGTGTCCTGATCAATATTCCTCCCTTAGCCAACACCATCAAAAACAGATTATCTGGTCATTTGTTTATTTGCTGTTTGTGGGAATGTACTGTGTGCAATTTGACAATGCCATTTACCCATATAGCAACAATGGCTGCACTTCAAAAAGTAATTAATTCATTCTGAAGTGCTTTGTAGTATTTCATTCTTTAAGCAAGAATATTATATTCTACTTAAACAGTCATATCTTCCCCTGTTCTTCCTGTCCTCAAGGCACTAACTAATGCTACGAATGGGTTCACACATGACAACAGCTCTTTAATACCTTCCATAGATAGCCCTTCCTCATATGTATACCTAGATAGGGTCAGGCTTAGTTCTTATACCTTCATGATAACCAGTCTACTAACCCTCAATTAATAGGTTTACATTGAAGAGTGGATGCTTGATTGAGGCACTGGAGTGCTGCTGGTGCTCATGAAACTGCACCCCTGTATAAGGAGAAGACAGGAACAAAGGGGAGATTATTGGGAACAAATACTAGTAAGTGGGGCCTGTCCTTTATCTTGTACCTCATCTGGAAATGGTATAGTTCACACAAATTCAGCCCATATGCAGAGTTTTCTGTTTAGCCATACCAAACATAGACCAGCACTTCCTGGCAGAGGGAGTTAGAAAAATCAAAGGGATGATGACCATATTGCTGTTGTGTATCTCACAGTAGATGATATTAGAGCAGATTTGGCAATGGTCTGGAGTATTCATCCAACTCTCGATTGTGTGTGACAGAGGAAGATTGTGCGAGGGGGCAAGGAAAGAAAATAATTAGGAATATTCCTTTATCCAGTTATAAGCATGTTTACTGCTGATACTTTCACAAATCTGAAAGGTAGTCATGTCTATTGTGTCTGTAAGCACTCTAGTAATGACTCCACGAGGTAAGGTATTGTACTTGAACTGTGGTGACCTTAGTCCATTTATTACAGCTCCTGAGTGAGGGTACAGCATGGTGAGCTCCCTTTTTTACCTGGTTACCTGTTGTGTACAGGTGACCCCTAGGTCTCCACCAGTTGCACCCTCTGGTGGTACAAGTATATGTATACAGTGTGAAGATACATCCAGTAGTCTTGTGTGACCGTACATTGAGTGTATAGGGAGTATACTTATGTTATACATACACAACAATGTCAATGTAACTTTTCTCCCTTTTTGTCCTGCTATGGTATGGTTCCACAGGCACAAGCAATCTTATGATATATCACTTGAGTGCCATTCTCCTAGGCTGTGTTGGACTAATTGGTTGGACCGGTCTTTAAAATATGAGGTAGAAACTGGCTCACATTACTGGCATTTTATGGACATTAGACTCCTTGCATATGTGAATAAGAGGCCAAACTCAGGAAAATAGGTGGGTTAGGGGAGATTCAATTGTGGTGTTAACTTCTTAGGCAGTCGCCCAAAGTCGAGGACGTCTTGTTTCCACACTAATATGAGTTCTAAGCTGACTAATGAGTCCAGTGCGAAATTTACAGACTCTGTCACGGGTGGTGGTTGAAGGGACGGGGTGGGGGTGGGAGGTGCTTGGTTTGTCATATGCTCCTTCCGCTGTTGGTACTTGGCTTCTGCGTGCTCCTGACGAAGAAAGTCGAAGTGTTCGGCGCCTTCTCAAATGCTTCTCCTCCACTCTAAGCAATCTTGGGCCAGGGTTTCCCAAGAGTCGGTGGGGATGTTACAATTTTTCAAGGAGGATTTGAGGGTGCCCTTGAAGCATTTTCTCTGCCCTCCTGGGACTTGCTTGTCATGACGGAGCTCGGAGTAGAGCGCTTGTTTTGGGAGTCTTGTATCAGGCATGCACACAATATGGTCGTCTATCGGAGCTGATTGAGCGCCATCATTGCCTCAATGCTGGGGATGTTGACCTGAGAGAGAATGCCGTCGTTGGTATGCCTATCCTGCCAATGGATTTTCAGGATTTTGTGGAGGTAGCATTGGTGGTATTTCTCCAGTGCTTTGAGATGCCTGCTATACATTGTCCATGCCTCTGAAGCATATAGAAAGGTGGGTATCACTACTGCTCTGTAGACCATGAGCTTGGTGCTGGGTTTGAGATCTTGGTATTCAAACATTCTTTTCCTCAGGTGACCGAAGGCTGCACTGGCACACTGAAGGCAGTGTTGAATTTCATCATCGATGTCTGTCCTTGCTGACAGAAAGCTCCCAAGGTATGGTACCGACAGGCTGTGGGGCAAAAAGGCACACAGGCCCAAGCTCAGCCCCATTCACACCAAACTAAGGACTTACACCAAGGAACTAATCCCTGTAATTGGCAGTGCTGAAGTCAAAGTCTCCAATGATGGAGCAGTACACGAACTCCCGCTGTGGATTGTGCCAGGGGATGGCCCCACGTTGTTTGGCAGAAGCTGGCTGGGAAAATCCGCTGGAACTGGGATGACATCCGAGTGCTTTTGTCCGTCGACGACGCCTCATGTACCCAGGTTCTGAGCAAGTTCCCATCGTTGTTCGAGCCAGGCATTGAAAGCTTCCAGGGGGCGAAAGTGCAGATACATTTGGTTCCCGGTACGCAACCCACCCACCACAAGGCACGGGCGGTACCATACATAATGCGTGAAAAGTGGAAATTGAGCTGGACAGGCTGTAACGTGAAGGCATCGTCGCGCCGGTGAAATTCAACGACTGGGCCAGTGCGATTGTACCGGTACTTAAGGAGGATTGCACGGTTAGAATTTGCGGGGACGATAAAGTAACGATTAACCGTTTTTCGCTGACTAGGACATCAGGCAAGCCATGCGTGGCAAACATGGTTCGTAGGCTTCAATAGTGGCCATGGATGTGCTTACTGACATTATTGCACATTCAATCCATTTTGAGTAAGTGTCCACGACAACCAAAAACATTTTACCTAGAAATGAGCCAATTGGTCAAATTGGCCAATGGACAAATGCACAGAAAACATTTGGACCAAATCAAATTCCGGTTCACCAACAACTACAAACAACCCAAAGAGGACACCACCAACTTTGACCCTCCAGCACACACACAAGTGGCAACTGACATTATGGTTGACTACGATGCCGAACTCATCATCCCCAGCAACCCAGCAAGGCCGACTGCCCAACAGCCCATTGAAGAACTGACCAACCCACCCACACCCGCATTGTACCGAGACGATCGACAAGGGAGCGTAAAGCCCCAGATCGTCTCACCTTGTAAATAAGTATACTGTTGCATTCACGGGGGAGTGATGTAATGTATTTAACTGCATGACATCTGACCACCAGAGGCCCCACCTGTTGGAGTCCCAAGGCATCCCAGCATCCCTTGGGAGCACAGTATAAAAGCAGGCCACCCACGAGGTACCTGCACTCTGGAGTCTTATTAAAGGAGCTAAGGTCACACTTGCTCATTGTACACAGTACTCAGTTTCATCCTTTATTATGAATGTACCACATAGCGTCGGGCTGGTTCACAGATGCCTGTGACCTCCCTGTCCTTTCTTTGTGCCCTGGGTCACTGCTGCTCCCTGAGGAGCTGTCGCCTGGCAGTGCACAGGGAACTGCTGACTCGCTGGCCTGGGCGATGTCTGGTTTGGGATCCTGGCTGGTCCCGGTCCCCTTTGGGGGAACTGTGGCGGGTGACCCTTCGTTTACGGGTGTGGCCTTGGTGGCGATGGGGTCTGGGGACTGCGCCTTAGCACAGTCTGCTCTTTCAGGCTCGTGGCAGTTGGTGCCATCGGGTGCCTGAGAGGTGGAACCGATCAGGGGCATGGTATTATAGAAACATAGAAACATAGAAAATAGGTGCAGGAGTAGGCAATTTGGCCCTTCGAGCCTGCACCACCATTCAATAAGATCATGGCTGATCATTCACCTCAGTACCCCTTTCC
Organism: Pristiophorus japonicus; assembly: GCF_044704955.1. NCBI lineage: Eukaryota > Metazoa > Chordata > Chondrichthyes > Pristiophoridae > Pristiophorus > Pristiophorus japonicus. The sequence continues at coordinate 354,965,142 of NC_091977.1, forward strand.
TGCTTTCTCTCCATACCCCTTGATCCCTTTAGCCGTCAGGGCCATATCTAACTCCCTCTTGAATATATCTAACGAACTGGCATCAACAACTCTCCGCGGCAGAGAATTCCACAGGTTAATAACTATCTGAGTGAACCGGTGCCATTGCCCTGGTGAGGTTGCTTGCTCTGCAGTTCGTGTGTGTCGGCTGCTTGTGGTCACATTCCATGGTGCATGACTCTGGTCCCCGGGACGCAGGCTACAACATTGGTTAGCTTGCTGGACCTGTGTGCTCCCGATGGATGTCTGCCCGCTGCATGCAGTTGAAATCCTGCATCGCACCACCTTTCATTACTTATGATGGACACGCTGTGGGTCTGATCGCGATCGCGCGACTTTTCCTCGCTGGTTGCATGTACACAATTCAGATTATCAATTACACATTTTACATGATCGCGCAGCTTTTCCTTGCTTATTGCAGGTACACAACTCTGATCATCACTTACATATTTTACATGATCAATTACATATTTCGTCTCTGACTTACAATTACGTTACATTGCTTGAGTGTGTGGAACTGTCCCTTTAATTGTAGTGGGTTGCGGGCCTCCTTTAAGAGAGCCTTGCTTGCTTTACCCCAATCCTCTTCTCCGTTTGGTGCCACGTGTTGTTCCATCAGCGCTGCACCTCGTGGTCTGGCCGCGGCCATCTTTTTCTTCAGCGCCTCACCTCATGGTTTAGGTGCCATCTTCCCTCCAGCCATGATGTCGACTGCGGTGATCCCCTTCTCCCCGGGTTCTGCCTCCAAAGCTGAGAAGTCGCCTCCGGATCCGATTTTTTTCCTCCGGAGTCCTGCCACTGGAGCCTGGAAGGTGCGTTCGGGTTGTCTCAGCTGGATCATCTCCACGCAGTCGTGCTATGTGGTCTGTGCCTCAGGTGCCGTGCTGGTCTGTTCTCCAGTAGCAGGTCCACCCTCAGGTGAGGGCTTGCTTTGCCTCTGAGCGCAGAGGACATCGATCGCTGGAGGGGTGAAGTCTTCCCACTTCCAATGGATCTTCTCCATCCACCTTCTGCCGAGCAGTGTTGGTCCATCACCTGCAACAATCCACAGAGATAACTTGTGCACCGCGCCATCATGGAGTACCTTTACATTCGCGCTGCCAATGACTGGGATGATTTCATCGGTGTAGGTGCGCAGCTTTGCCTGAACCGGGACCGACTTGGGTCGTTCAGCCTGATTGTCCCATAGCCTCTCAAAGGCTTCTTGATTCATCACTGACTGGCTGTGTGTCCACTTCCATGAAGACTGGAACGCCATCTATCTCGACTTCCATCTTCAGCGAGGAACACTCGGTGGTGCAGGTAAACATGCTATGTACCTCCCCGTGGGACTGGGCTGTCTCTCTGCCTATCGATTCCTAATCCACGCTGGATTCCTGGCCATCTGCAGGCTCTTCATCAACACAGAGTCATATTTCTGTTGCACATTCGCTGGAGGTGGCCCTTTGTGCTACAGCCTTTGCATACATAGTCTTTAAAGTGGCACTGGTGAGCCCTGTGATTCCCTCCGCAATGCCAGCATGGTGCTACTCGATTAGCCCCCCTCGCCGGACTCTGAGTTAAGGGACTCGGGGCCCTGTTCTCTCTTCATTGAGAGGGTTCACGCTCTACAATCCAGCCTCTAAAAGGCGCCACTCTGTGCACAGTAGCTGCCGGGTTTGAGTCCCGAGGGTGAGTCATCTGCCTGGAGCCACAGGTCGAGGTAATGAATAACTGGCTCTCAGAGATGGCCTCCTGCAGTGTGACTGTGATATCCGCCGACAGTAGCTTATGAAGAAGGCCCTCATGGCTGATTCTAATGACAAAAATGTCCCGCAGCGCTTCGTTGAGGTGGTTGCCGAACTTGCACGGTGCCGCCAGCCTCCTGAGGTCTGCGGCGTATTTCAAGATTTCCTGGCCTTTCGGGCCGTCGGTGGGTATAGAACCGGTGTCTGGTTGTGAGGTTGCTCTCCTTGGGCTTGAGTTACTCATGGATCAGGGTTACGAGCTCCTTGTACGTGTTGGTCGTTGTCTTCGCTGGTGCCAGCAAGTCCCTGATGAGGCCATAGACGGTGGGCCCACAACTGGTTAGCAAGATAGCTCTGCGCTTATCAGCCAGTGTGGCTGGGTCATCTCCTGCCAGGTCGTTTGCTGTGAAGAAATGTTCGAACCTCTCCACAAAGGTGTCCCAATCATCACCATCGGCGAACTGCCACAACGTACCAAGGGTAGCCATTTTTGCTTGAAAGTTTGTAATCTCATCGCCAATTGTTGTGTCCTTAGATGCTCTAGTAATGACTCCATGAGGCAATGTGTTGTACTTGAACTGTAGTGACCTTAGTCCTTTATTTGTTAACTCCGGAGTGAGGATCATCCCTGGTAGCCTGCCTTTTATACTAGGCCAGGCACACCTGTACAGGTAACCTACAAGTCTCCCAGTGCTGTGCCCTCTGGTGGCACATCATGTGATAGTACCAACAGTAGCCATGTCGGCTACATGACAGGGGGCAAGATTAAGAAGTTTGCAGATGATACAAAAATTGGCCGTGAGCTTGATAGTGAGAAAGAAAACTATAGACTGCAGGAAGATATCAATGGACTGGTCAGATGGGCAGAAAAGTGGCAAATGGAATTCAATCCGGACAAGTGTGAGGTAATGCATTTGGGGAGGGTCAACAAGGCAATGGAATACACAATAAACGTAGGATACCGAGAAGTGTAGATGAACAGAGGGACCGAGGAGGCATATCCACAGATCCCTGAAGATAGTAAGACAGGTAAGATAAGGTGGCTAAGAAGATATATGGGATACTTTCCTTTATTAGCTGAGGTAGAGAATATAACAGCAGGGAGGTTATGCTTGAACTCTATTTTTTTTAAATTTGGTCCTGGGATGTGGGCGTCGCTGGCAAGGTCAGCATTTATTGCCCATTCTAATTGCCCTAGATAGGGTGATAGTGAGCCGCATTCTTGAACCATTGCATTCCTTGTGGTGAAGGTACTCCCAGAGTGCTGTTAGGGTGGGTGGTCCAGGTTATTGGCCCAATGACGATGAAGGAACGGCGATACATTTCCAAGTCAGGATCGTGTGTAACTTGGACGGGAACTTGGAGGTGATGGTATTCCCTTGTGCCTGCTGTCCTTGTCCTTCTAAGTGATAGAGGTCACAGGTTTGGGAGGTGCTGCCGAAGAAGCCTTGGCAAGTTGCTGCAGTGCATCTTGTAGATGGTACAAACTGCAGCCATCGTGCGCTGGTGGTGGAGGGTATTATGTATGTATGTCAACCTTAACAAAATGTAAGTCTTGCCACTAGGGGGCACACCTGTGAGAGGCTTAAGGGTCACAACTGTGCACCCTGGGCAAGCAGATATAAAAGGTGATTCACCATGCTGCTTCCCCACGCTGGTGTCTGAATAAAGAGACCAAGGTCACAACAGTTTGAGCTTGCGATATAGTCTTGTGGATTTATTCTGAATGTAACTCATTCTGAATGTAACAGAGGGAGTGAATGCTTAAGGTGGTGGATGGGGTGCCAATCAAGCAGGTTGCTTTTTCCTCGATGGGGACAAGCTTCTTGAGTTTATTAGAGCTGCACTCATCGAGGCAAATGGAGAGTATTCCATCACACTCCTGACTTGTGCCTTGTAGATGGTGGAAAAGCTTTGGGTAGTCAGGAGGTGAGACATTTGCCGCAGAATACCCAACCTCTGACCACCTCTGACCTGCTCTTGTAGCCACAGCATTTATGTCGCTGGTCCAGTTAGGTTTCTGGTCAATGGTGATCCCCAGGATGCTGAAGATTGGGGATTCGGCGATGGTAATACCATTTAATTTCATTTACTGAACTTGCCACTTAGCCCAAGCCTGAATGTCGTCCAGGTCTTGCTGCATTCAGGCATGGACTGCTTCATTATCTGAGGAGTTGCGAATGGAACTGAACACTGTGCAATCGTCAGCGAACATCCACACGTCTGACCTTATGATGGAGGGTAGGTCATTGATGAAGCAGCTGAAGATGCTTGGGCCTAGGACACTGCCCTGAGGAACTCCTGCAGCATGTCCTGGGGCTGAGATGATTGTACATCCAACAACTACAACCATCTTCCTTTGTGCTAGGTATGATTCCAACCAGTGGAAAGTTTTTGCCTTGATTCCCATTGTCTTCAATTTTATTAGAGCCTCTTGATGTCACACTCACAAATGCTGCTTTGATGTCAAGTGCAGTCACTTTTACCTCACCTTTGGAATTCAGTTCTTTTGCCTATGTTTGGACCAAGGCTGTAATGAGGTCTGGAGTGAGTGGTCTTGGTGAGCATCGGTGAGCAGCTTATAGGTGAGTAAGTGCCGCTTGAAAGCACTGTCGATGACACATTCCATCTCATTAAAAGAAAAGTAAGACGAATTTATATAGCGTCTTTCACGACCACCGGGCTTCTCAAAGCACTTTACAGCCAATGAAGTACTTTTGGAGTGTACTAACTGTTGTAATGTGGGAACTGCAGCACCTAATTTACATACAGTTGTTTTTATTATGTTGATGGAGGGATAAATATTGGCCAGAACAGAGCAATAGGATCTTTTACGTCCACTTGGAGAGCAGACAGGGCCTCAGTTTAACATCTCATTTGAAAGACGGCACTCCCTCAGCACTGCACTGGAGTGTCAGCATGGATTTCTGTGCTCAGGCCTCTGGAGTGGGACTTGAACCCATAACCTTCTAACTCAGTGGCTAGTGTGGTACCCACTGAGCTACAGCTGACAGCTGTGATTGAGAGTAGACTAATGGAGCGGTAATTCGCCAGATTGCATTTGTCCTGCTTTTTGTGGATAGGACATACCTGGCCAGTTTTCCACATTAACGGGTAGATGCCAGTATTGTAGCTGTACTAGAACAGCTTGGCTAGAGTCTTCAGCATGACGGCCGGGATTCCATCAGGGCCCATAGCCTTTGCTGCTTCCACTGCACTCAGTGGTTTCTTGATAGCATGTGGAGTGCATCGAATTGGCTGAAGACTGGCTTCTGTGATGATGGGGACCTCAGGAATAGGCCGATATGGATCATCCACTCGGCACTGCTGGCTGAAGATGGTTGCAAATGCTTCAATCTTGTCTTTTGCACTTATGTGCTGGACTCCGTCATCATTAAGTATGGGGATATTCATGGAGCCTCCTCCCCCAGTTAGTTGTTTAATTGTCCAACACCAATCACGACTGGATGTGGCAGGACTGCAGAGTTTTGATCTGATCCGTTGATTGTGGGATCGTTTAGCTCTGTCTGTAGCATGCTGCTTCTGCTGTTTAGCATGCATGTAGTCCTGTGTTGCAGTTTCCACCCTCATTTTTAGGTATGCCTGGTGCTACTCCTGGCACACTCTTCACTCCTCATTGAACCAAGGTCGGTCCCCTGGCTTGATGGTAATGGTAGAGTGAGGGATATGCCAGGCCTAGGTTACAGATTGTAGTGGAATACAATTCTGCTGCTGCAGATGGCCCACAGCGCCTCATAGATGTCCAGTTTTGAGCTGCTAGATCTGTTCTGAATCTATCCCATTTAGCACGGTGGTACTGCCACACAACACGATGGTGTTCTCAGTATGAAGACAGGACTTCATCTCCACAGGGACTGTGCGGTGGTCACTGCTACCAATACTGTCATGGAGAGATGCACCTGTGACAGGTAGATTGGTGAGGATGAGGTTAAGTAGCTTTTTCCCTCATGTTGGTTCTCTCACCACCTGCCACAGTCCTAGTCTGACGATTATATCCTTCAGGACTCAGGCAGCTAAGTCAGTAGTGGTGCAACTGAGCCACTCTTGGTGATGGACATTGAAGTCCCCCACCCAGAGTACATTCTGTGCTCTTGCTACCCTCAGTGCTTCTTCCAAGTGGTGTTCAACATGGAGGAGTACTGATTCATTAGCTGAGGGCAGGCTTGACCTGAAGCCATGAGACTTCATGGGGTCCGGAGTCAATGTTGAGGATTCCCAGGCCCACTCCCTTCCGACTGTATACCACTGTGCCGGCACCTCTGGTAGGTCTTTCCTGCCAGCGGGACAGGATGTACCCAGGGATGGTGATGGAGGAATCTGAGTCATTGTCTGAAAGGTATGATTCTCCCTCATATGCTTGTCTAGCCTCCCCTTAAATGCATCTATATTGTTCGCTTCAACCACTCCCTGCACTCTTTGGGTAAAGAATTTTCTTCTGAATTCCCTATTGGATTTCTTGGTGATTATCTTATATTGATGGCCTCGAGTTATGCTCTTCCCCACAAATGGAAACATTCTCTCTGTATCCATTCTATCAAAACCTTTCATAATTTTAAAGACCTCTATTAGGTCACCACTCAGCCTTCTTTTTTCAAGAGACTAGAGACCCAGCCTGGTCAACCTTTCCTGATATGTATACCCTCGTATTCCTGGTATCATCTTTGTAAATCGTATCTGTACCCTTTCCAGTGCCTCTATATCCCTTTTATAATATGGCGACCAGAACTTTATGCAGTACTCTAAGTGTGGTCTAACCAAAGTTCGATATAGGTTTAGCATAACTTCCGTACTTTTCAATTCTGTATCTCTTGAAATAAATCCTAGTGCTTGGTTTGCTTTTTTTTTATGGCCTTGCTAACCTGTGTCACAACATTTAGTGATTTGTGTATTTGTACTCCGAGATCCCTTTGTTCCTCTACACCACCTAGACTCTCACCCTCCAAGTAATAAACGACTTCCCTATTCTTCCTACCAAAATGTAATATCTAACATTTATCCGTGTTGAACTTAATTTACCAATTATATGCCCATTCTGCAGGTTATTCATTTCCTCTTGTAATTTGTTGCAGCTCTCTTCAGTATTGACTATCACCCCCAATTTGGTGTCATCTGCAAATTTACAAATTGTGTTTTTGATTCCAAAGTCTAAATCATTAATATAAATTGTGAACAACAGTGGTCCCAGCACTGATCCTTGTGGAACAGCACAACCCACCCTCTGCCACCTTTCACCCCTACTCTCTACTCTGTCTTGAAGCCAGCTAGCTATCCATTCTGCTACTTGTCCCCTGACTCCGCATTCTCTGACCTTGTTCATCAGTCTATTATGAAGGGGGGTAGATCATGTCCAGGGAATTATAGACCAGTCAGCTTAGCATCGGTGGTAGGAAAAATAATGGAATCCCTACCAAAGGAGAAAATAGAAGAACATCGAGCAAGCAAAAATATAATAACGAATAGTCAGCATGGATTTCAAAAGGGAAAGTTGAAGGCCTTCTGAAAATCTAGATAAATTACATCTACTGCATTACCATTGTCTACTCTGTTCCCTTTTCAAAAAATTAAATGAGGTTGGTCAAGCAAGGCATTCCTTTTTGAAATCCATGCTAACTATTCGTTATTATATTTTTGCTTGCTCGATGTTCTTCTATTTACTCCTTTAATAGCGATTCCATTATTTTTCCTAACACCGATGTTAAGCTGACTGGTCTGTAATTCCCCGGATATGTTCTATCCCCCTTCTTAAATATTGGTATTACATTAGCTATCCACTAGTCCTTTGGAACTACATCTTTTTCTAATGAATTATTAAACTATGTGTAGTAAGAACTCTGCTATCTCTTTCCTAAATTCTTTAAAAATGCATGGATACAATCCATCCAGACCAGGGGTTTTATCCTCCTTGAGTTTAATTTGTTTATTTAACATATCCATTCTTTTTATTTTAAATGTACTTATTTCATTACTGATATCATCATCCAATGTCCTGTCCACCTGTTCCATCTCCCTGGTAAATACTGAAGCAAAATAACTACTTAATATTTCTGCCATCTCTCTATCATTACCTGTGGTATTATCCTGTCTATCCCTTAATGGCCCTATTTCCATCTCAACCTTCCTTTTTTGATTGATCTGCCTGTAAAATATTTTCTATTTTATATAATATTCCTTGTTAATTTAATTTCATAGTTCCTCTTTGCCTTCCTAATTGTTTTTTTGACTTCTTTCCTAATCTTTTCATATTTTCCATTATCATGCACTCCCCTGCTGTCTATGTGCTTAATGTATGCCTCTTTCCTTCTCCTCAATTGTTCCATTATGGCTTTATTCATTCAAGGAGTCTCATTAATGTTTAGATTGTTCTTTCCTTTTAGCAGAATATATTGTTCCTGCTCTCTGTTGAGCACCGTTTTAAATGTTTCCCATTGCTGCTCTACATTGTTTTTTGCCAATGTTGTTGCCCATTTTATTTTCCCAAGTTCTATTCACAGCCCCTCAAAATCAGCTTTTATCCAATCTGTTATCCTGGTTTTTGTCATATTTATGTCCTTCTCAATTATCATCTTGAGGCGTATTATATTATGGTTACTATTGCCTAGATTTTTCCCTACTGTTACTGCTCTGGTTCATTCCCCATTACTAGATCCAATGGCAAATCCTTCCTTGTTGGGATTTTCACATATTGGTTTAGGAAGGAGTCCTGTACACACTGTAGGAACTCCATTCCCTTATCCCTTTTACCTAACACTTCTGTCCAATTATTATCAGGGTAGTTGAAATCCCCCATGATGACTATTCTGTTTTTACTCATTTCCCTTATTTGTCTGCATATTTCTTCCTCCACACTTCCACTATTAGGTGGTCTGTAGACTACACCTATTAATGTGATTGATCCTTTATTATATTTTATCTCTATCCATATGAATTCTGTTATGTCTTGAATAAAGCAACGTGACTGAGTACTGTAGACGTGAGTAAATGTGGACTTAGTCTCTTTATTCTAACTCCAGACTACTGGTACAGCATGGGGGGCCTGCTTATATACTGTGCTCCCAAGGGATGCTGGGATCCTTGGGACTCCAACAGATACGCCCTCTGGTGGTGGTAGAATGCTGGTTACATAGTGTTGCATACATTACATCACTCCCTCCCAAAGTCAAAAGTACACTTATTTACAGGGTGAGATGATCTGGGGCTTTCTGCTCCCTAGTCAATCGTCTCGGTACAAATGCAGGTGCCGGTGAGTTGGTTGGTTCTTTGCTGGGCTGCTGCGCAGCTGGCATGCTGGGCTGCTGGGGATGATAAGTTCAGCTTCGTGGTCAACCGTGATGTCGGTTGCCACTTGTGCGTGTGTCGGGGGGTTGAAGTTGGTGGTGTCCTCTTCAGGTTGCTCATGGCTGTCTGTGAATTGCAGTTTGGTTTGGTCCAAATGCTTTCTGCAAGTTAGTCCATTTGCGAGTTTGATCTGAAACACCCTATTCCCTTCTTTGGCTATGACAGTGCCAGCAAGCCATTTGGGACCATGTCCATAGTTGAATACAAATACAGGGTCATTAATTTCAATATCGCATGACAAATTTGCGCGATCATGGTACATGCTTTGTTGATGCTGCCTGCCCTCGACTTGATCATAGAAATCAGGGTGGACTAGAGAGAGCCTTGTTTTGAGCACCCTTTTCATGAGCAGCTCGGCTGGGGGAACCCCGGTGAGCCAGTGGGTTCTAGTGCAGTGGCTGAGTAGGACTCGGGATAGGCAGGTCTGCAGGGAGCCTTCCGACACGCGTTTCAAGCTTTGCTTGATGGTTTAGACATCGAAACATAGAAACATAGAAAATAGGTGCAGGAGTAGGCCATCCGGCCCTTCGAGCCTGCACCACCATTCAATAAGATCATGGCTGATCATTCCTTCAGTACCCCGTTCCTGCTTTCTCTCCATACCCCTTGATCCCTTTAGCCGCAAGGGTCATATCTAACTCCCTCTTGAATATATCCAATGAACTGGCATCAATAACTCGCTGCGGTAGGGAATTCCACAGGTTAACAACTCTCTGAGTGAAGAAGTTTCTCCTCATCTCAATCCTAAATGGCTTACCTCTTATCCTTAGACTATGTTCCCTGGTTCTGGACTTCCCCAACATTAGGAACATTCTTCCTGCATCTAACCTGTCCAGTCCCGTCAGAATTTTATACGTTTCTATGAGATCCCCTCTCATCCTTCTAAACTCCAGTGAATACAGGCCCAGTTGATCCAGACTCTCTTCATATGTCAGTCCAGCCATCCCAGGAATCAGTCTGGTGAACCTTCGCTGCACTCCCTCAATAGCAAGAACGTCCTTCCTCAGATTAGGAGACCAAAACTGAACACAATATTCCAGGTGGGGCCTCACCAAGGCCCTGTATAACTGCAGTAAGACTTCCCTGCTCCTATACTCAAATCCCCTTGCTATAAAGGCCAACATACCATTTGCCTTCTTCACTGCCTGCTGTACCTGCATGCCAACCTTCAATGATTGATGAATCATGACACCCAGGTCTTGCTGCATCTCCCCTTTTCCTAATCTGCCGCCATTCAGATAATATTCTGCCTTCGTGTTTTTGTCCCCAAAGTGGATAACCTCACATTTATCCACATTATACTGCATCTACCATGTATTTGCCCACTCACCTAACCTGTCCAAATCACCCTGCAGCCTCTTAGCATCCTCCTCACAGCTCACACCGCCACCCAGTTTAGTGGCATCTGCAAACTTGGAGATATTACACTCAATTCCATCATCCAAATCATTAATATATATTGTAAAGAGCTGGAGTCCCAGCACTGAGCCCTGCGGCACTCCACTGGTCACTGCCTGCCATTCTGAAAAGGACCCCTTTAACCCGACTCTCTGCTTCCTGTCTGCCAACCAGTTCTCTATCCACGTCAGTACATTACCCCCAATACCATGTGCTTTGATTTTGCACACCAATCTCTTGTGTGGGACCTTGTCAAGAGCCTTTTGAAAGTCCAAATACACCACATCAACTGATTCTCCCTTGTCCACTCTACTAGTTACATCCTCAGAAAATTCCAGAAGATTTGTCAAGCATGGTTTCCCTTTCATAAATCCATGCTGACTTGGACCAATCCTATCACTGCTTTCCAAATGTGCTGCTATTTCATCCTTAATGATTGATTCCAACATTTTCCCCACTACTGATGTCATGCTAACCGGTCTATAATTACCCGATTTCTCTCTCCCTCTTTTTTAAAAAAGTGGTGTTACATTAGCAACCCTCCAGTCTGTAGGAACTGATCCAGAGTCGATAGACAGTTGGAAAATTATCACCAATGCATCCACTATTTCTAGGGCCACTTCCTTAAGTACTCTGGGATGCAGACTATCAGGCCCTGGAGATTTATCAGCCTTCAATCCCATCAATTTTCCTAACACAATTTTCCGTCTAATAAGGATATCCTTCAGTTCTCCCTTCTCACTCGACCTTCGGACCCCAAGTACATCTGAAAGGTTATTTGTGTCTTCCTTTGTGAAGACAGAACCAAAGTACTTGTTCAGTTGGTCTGCCATTTCTTTGTTCCCCATTGTAATTTCACCCGAATCCGACTGCAAGGGACCTACGTTTGTCTTCACTAATCTTTTTCTCTGCACATATCTGTAGAAGCTTTTGCAGTCATTTTTTATGTTTCCAGCAAGCTTCCTCTCGTACTCTATTTCCCCCTTCTTAATTAAACCCTTTGTCCTCCTCTGCTGAATTCTAAATTTCTCCCAGTCCTTCGGCTTGCTACTTTTTCTGGCTAACTTGTATGCCTCTTCCTTGGATTTAACACTATCCTTAATTTCCCTTGTTAGCCACGGTTGAGCCACTTTCTCTGTTTTATTTTTACTCCAGTCAGGGATGTACAATTGTTGAAGTTTGTCCATATGATCTTTAATGGTGCCCGTTCTGCCTGACCGTTGGATGCAGGCTTGAATGGGGCAGATGTGACGTGCTTGATCCCATTGCGGGTCATGAATGCCTTGAATTCAACGCTGTTGCAGCACGGCCCGTTGTCGCTGACAAGGACATCAGGCAGGTCGTGCATGGCAAATATGGCTCGTAGGTTTTCGATGGCGGCAGTGGACGTGCTTATAGACATTATTTCACACTCAATCCATTTTGAATAAGCATCTACAACAGCCAAGAACATTTTGCCTAGGAACGGGCCAGTGAAGTCAACGTGGATCCTAGACCGTGGTTTGGAGGACACTTAGCGGTGCCTCTCGAGGTGCATTGCTCAGTTGAGAACAAATGTTGCATTGGCGCACACAACACTCCAAATCTGAGTCGATGCCAGGCCACCACACATGGGATCCGGCTATAGCTTTCATCATTACTATGCCTGGGTGGGTACTGTGTAGGTCACGTATGAACGTATGAACGTTTCCCTTCCTTTCTTGGGCAAAACCACGCGATTACCCCACAAAAGACAGTCCACCTGTATGGACATTTCATCTTTATGCTGCTGGAACGGCTTGATCTCTTCATGCATCTCCGCTGGGACGCTGGACCAGCTCCCATAGAGGACATAGTATTTTACAAGGGACAGTAAAGGATCCTGGCTGGTCCAGGTCCTGATCTGGCGGGCCGTAACTGGTGACTTTTCATTTTCAAATGCATCTATCACCAAGAGCAAGTCTGCAGGCTGTGTCATTTTCACCCCAATGGTGGGCAATGGTAGCTGACTGAGAGCATCAGCGCAGTTCTCTGTGCCTGGCCTGTGGCGAATTACATAGTTATATGCAGAGAGCGTGAGCGCCCATCTTTGGATGTGAGCAGAGGCATTGGTATTGACACCTTTGTTCTCTGAGAATAGCGATATGAGCGGCTTATGGTCAGTTTCTAACTCGACCTTAAGCCCAAACAGATACTGATGCATTTTTTTTACCCCGTAAACGCATGCCAGAGCTTCTTTTTCAATTATGCTGTAGACCCTTTCGGCCTTGGACAAGCTCCTGGACGCATAAGAGACTGGCTGCAATGTTCCCGATTCGTTTGCTTGTTGTAACACACACCCGACCCTGTATGAAGATGCATTGCAAGCTAGCACTAAACGTTTACAAGGATCATACAGGACAAGCAGTTTATTGGAACATAACAGATTTCGGGCTTTCTCAAAAGCTGACTCTTGTAATTTCCCCCATACCCAGCTATTTACCTTGCGTAGCAACACGTGTAAAGGTTCTAGCAAGGTGCTTAATCCAGGTAGAAAATTACCAAAATAATTGAGGAGTCCCAGGAACGACCGCAGCTCCGTCACGTTCTGTGGTCTCGGCGCGTTCTTGATGGCCTCCGTCTTAGCGTTGGTGGGTCTGATGCCATGTGCCATGATTCTTCTCCTTTAGAACTCAACCTCTGGCGCCAGGAAAACATACTTCGAGCATTTCAGTCTGAGTCCCACACGATCTAGCCAACTTAGAACCTCTTCTAGGTTCTGCAAATGTTCGATAATGTCCCGACATGTGACCAGTATGTCGTTGTGGAAAACCACAGTGCGCGGAACCGCCTTTAGCAGACTCTCCATGTTACTTTGAAAAATAGCCGTGGCCAATCAAATCCCAAACGGGCATCTATTGTAGATGAACAAACCTTTGTGCGTGTTGATGCAGGTGAGGCCTTTCGAAGATTCCGCCAGCTCCTGCGTCATGTAGGCCGAGGTCAGGTCCAACTTGGTAAATGTCTTTCCTCCTGCCAGTGTCGCAAGTAGGTCGTCTGCCTTAGGCAGCGGGTACTGGTCCTGCAGCGAAAAACGGTTAATCGTTACTTTGTAGTCCCCGCAAATTCTGACCGTGCCATCGCCCTTGAGAACTAGAACAATCAGACTGGCCCACTCGTTGAACTCCACCAGCACGATGATGCCCTCTCGATGCAGCCTGTCCAGCTCGATCTCCACTTTCTCTCGCATCATATATGGCACCGCCCTTGCCTTGTGGTGGATGGGTCATGCACCGGGAATCAAGTGGATCTGCACCTTCGCCCCCAAGAAACTTCCGATGCCTGGCTCAAACAACGACGGAAACTTGCTCAGAACCTGGGCACATGAGGCGTCGTCGACGGACGAAACGCTCAGATGTCATCCCAGTTCCAGCGGATTTTTCCCAGCCAGCTTCTGCCGAACAGTGTGGGGCCATCTCCTGGTACAATCCATCGTGGTAGTTCGTGCACTGCTCCATCATAGGAGACTTTTACTGCTGTGCTGCCAATTACAGGGATCAGCTCTTTAGTGTAAGTTCTCAGCTCGGTGTGAATGAGGCTCAGCTTGGGCCTGTGTGCCTTGTTGCACCACAGCCTGTCAAAGGCCTTGTTGCTCATGATAGACTGACTCGCACCCGTGTCCAAATCCATGGATACTGGAATTTCGTTCAGTTCAACTTTTAACATGATCGGTGGACATTTCCTGGTGAAGGTGTGTACCCCGTACACTTTTGCCTCCTCGATTTGAGTCTCTAGTTCAGTTTGATCCACCATGGATTGGTCTTCCTCTGTAACGAAGTGGTTGGCAGGGTTTGCAGCTCATCTGCACATTCGCTGGAGGTGTCCCGTTGTTCCACAGCCATTGCATGCATAGTGTTAGAAGTGGCATTCTTGAGCTCGATTATCACCTCCGCAGCGCCAACAAGGTGTCAATTGCCTCGCATTAACGTTTGATGGCGGACTCTGAGTCATCTGAGGTCATGCAGCTGCAGGCATATACGTTCTGCCACATGCATTCCTGTGTACAGTACTTGCCAAAACATCTTTATGCTGCAAAATTTGTTTGGTGTTATCGCTGGTGGACATAAATGCCTGGGCTATCATTATGGCTTTGCTCAGGTTCGGTGTTTCAACAGTCAATGGTTTGCGAAGGATAACCTCATGGTCAATGCCAAGCACAAAAAAAGTCTCTTAGCATTTGCTCCAGGAATCCATCGAATTCACAATGTCCTGCAAAGCACCTTAGTTCGGCGACGTAGTTCGCCACTTCCTGGCCTTCAGACTGTTGACATGTGTAAAATCGATACCTTGCCATCAGAACGCTCTCCTTCGGATGTAGATGCTCCCGGACCAGTGTACACAGTTCTTCATACGATTTGGTTGTTGGTTTCACCGGAGCAAGAATATTCTTCATGAGGCCATAGGTTGTTGCCCCGCAGATGGTAAGGAGGATCGCCCTTCGTTTGGCAGCGTCTGCACTCCCTTCCAGCTCATTGGCCATGAAGTATTGGTCAAGTCACTCCACGAAGGCCTCCCAATCGTCCCCTTCTGAGAATTTCTCCAGGATACCAACAGTTCTCTGCATGGTTCGTTATCTCGTCGCCAATTGTTATGTCTTGAATAAAGCAATGTGACTGAGTACTGTAGACATGAGTAAGTATGACCTTAGTCTCTTTATTCTAACTCCAGAATGCTGGTACAGCATGGGAGGCCTGCTTAGATACAATGCTCCCAAGGGATGCTGGGATCCTTTGGGACTCCAACAGATACGCCCTCTGGTAGAATGCTGGTTACATAGTGTTGCATACATAACAGATTGTATTTTAGTCTTGCTGATTGCTGCATCACTTTTTTCTAATGCCATTATGTTATCCCTAATAAGTACAGCTACTCCACCTCCCCTTTTACCCTCTCTATCTTTTCTAAATATATTATACCCTGCATTGGTTAATTCCCGGTCCTGATTTTTATTTAGCCATGTCTCAGTAATCCCTACTGTGTCTGGTTCCTCGCAACGCATGATTGCCTCCAGTTCCCCTGTTTTATTATGGACCCTGTGTACATTGCTGTAGAGATGGTTTAACTCATTTTTAATAGGATTTTTTCTCACTTTATGATTAACCATCTTTTTGGACTCCTGTTCTATAACTATTTATTCCCCTGCCATCAATGTCCTCCCTTACTTTATTCTTTCCTATGCTCTCTTTTCCTGCTTTGTTTATATTTAGGCAGATTATGTTTTTTGTAGATCCTTCCCCCCATCTTACTAGTTTAGATCCTTTACCACCTCCCTATTTACCCTTTCCGCTAGGACATGGATCCCATCCCGGTTCAGGTGGAGCCCATCCCTTTGGTACAGCTCCCTCCTGTCCCAGAACTGGTGCTGGTGTCCCATGAAAAGGAACCCCTCTTTCCCACACCAACCCTTTAGCCACATGTTAATTCTCCTAATCTGTCTGCTTCTATGCCAATTTGCATGTGTTTTTTGCAATAATACAGAGATTATTACACTTGAGGTCCTGCTTTTTAATTTAGAGCCTAACCCCGGATACTATTTCAGCAGAACCTCCTCCCTGTTCTACCTATGTCGTTTGTTCCAGCATGGACCATGACAATTAGATTTACCCCATCCCTTTCCAAGTTCCTCTCCAGCCGCCGTGAGATATCCCTTACCCTGGCACCGGTAGGAAACACACCCTTCGGGATTCTCGTTCTTGGCTGCAAAGGACAATATTTATCCCTCTAATTATAGAGTCCCCTATCACTACCACATTTCTATTCTGTTCTCCCCCCCACTCTGCTGGACAGCCTTCTGAGACAGCCTTGGTCTGCATTGTGGCTGTCCTCCTTGCAGTCTTTCTCCTTGTCCTCACAGGTTTCTTTGGAACAGAGGAGGCTGACGAAGACTTAATTGAGTTGTATAGAATTATGTGTGGCTTAGATAGAGTGGATAAGAAGGATCTATTTTCCTTAGCAGAGAAGCCAATAACCAGTGGTCATAGATTTAAAGTAATTGGTAGAAGGATTAAAGGGGAGTTGAGGAGAACTTTTTTCACCCAGAGGGTGGTGGGGGTCTGAAACTCACTGCCTGAAAGGGTGGTAGAGGCTGAAACCCTCATCACATTTAAAAAGTACTTGGATAGGTACTTGAAGTACCGTAACCTACAGGGCTACGGACCAAGAGCTGGAAAGTGGGATTCGGCTGAGTAGCTCTTTTTCAGTTGGCACAGACACGATAGGCCGAATGGCCTCCTTCTGTGCCAGAAATTTCTATGATTCTATGTACACAGTACTCTAAATGTGACGTAACCAATGTTTCATTACTTAACATTTTTCTACATTGAACTACATTTACAGTCCCCACCACTTATAGCGGGTGTGTTCATGCGAACGTGATCTGCCAACTATATGCAATGGCTGGTATAATGTGGTATTGTTAATAAAATTAATAATAATTTCAGTTGCAGTGTTGTACATTTTTTGTAAACATTCCAGTGTGGGTTTTGTAAACTAATATGTTGAACCATGGCATGGATCTCTTTGACAACAAACCATAACCCAGATCAGGCAGACTGATTTACTCTATATACAAGTGCACAGTAAATGATAGTGTGTACCTCCAGAGAGCGGCCAGTTAAAGTTCACACTGCAGCATGTGATAAAGATACATGTAGCTGAAATAGCAATAAAAACAAGAAATGTAACAAAAAATAGCAGTTCAAGAAAGCAGCTCACTACCACCTTCTCAAGAGCAATTAGGGATGGGCAATAAATGCTGGCCTTGCCAGCAACGGCCACATCCCGTGAATAAATAAAAAAATAAGTAAATAAGAGTGGCCCAAATAAATACCCCCATCAAACACCACTCACCAGGTTGAACCCCTTGGGGAAAACTTCCTTTTACCCTTTTCTTTCTGCTCTCCAACCATCTCTTTTTTTTATATAGTTACATTGAAGTGCTGTGAATAAAATACATTTATGCTTGAGTGAGAAGTTTATCTGCTGTATGGATTTGAGGGGAATTTTAATCACCAAGAACAGTGTGTTGTGGGCAAGTGTGGGGTTAAAATTAATTAATTCTCGCTCGGGATCACAACCCAGCTCAAACACGCCCACTTCCTGGTTTAACGGAGGCGCTGGAATCCGCCGAGAAACCTACTCGTCGAAGTTGGGGATTACTTATTGCAGGCGGTTCAATTAATGTCCTTAGGAGACATTAATGAGCTCTTTGTAAATCGATTTCAACTTTGCTCTACATTTAACGTGTGCAGCACAGGTTTCCTGGGGCTCGGGAAACTGACCAGTGAAACGGGGGCGAGATTGAACCACAGTTCATGTGGGAATTTAAACTTGTCATTGACCCATCTGAATAAAAGCTTACAGCTGGTGTCTCAGTTCCCTCAGTTTGGCAGAGAGTTCTTGTGTGGATACAGCTTTTTTCAACCTTGGAGGCTTTCAAACTGTCAAGATCAGGATGGGAAGCAAATTGGGTGTGTTTGACAGCACATCAGAAGAGGAAAATAAGAACATAAGAAATAAGAACACAAGTAGGCCATATGGCCCCTTGAGCCTGCTCCGCCATTCAATAAGATCATGGCTGATCTGATCATGGACTCAGCTCCACTTCCCCACCAGCTCCCCATAACCCCTTATCCCCTTATCGTTTAACTGTCTATTTCTGTCTTAAATTTATTCAAAGTCCCAGCTTCCACAGCTCTCTGAGACAACGAATT
Organism: Pristiophorus japonicus; assembly: GCF_044704955.1. Lineage (NCBI taxonomy): Eukaryota > Metazoa > Chordata > Chondrichthyes > Pristiophoridae > Pristiophorus > Pristiophorus japonicus. Next base: position 354,983,392 of record NC_091977.1, read on the forward strand.
CCACAGATTTACAACCCTCTGAGAGAAGAAATTTCTCCTCATCTCAGTTTTAAATAGGCGGCCCCTTATACTAAGATTATGCCCTCTAGTTCTAGTCTCCACCATCAGTGGAAACATCCTCTCTGCATCCACCTTGTCAAGCCCCCTCATAATCTTATACATTTCGATAAGATCAGCTCTCAATCTTCTGAATTCCAATGAGTAGAGGCTCAACCTACTCAACCTTTCCTCATAAGTCAACCCCCTCATCCCCGGAATCAACCTAGTGAATCTTCTCTGAACTGCCTCCAAAGCAAGTATATCCTTTCGTAAATATGGAAACCAAAACTACACGCAGTTTTCCAGGTGTGGCCTCACCAATACCTTATATAGCTGTAGCAAGACTTTCCTGCTTTTATACTCCATCCCCTTTGCAATAAAGGCCATGATACCATTGGCCTTCCTAATCACTTGCTATACCTGCATACTATCCTTTTGCGTTTCATTCACAAGTACCCCCACGTCCCACTGCACTGCGGCACTTTGCAATCTTTCTACATTTAAATAATAACTTGCTCTTTGATTTTTTTTTCTGCCAAAGTGCATGACCTCACACTTTCCAACATTATACTCCATCTGCCAAATTTTTGCCCACTCACTTAGCCCGTCTATGTCCTTTTTGCAGATTTTTTGTGTCCTCCTCACACAGTGCTTTTCCTCCCATCTTTGTATCGTCAGTAAACTTGGCTGCATTGCACAGTCCCTTCTTCCAAGTCGTTAATATAGATTGTAAATAGTTGGGGTCCCATCACTGATCCCTGCGGCACCCCACTAGGTACTGGTTGCCAACCAGAGAATGAACCATTTATCCCGACTCTCTGTTTTCTGTTAGTTAGCCAATCCTCTATCCATGCTAATATATTACCCCCAACCTTGTGAACTTTTATCTTGTGCAGTAACCTTTTATGTGGCACCTTGTCAAATGCCTTCTGGAAGTCCAAATACACCACATCCACTGCTTCCCCTTTATCCACCCTGTTAGTTACATCCTCGAAGAACTCCAGCAAATTTGACAAACATGACTTCCCCTTCATAAATCCATGCTGACTCTGCCTGTCTGAATTTTGCTTTTCCAAATGTCCTGCTACTGCTTCTTTAATAACGGACTCCAACATTTTCCCAACCACAGATGTTAGGCTAACTGGTCTATAGTTTCCTGCTTTTTGTCTGCCTCCTTTTTTAAATAGGGGAGTTACATTTGCAATTTTCCAATCTGCTGGGACCTCCCCAGAATCCAGGGAATTTTGGTAAATTACAACTAATGCATTCACAATCTCTTCCGCTACTTCTCTTAACACCCTAGGATGCAAGCCACCAGGTCCAGGGGAATTATCTGCCTTTAGATGAATGAATTATCTGCCTTGAGATGGAAGACCATCACCATGCACAGCAGCGAAAGTGTGCAACCACAAGAAGAAGTTCATGCAGGTGTGTGCCAGATTCCCGGGAGCTGTTATGGTGCATTCATGCTGCAGCAGTTCAACATTCCAAAACTTTTAGAAACATAGAAACATAGAAATTTACAGCGCAGAAGGAGGCCATTTCAGCCCATCGTATCCGCGCCGGCTGACAAAGAGCCGCACGGCCGTTCATCAGCAGTCCTAAAGGTTACATACAAACCCTTGAACAATGACGGAAAGGCAAAGAGCACCCAGTCCAACCAGTCCACCCCACACCACTGCAACACCCCTTATAATAAAAACATCTACATTCCACCCCAACTGGAGTCATGTGATCTCCTAGGATAAAAACCCAGGCCAATTTAGGGAGAAAAAATCCGAACCATCCAGGCGATCGTAACTGGTCCATAGAAACATAGAAACATAGAAAATAGGTGCAGCAGTAGGCCATTCAGCACTTCCGGCCTGCACCACCATTCAATAAGATCATGGCTGATCATTCACCTCAGTACCCTTTTCCCGCTTTCTCTCCATACCCCTTGATCCCTTTAAGGGCCATATCTAACTCCTTTTTGAACCTATCCAATGAACTGGCATCAACAACTCTCTGCGGTAGAGAATTCCATAGGTTAACAACTCTCTGAGTGAAGAAGTTTCTCCTCATCTCGGTCCTAAATGGCTTACCTCTGACCCTTAGACTGTGTTCCCTGGTTCTGGACTTCCCCAGCATAAGGAAAATTCTTCCTGCATCTAACCTGTCCAGTCCCGTCAGAACTTTATATGTTTCTATGAGATCCCCTCTCATTCTTCTAAACTCTAGTCAATACAGGCCCAGTTGATCCAGTCTCTCCTCATATGTCAGTCCAGCCATCCTGGGAATCAGTCTGGTGAACCTTCGCTGCACTCCCTCAATAGCAAGAACGTCCTTCCGCAGATTATTCTAGGTGAGGCCTCACCAAGGCCCTGTACAACTGCAGTAAGACCTCCCTGCTCCTATACTCAAATCCCCTAGCTATGAAGGCCAACATGCCATTTGTCTTCTTTACCGCCTGCTGTACCTGCATGCCAACTTCCAATGACTGATGTACCATGACACCCAGGTCTCGTTGCACCTCCCCTTTTCCTAATCTACCACCATTCAGATAATATTCTGCCTTCATGTTTTTGCCACCAAAGTGGATAACCTTACATTTATCCACATTATACTGCATCTGCCATGCATTTGCCCTCCCACCTAACCTGTCCAAGTCACTCTGCAGCCTCTTAGCATCCTCCTCACAGCTCACACTGCCATTCAGTTTAGTGTCATCTGAAAACTTGGAGATATTACACTCAATTCCTTCATCTAATCATTGATGTATATTGTAAAGAGCTGGGGTCCCAGCACTGAGCCCTGCGGCACCCCACTAGTCACTGCCTGCCATTCTGAAAAGGTCCCGACTCTCTGCTTCCTGTCTGCCAACCAAATCTCTATCCACGTCAATATATTACCCCCAATACCATGTGCTTTAATTTTGCACACCAATCTCTTGTGTGGGACCTTGTCAAAAGCCTTTTGAAAGTCCAAATACACCACATCCACTGGATCTCCCTTGTCCACTCTACTCTTCATCCTCAAATAATTCTCGAAGATTTGTCAAGCCTGATTTCCCTTTCATAAATCCATGCTGACTTGGACCGATCCTGTCACTGCTTTCCAAATTCGCTGCTATTTCATCTTTAATAATTGATTCCAACATTTTCCCCACTACTGATGTCAGGCTAACCGATCTATAATTAACCTTTTCTCTCTCCCTCCTTTCTTAAAAAGTGCTGTTACATTAGCTATCTTCCAGTCCATAGGAACTGACCCAGAGTCGTTAGACTGCTGGAAAATGATCACCAATGCATCCACTATTTCTAGGGCCACTTCCTTAAGTACTCTGGGATGCAGACTATCAGGTCCTGGGGATTTATCGGCCATCAATCCCATCAATTTTCCTAACACAATTTCCTGACTAATAAGGATTTCCTTTAGTTCCTCCTTCTTGGTCCCCTACTATTTCCGGAAGATTATTTGTGTCTTCCTTCGTGAAGACAGAAACAAAGTATTTGTTCCATTTGCCTGCCATTTGCCCATTATAAATTCACCTGATTCTGACTGCAAGGGACCTATGTTTGTCTTCACCAATCTTTTTCTCTTCACATATCTGTAGAAGCTTTTGCAGTCAGTTTTTATGTTCCAAGCAAGCTTCCTCTCATACTCTATTTTCCCCCTCCTCGAACCATTGTCCTTGGGGGGAGTGTTTTCTAGTGCTGTTGGGGATGGGTTAAAGTAATATGGCAGGGTGATGGGAACCTATGCAGGGAGACAAAGGGAAGTAGAATGGGGGTAGGAGCAAAAGATAGAAAGAAGAAAAGTAAAAGTGGAGGGCAGAGAAACCCAAGGCAAAAATCAAAAAGGGCCACATTACAGCAAAATTCTAAAGGGGTAAAGTGTGTTAAAAAGACAAGCCTGAAAGCTCTGTGCCTCAATACGAGGAGTACTCGTAATAAGGTGGATGAATTAATTGTGCAGGCAGCTATTAATGAATATGATATAATTGGCATTACGGAGACATGGCTCCAGGTGACCAAGACTGGGAACTCAACATCCAGGGGTATTCAACATTCAGGAAGGATTAAGAGAATTGAAAAGGAGGTGGGGTAGCATTGCTGCTTAAAGAGGAAATTAACACAATAGTAATGAAGGATATTAACTTGGATGATGTGGAATCTGTATGGGTAGATCTATGGAAAACCAAAGGACAGAAAATGCTCGTGGGAGTTGTGTACAGACCACTAAAAAGTAGTAGTGAGGTTGGGGACAGCATCAAACAAATAATTAGGGATGCATGCAATAAGGGTACAGTAGTTATCATGGGTGACTTTAATCTACATATTGATTGGACTAACCAAACTGGTAGCAATACGGTGGAGAAGGATTTCCTGGAGTGTATTAGGGATGGTTTTCTGGACCAATATGTCGAGGAACCAACTAGAGGGCTGGCCATCTAGACTGGGTGATTTGTAATGAGAAAGGACTAATTAGAAATCTTGTTGTGTGCGGCCTCTTGGGGAAGAGTGACCATAATATGGTAGAATTCTTTATTAAGATGGAGAGTGACACAGTTAATTCAGAGACTAAGGTCCTGAACTTAGGGAAAGGTAACTTCGATGGTAAGAGACGTGAATTGGCTACAATATACTGGCGAATGATACTTAAAGGGTTGACAGTGGATAGGCAATGGCAAACATTTAAAGATCACATGAATGAACTTCAACAATTGTACATCCCGGTCTGGAGTAAAAATAAAACAGGGAAGGTGGCTCAACCGTGGCTAACAAGAGAAATTAAGGATAGTGTTAAATCCAAAGAAGAGGCATATAAATTGGCCAGAAAAAGCAGCAAACCTGAGGACTGGGAGAAATGTAGTATTCAGCAGAGGAGGACAAAGGGGTTAATTAGGAGGGGGGAAATAAAGTATGAGAGGAAGCTTGCTGGGAACATAAAAACTGACTGCAAAAGCTTCTATAGATATATGAAGAGAAAAAGATTAGTGAAGACAAATGTAGGTCTCTTTGCAGTCAGAATCAGATGAATTTATCATGGAGAACAAAGAAATGGCAGACCAATTGAACAAATACTTTGGTTCTGTCTTCACGAAGGAAGACATAAATTACGAAGGAAGACCTCGCGAAAATACTTGGGGACAGAGGGTCTAGTGAGAAGGAGGAACTGAAGGAAATCCTTATTTGTCAGGAAATGGTGTTAGGGAAATTGATGGGATTGAAGGCCGATAAATCCCCAGAGCCTAATAGTCTGCATCCCAGAGTACTTAAGGAAATGGCCCTAGAAATAGTGGGTGCATTGGTGATCAGTTTCAGCAGTCTATCGACTCTGGATCAATTTCTATGGACTGGAGGGGAGCTAATGTAACACCACTTTTTAAGAAAGGAGGGAGAGAGAAAACGGGGATTTATAGACCGGATAGCCTGACATCAGTAGTGGGGAAAATGTTGGAATCATTTATTAAAGATGAAATAGCAGCGCATTTGGAAAGCAGTGACAGGATCAGTCCAAGTAAGCATTGATTTATGAAAGGGAAATCATGCTTGACAAATCTTCTGGAATTTTTTGAGGATGTAACTAATAGAGTGGACAGGGGAGAACCAGTGGATGTGGTGTATTTGGATTTTCAAAAGGCTTTTGACAAGGTCCCACAGAAGAGATTGGTGTACAAAATTAAAGCACATGGTATTAGGGGTAATGTATTGAGGTGGATAGAGAACTCGTTGGCAGACAGGAAGCAGAGAGTCGGGATAAACGGGTCCTTTTCAGAATGGCAGGCAGTGACTAGTGGGGTGCCACAGGGCTCAGTGCTGGGACCCCAGCTATTTACAATATACATCAATGATTTAGATGAAGGAATTGAGTATAATGTCTCCAAGTTTTCAGATGACACTAAGCTGGTGGCAGTGTGAGCTGTGAGGAGGATTCTAAGAGGCTGCAGGGTGACTTGGACAGGTTAGGTGAGTGGGCAAATGCATGGCAGATGCAGTATAATGTGGATAAATGTGAGGTTATCCTCCTTGGTGGCAAAAACACGAAGGCAGAATATTATCTGAATGGTGGCAGATTAAGAAAAGGGGAGGTGCAACGAGACCTGGGTGTCATGGTACATCAGTCATTGAAAGTTGGCATGCAGGTACAGCAGGCGGTGAAGACGGCAAATGGCATGTTGGCCTTCATAGCTAGGGGATTTGAGTATAGGAGCAGGGAGGTCTTACTGTACAGGGCCTTGGTGAGGCCTCACCGAGAATAATATGTTCAGTTTTGGTCTCCTAATCTGAGGAAGGACGTTCTTGCTTTTGAGGGAGTGCAGCGAAGGTTCACCAGACTGATTCCCGGGATGGCAGGACTGAAATATGAGGGGAGAATGGATCGACTGGGCCTGTATTCACTGGAGTTTAGAAGGATGAGAGGGAATCTCAGAAATATATAAAATTCTGACATGACTGTTCAGGTTAGATGCAGGAAGAATGTTCCCGATGTTGGGGAAGTCCAGAACCAGGGGACACAGTCCAAGGATAAGGGGTAAGCCATTTAGGACCGAGATGAGAAGAAACTTCTTCACTCAGAGAGTTGTTAAACTGTGGAATTCTCTACCGCAGAGAGTTGTTGATGTCAGTTCGTTGGATATATTTAAGAGGGAGTTAGATATGACCCTTACAGCTAAAGGAATCAAATGTTATGGAGAGAAAGCAGGAAAGGGGTACTGAGGTGATGATCAGCCATGATCTTATTGAATGGTGATGCAGGCTCGAAGGGCCGAATGGCCTACTCCTGCAACTATTTTCTATGTTTCTATGTATCTATGCTTCTAATTAAACCCTTTGTCCTCCTCTGCTGAATTCTAAATTTCTCCCAGTCCTCAGATTTGCTGCGTTTTCTGGCCAATTGATATGCCTCTTTCTTGGATTTAACACTATTCTTAATTTCCCTTGTTAGCCACGGTTGAGCCACCTTCCCCGTTTTATTTTTACTCCAGACAGGGATGTACAATTGTTGAAGTTCATCCATGTGATCTTTAAATGTCTATCATTGCCTATCCACCGTCAACCCTTTAAGTATCATTTGCCACTCTATTCTAGCCAATTCACGTCTCATACCATCGAAGTTACCTTTCCTTAAGTTCAGGACCCTAATCTCTGAATTAACTGTGTCACTCTCCAGCTTAATAAAGAATTCTACCATATTATGGTCACTCTTCCCCAAGAGGCCTCGCACAAGATTGCTAATTAGTCCTTTCTCATTACACATCACCCAGTCTAGGATGCCCAGCACTCTGGTTGGTTCCTCGACATATTGGTCTTGAAAACCATCCCTAATACACTCCAGGAAATCCTCCTCCACCGTATTGCTACCAGTTTGGTTAACCATTCTATATGTAGATTAAAGTCGCCCATGATAACTGCTGTACCTTTAAAAAAATCAAAGAGCAAGTTATTATTTGAATGGAGAAAGATTGCAAAGTGCTGCAGCGCAGCGAGACCTGGGGGTACTTGTGAATGAAACACAAAAGGTTAGTATGCAGGTAAAGCAAGTGATCAGGAAGGCCAATGGTATCTTGGTCTTTATTGCAAAGGGGATGCAGTATAAAAGCAGGGAAGTCTTGCTACAGTTGTACAGGGTATTGGTGAGGCCACACCTGGAATACTGCGTGCAGTTTTGGTTTCCATATTTACGAAAGGATATACTTGCTTTGGAGGCAGTTCAGAGAAGGTTCACAAAGTTGATTCCAGAGATGAGGGGGTTGACTTTTGAGGAAATTGAGTCATTGAATAAATTAAAGACTGAGATAGACAGTTTATTAACCGATAAGGGAATAAGGGGTTATGGGGAGCGGGCAGGGATGTGGACCTGAGTCCATGATCAGATCAGCTATGATCGTATTGAATAGTGGAGCAGGCTCGAGGGGCCGTATGGCCTGCTCCTGCTCCTATTTCTTATGTTCCAAGCATGCATCCCTCATTTCTTGTTTGGTGCTGTCCCCAACCTTACTACTAATGTTTGGTGGTCTGTACACAACTCCCACTAGCGTTTTCTGCCCTTTGGTATTCCGCAGCACTACCCATACAGATTCCACATTATCCAAGCTAATGTCCTTCATTACTATTGCGTTAATTTCCTCTTTAACCAGCAATGCTACCCCACCAGCTTTTCCATTCTGTCTATCCTTCCTGAATGTTGAATACCACTGGATGTTGAGTTCCCAGCCTTGATCACCTTGGAGCCATGTCTCCGTAATGCCAAGTATAACATATTCGTTAATAGCTGCCTGCGCAGTTAATTCATCCACCTTATTATGAATACTCCTCGCATTGAGGCACAGAGCCTTCAGGCTTGTCTTTTTAACACACTTTGTCCCTTTAGAATTTTGCTGTAATGTGGCCCCTTTTGATTTTTGCCTTGGGTTTCTCTGCCCTCCACTTTTACTTTTCCTCTTTCTATCTTTTGCTTCTGCCCCCATTTTACTTCATTCTGTCTCCCTGCATAGGTTCCCATCCCCCTGCCATATTAGTTTAACCCCTCCCGAACAGCACTAGCAAACACTTCCCCTAGGACTTTGGTTCCGGTCCTGCCCAAGTGCAGACTGTCCAGTTTATACTGGTCCCACCTCCCCCAGAACCGGTTTCAATGTCCCAGGAATTTGAATCCCTCTCTCCTGCCCCACTCCTCAAGCCACGTATTCATCTTAGCTATCCTGCAATTCCTACTCTGACTAGCACGTGGCACTCGTAGCAATCCTGAGATTACTATCTTTGAAGTCCTGCTTTTTAATTTAACTTCTAGCTCCCTAAATTCAGCTTGTATGATCTCATCCTGTTTTTTACCTATATCTTTGGTACCTATATGCAACACGACAACTGGCTGTTCACCCTCCCCCTCCAAAATGTCCTGCAGCCGCTCAGAGACATCCTTGACCCTTGCACCAGGGAGGCAACGTACCATCCTGGAGTCTTGATTGCGGCCACAAAAACGCTATCTATTCCCCTTTCAATAGAATCCCCTTCCACTATAGCTCTCCCACTCTTTTTCCTGCCCTCCTGTGCAGCAGAGCCATCCATGGTACCATGAACTTGGCTGTTGCTGCCCTCCCCTGATGAATCATCCCCCGCAACAGCACCCAAGGTGGTGTATCTGTTGTGGAGGAGGATGACCGCAGGGAACCCCTGCACTACCTTCCTTCCACTGCTCTGCCTGATGGTCGGCCATTCCCTATCTGCCTGAGTACCTTTACCTGCGGTGTGACCAACTTTCTAAACGTTCTATTCACGAACGATGCTCCAGAGTGAATCCATGTGCAGCTCCAGTGCCGCAATGCAGTCTGACAGGAGCTACAGCTGGATGCACTTCCTGTACTTGTAGTCATCAGGGACACTAATTGCGTCCCTAACTTCCCACATAGCACAGGAGGAGCATGACACGGGTCTGGGCTCTCCTGCCATGACTTAACCCTTAAATTAACTTAATTTGGCAACAATACCAAAGTTTACCTACTGATAAGGAAATAAAAAAAGAAAAAAAAGATTAAATACTCACCAATCCACCAGCCAATCACTTACCCGCTTAGCTGTGACGTCACCCTTCGATTTCTTTCTACGTATTTGTTTTACCTTCAGCCTCTGCACCAGCTGGCCCTTGGACTGCCGCCGCTCCTCTCGCTGCCGCCGACCTTTATCCTCCCGTGCCGCCCGCTCTCGCGATGCTGGCTCCCAACGATCTGCCGCCGCTCCTCTCGCTGCCGCTGACCTTTATCCTCCCCGCCGCCCGCTCTCGCGATGCTGGCTCCCAACGATCTGCCGCCGCTCCTCTCGCTGCCGCTGACCTTTATCCTCCCCGCCGCCCGCTCTCGCGATGCTGGCTCCCAACGATCTGCCGCCGCTCCTCTCGCTGCCGCTGACCTTTATCCTCCCGTGCCGCCCGCTCTCGCGATGCTGGCTCCCAACGATCTGCCAACGATACGTTTCTATCTATGCCCTCAGCTCGTCTGGTTTATTCCTTAGACTCCTTGCATTGGCCTTGAAGTATTTCTGGATTGATTCCTGGGATGAGATGGCTCTTATGATGAGAGATTGTGTAGAATGGGCCTATATTCTCTGACAGGCCTACTCAGGATCCAACCCTCAAGCACCACCATTGCAGAACACTCTGATCCCTGGGCCCAGCGGCTTCTGAGCTCTCTTCTTGTTGGTTCCCAGGGCAATCAATCATCACTTGACAACATTACGCTGCCAGATTAAGTTGAGGAGCTCAGAGGAAGAAATAAAATGAGGCAGTGAATCACTGCCGCCACCCGCCCGCGGTGTAAATGAGTGTAAGATTCCGCACGGCAATCTCCACCCTAGCCATATTCGATTCCCTGCAGTACTTACCATTATATGAGCGCCGACCAACAAAAGGTCATCCAGTCAATCCCAATTACCAGCTCTCGGTCCTTAACCCTGCAGGTTATGGCACTTTAAGTGCCCATCCAACCATCTCTTAAAAGTGGTGAGGGTTTCTGCATCCACCACTCTTCCAGGCAGTGAGTTCCAGATCCCCACAACCCTCTGTGTAAAGAAGCCCCCCCTCAAATCCCCTCTAAACCCTCCACCAACCACCTTAAAACTATGTCCCCTCGTGATAGCCCCCTCCACCAATGGAAATAGACCCTTACTATCCATTGTGTCCAGGCCCCTCAATATTTTGTACACCTTGATGAGGTCTCCTCTCAACCTCCTCTGTTCCAATGAGAACAAACCCAGCCTAACCAATCTGTCCTCATAACGAAGATTCTCCATTCCAGGCAGCATCCTAGTAAATTTCTTCTGCACTCTCTCTAGTGCAATCACGTCCTTCCTATAATACAGCGACCAGAACTGCATGCAGTACTCCAGCTGTGGCCTAACCAAAGTATTATACAATTTAAGCATAACCTCCCTGCTCTTATATTCTATGCCTTGGCCAATAAAGGCAAGCATTCCATATGCCTTCTTAATCACCATGTCCACCTGACCTGCTACTTTCAGGGATCTGTGGACAAGCACTCCAAGGTCCCTTTGTTCATCTACACTATTAAGTGGCCTACCACTTAATGTGTATACCCTTCCCTTATTAGCCCTCCCAAAGTGCATTACCTCACACTTCTCTGAATTAAATTCCATTTGCCACTGCTCTGCCCACCTGACCAGTAGATTGATATCCTCCTGCAGCCCATGACTTTCCTCTTCATTATCAACCACACAGCCAATTTTAGTATCGTCTGCAAACTTCTTAATCATATTTTCTATATTGAAATCTAAATCGTTGATATATACCACAAAAAGCAAGGGACCCAGTACTGAGCCCTGCAGAACACCACTGGGAACATCCTTCCAGTCACAAAAACATCCATCAATCATTACCCTTTGCTTCCTACCTCTAAGCCAATTTTAGATCCAACTTGCCACTTTGCCCTGGATCCCATGGGCTTTAACCTTCATGACCAGTCTACCATGCGGGACCTTAACAAAAGCCTTGCTAAAGTCCTTATATATAACATCGTACGCATTACCCTCATCGACCCTCTTGGTTACCTCCTCAAAAAATTCAATCAGGTTAGTCAAACACAATCTTCCCTTAACAAATCTGTGCTGACTGCCCCTAATTAATCCTTGCCTATCCAAATGCAGATTTATCCTGTCTTTCAGGATTTTTTCCAATAATTTTACCACCACTGACGTTAGGCTGACAGGCCTGTAATTACTTGGCCTATCCCTTTTTTCCTTCTTAAACAAGGGTACTACATTAGCAGTCCTCCAATTCTCCGGCACCATGCCCATATCCAAAGAGGACTGGAAAATGATGGTCAAGGCCTCTGCTATTTCCTCTTATACTTCGCTCAACAACCTGAGATTCATTTCATCCTGGCCTGGGGACTTATCTACTTTCAAAGCTGTTAAACCCATTAATACTTCCTCTCTCACTATATTTATTTCATCCAGAATATCACACTCCACCTCTACAGCAATATCTGCATTACCTCTTTCCTTTGTGAAAAAAAATGCAAAGTATTTGTTAAGAACCCGACCAACATCTTCCACCTCCACACAAAGATTACCCTCATGGTCTATAATAAGCCCTACCCTTTCTTCAGTTACCCTCTTACTCTTAATATTTTTATAGAACATTTTAGGGTTTTCCTTAATTTTACTGGCCAAGAATTTCTCGTACTCTCTCTTAGCATTCCTAATATCCTTTTTAATTTTACCTCTTATCTTTCTATATTCCTCTAAAGATTCTAAAGTATTTAGCTGTTGATATGTGACATAAGCATCCCTTTTTTCTTAATCCTCCCCTGTAAGTCCCTAGACATCCAGGCGGCACTAGAATTATTTTTCCCAGCTTTTTTCTTTAAGGGCACATGTTTGGCCTGAGCCTTCCGGATCTCCTCCTTGAATGCCTCCCACTGTTCCAACACCGATTTACCCACAAGAAGCTGTTTCCAGTCCACTATGGCCAAATCTCGCCTTAACTTAGCAAAATTAGCTTTTCCCCAATTCGGAACTTTTATTCCAGGCCTATTCTTGTCCTTATCCATAACCAACTTGAATCTGACTGAATTGTGGTCACTGGCACCCAAGTTCTCTCCCACTAATACCCCTTGAACCTGCCCAGCTTCATTCCCCAAAACTAAATCCAAGACTGCCCCCTCTCGTGTTGGGCTTGCGACATACTGACTAAAAAAGTTCTCTTGAATGCATTTCAAGAATTCCGCACCCTCTATACCCTTCACATTAAATTTGTCCCAATCAATGTTTGGATAGTTAAAATCCCCTACTATTACAACCCTATGGTTTTTGGACTTCCAAGCAATTTGCCTACATATTTGTTCCTCTATTCTCCCTCCCACTGTTTGGGGGTCTATAATACATTCCCAGCAGTTTGATCGCGCCTTTTTTATTTTTCAATGCGACCCATATGGCCTCAGTTAATGATACCTCTAACGTATCATCCCTCCTCATTGCTGTAATAGTTTCTTTAATCAGTACCGCAAGCGCCCTCCCCCCCCCCCCCCACCTACACCTCCCCCCCCTCTTTTTACCCCTCTCTCTATCTTGTCTAAAAATCCTGCAACCAGGAATATTGATCTGCCAAACATGCCCCTCTTTCAGCCATGTTTCTGTAATGGCTATAATGTCATACTCCCAAGTGTCTACCTGTGCTCTTCATTCATCCACCTTATTCGCTATACTTCTTGCATTAAAGTATATACCATTCAGCACAGGAAGACCTCCTTGCTTACTACATACGAAGCCCTGTTTCCTCTGTCTTACAGATTCGCTTTCTAGATTCTTGCTATCCAATTTCTGCTTTACTTCCTTCCCTTTTGAATTCATTCTCAGGTTCCCATCCCCCTGCCAAGCTAGTTTAAACTCTCCCCAACAGCACTAGCAAAACTCCCCATGAGGATATTGGTCCCGGCGCTGTTGAGGTGCAACCCGTCCAGTTTGTACAGGTCCCATCTCCCCCAGAAGCAGTCCCAATGCCTCAAGAATTTAAAGCCCTCCCTCCTACACCAATTTTCCAGCCACACTTTCATCCTCTCTATCCTTCTATTCTTGTATACATTAGCATGTGGCACCGGTAGTAACTCGGAGATTACT